>NW_022900932.1:2142507-2169683 GCF_012274545.1 Fukomys damarensis
AAAAAAAAAAAAAAAAAAAAAAAAAAAAAAAGGAATATTTGTGCTATCTAAATATATTATAACATTAACCCCCAGTACTCAGGACCTTGCGCTTGCGAGGCAGGTGCAGTGCCACTGAGCTATATTTTACTAAAATGTATACACAGATAATAAAAAAAACAAAAAGGAAAAACACACTCAGCACCATTGGGATATGACGCTTTATCATGCAATTTGAGAGGTAACATTTGACAAGCTAACTAAAGTTGCATTTTCCCTCTTACCTAACTGTTCCACTGCTTAAATCCTCCCACACCTCAAGGCAACGTGGGCTTCAGAGTCCCGCAGAGGCGCCACCTCCAAGTCTCACAGAGTTCGGTCATCATCACTTTTCTGCTCCCCGGGGCCCAGCGGCCCCAGGTTGTGCAGACCCCGAGTGGAGTGGCCGAGGCACCCCCGTGCCATCTAATAGATGCGCACGACAGGCTGTCTGTGACGTCTTTGGGATGTGGAAATGGGGACCCCAGCAGGGCGCTCAGACTTGCAGCCTGGAGACCAGAGAGGGGCGTGAATGTGGGAGGAATCGGCTGGCAGGAGCCGGAGCATGGGGCAGGTGTGAACCCTTGGAGGGCGCCCTATGAGGGGGGCCCAGGATGGAGCACCCTCCCCGGACAGCACAGCGGGCAGGGAGAGCAGAACGGGGGGCAGCCGGGCACGGGAGGGAGGCAGGGCGTGGCAGGCCCTCGGAACCAAGGCTGTGTTGCAGGAAAGTCAGTCCTAACCCCGGGTACTAGCGGAAGTTCCAGGAAGAGGAGGTGACAAAACGACACAAGAATCACTGCAAAAACGTGGGTGCAACACAGCAGAGGGAGACACCATCCTGAAAAGGGTGAGCAGTAAGTAGAAGCCAAGGCAGTAAGAAAGAAATGTGACCATTTTTAAGCATAGAGCCAGGTATGGTGTGCACGCCTACAATGTCAGCCCTAGGGAGGCTGAGGCAGGAGGATCACAGTGACAAAGCGAGACCCTGTCTCAAGCAACACAACACAGAACAAAAAAGCCTATGAAAATGTAAAGAGCCGAAGGAGCAGCGTAGTGGGAGAGCACTCGCCTACCATGTGTGAGACCCTGGGTTCCATCCCTGGCACTGAAAACAAACAAAACAAACAAATTTTTAAAAACAGGCAAATTGAAATGTAATACAACTGTCATCGTATGTCTAACCCTTAACTACTTAGCACAGACTTAACAATTGTCATTTGAACGTGTACAGAATAGTGACACTGGAGGAGGCGGGCCAGGCGTGAGGGGTGCAGGGGAGCAGGTGGGAGTCACCTCTGAGGGCTGCGGTTTTCCCCGTGACAGAAGAGTGAAATCTTCCACTGCGCATGAGCTGAGGGAAGGCGGAGCGGGGGCGGCAGTGATGCGGTCGTTGACTGGGCTGTGCCGGGCGCCCCCTGGCTGTTGAGGACCCTGGATGAGGAGGAGTGGCCACCTCCTGCTCATGTGATGTCCCCAAAATTTCTACGCTGACAGAGTAAGGAAGGAAACAGATCATCCAGCTCAGCAGGGGGTGAGGTCTTGCCAAACCCAGCCAAGGTTGGGAAGGCACAGGGCGTGGAAGTGGACAACGGCAAGAGCACCCAGACACGCAGGGCTGTGGAGTGGATGCCGGACAGGGAGGGCCGACGCGTGGGGCAGGGGGCACATTCATCCTCAGGCCCCGGGAGACCGACCGGCAGGAGCAGACCGGAAAGAGGGTAGGGAGACGAGGGGGACACAGGCCATTTGAATGTCCTCAGGGAGGTCTCCTTCCAGTGCTAAGCTCAGGGGTGTGGTCACGTCTAGAGGCTGAGCTGGAGTGGACCAGGTCCTCGGGGACAAAGAGCCCTCCACGCAGACAGTGAGGCTGCCCAGCGGGAAGACTCGATGAGAGGACAGGCAGCGGGTGCCAGCGTCCCCTGAGTGAGGAAGACAGGGCTGGCAAGAGGCAGGAGACAGCATGAGAAGGGGAGAGGACAGTTTAACACCTGAGCCAGTTGTGGAGGTGCACACCTGAATCTCAGCGGGAGGCAGGAGGGAGGCCGAGGCAGGAGGGCTGCAAGTGCTAGGCCAGCCTGGGCAACCTAGTGAAACCGTCTGTCAGAACAAAAGGCTGTGCCTTGGGACAGAGGCTATTTTAAGCAGGAATTGGGGGTCAGGGGAGGAGGAGTCTGGAGGCTGCAATCAGGAGCAGAGGATGGTCACCAAGAAGAAAATAAACAGCTCTCATTTCAGAGGCTGGCAGAGGGCGGTACCCTCCAGGGAGAGTTCAGTTTCAGCAAAAGCAGACAGTGGTGGAGGGAAAGCTCCGAGAAGTTCAGGGTGTGAGGGGTTGCAGTGCAGCAGAGGGTGCAGAGCAGGTTAGAGAGGGGCCGGGGGGCCGGCAGGCGGCAGTCCGGTCTACACAGTCACTGTTTAGGGACACAGACAGCAGGCTGCATCTCCCCCAGTTTCCCAGAGGCTGTGAATCCTGGCAGCTGTGAAAGCAGGTCGCCCACACCCAAAAACATAGCACATGCGATTGTGTAGAGTATATAATACTTGATAATGATAACGAACAACGATGTTGCTGGCTTAGCTCTTTACTATCGTATACTTTGTTTGTTTGTCTGTTTCTGGGGATCGAACTGAGGACCTTGTGCTTTCGAGGAAGGTGGTAGCACCACTGAACTATATCCCCAGCACTTTCTTTTTTTAGTACTAGGGATTGAACCCAGGCCATATACATGCAAATGTCCTGTGGCTGAGCTATGTGCCCAGCCCTTATCACTATCATCATCATCATTATCATCATCATCATCATTTTAGACTGTGCTCCTTCTGCTTATTAAAAACAAATTTATTAAAAGTGCCGTGTTACACTGGCAGCAGCCCCATAATCTCGTGTTCACTGTTCTCTTCACGGCATCGTAGCTAATATATATGCGCAGTCTACAGGTACCATACAGCCATATGTACACCGGAGTGGGGGTGCGAGGGACCATGGCACCTAGGTTCACACAAGTGTAAGTGACACGTGATGCACACAGAGACAAACGTGTGACACCCGAGATCTCTGTGGAAAAATGGATTCTTCCCGACAACAGAGAGCTGACCCCCGCGGGGGGGGGGATTCAGTCAAGATCACTTAAGGTTCCCCAAGGCCACCGCGGGATTCACTGCCCCCTATTCTGTCACTTAAGACTCTTCTATTGAGCCATTCAGCTCTCTTACAAATGCACAAGAAATCAATGCTAGGAATGCAGAGGAAGCTGGACAAAGAAAATCTTCAGCCAGGCGTGGAGGTGCATGCAATAATCCCAGCCCTCTAGGAGGCTGAGGTGGGATTGCAAGTCCAAGCCTGGCCTGGGAAATTTAGCAGTCTCATGAGCTTTTCATAATAAAGCAAAATTTAAAAGGGCTGAAGATGAAGCTCAGTGCAACGGCCCTGGGGTGGCAAAGGAGATGAAAGACAAATGGGAGTGGATGTGAACGCTGAGCACGGTGTGAGGATCACTGAGAGTTCGAGGCCAGCCTGGGCCACACGGTGTGAGACTTCCTCAGAACAACAAGGAATCAAGATGGCCCCATGCTGGAGAACAGAGAGATACAAATGTGTGTGTGTCTGCTTCACCTTCAGACAATGCAGTGGATAAAACGGTACTGCTTATATCCACATTGGGGGTTCATATGAGAAACGCAAGAATTTAAGGTTAAACCATGCAAAGATAATCAAAGAAGTCTTAAGGAAATGGGCTTTACTGTTATAGGAAGAGGGAATTAAAGTTTCTGGATGAAGATGAAATTACAGGCTACAAATTACAGGTCAAGGCGACAAAGCTTCCACCAAAGGAGGAACGTGCTGCCTAACAGTAGGAGGGTGAAGACGACAAGGAGCTGTCAGTTCAGCGAGCTGAGACAGGAGAGGACACGTGGGCCATCTGGAATGCGCCATCAGTTTCCTCCTCAAAAGTGTGCTTTTGTGGGCCGCGGATTTAGCTCAGGGGTTCCGCCACCTGTCTCGCGAGCACAAGGACCCCAGTTCAATCCCCGGTAACAAAACAAAACAAAAAGTGTTTCACCCTGTGGTTTTCAGGAGGAGCCATTTGTGCTGTGTGAGATCGGCTAGCAGCTTGAGGCCAGTCTGGGTTACATAGTGAGTTCAAGGCTACTCTAAACTACAGTGAGACTCAAAAAACCAAAGCAAAGACACTCCCAAGTAAAACTAATAGAAGTCCTCAGAAAGGAAGAGAATAAAGGAAAATCAGAGATCAGGGAAGATTTCAGGCTAGTTAATTAAGCCTAAGAATGACCATGAAATCCAAAAACATTTTTCATTTCTTGTTTTTGTTTGTTTTTTTTTCCCCCTATACTGGGAATTGAACCCAGTGCCTTCACATAACCCCAGGCCTTTTTTTATTTTTATTTTTTGCATTTTGAGACAGAGTCTCTCTACCTAGTTGAGACTGACCTGGAACTCACTGCGTGGCCCAGCGATCCTCCTGCATCAGCCTCCCTAGTGCTGGGATTACAGGCCAAGGGTGAGCCACCACGCCCAGCTTTTTGTTTATTTTTTATTTTGAGACAAGGCTTCACTCAGGCTGGGCTAGAATTTGAGATCCTCCTGCCTCAGCCTCACACAGTGCTGGGGTTATGAGTGTGCACCTCCATACCCGGCTGACAATTTTCTTTAAGGATGGAAAATGTGGGGATGAGGAACAGGAGTCACGTACTGGCACCAGCAACTGCCAAGGGGCTCAAGCACAGGGGCATAAAGAGAGCCGAGAGGTTGCCTACAAGTGTTCAGTTTGCAAACCCACACTAGGCTGTCAGTGGGCCAACCAATGGCCGAGGACCCCACATGCCAAGGCCCTGGACACTGGGGGCCAGCAGCTCTCACCCCCACCCTGAGGAAAGTGAGGCAAGCACTTCCCCTTGGAGGGAAGGGGAGACCCCTAGGCTGCTTCTGTGTGTGGTTAGACTCCCCGTGTGTGGAGCAGTGTGGTGGGCAGGGCCTGTACCATGGGGAGGTGCATTTTGCCTCTGATGTTGTTGTACAATTGTTGGCACACTATAACGACAGAAGACTGGTTTGGGAATTATTTCTAAATTTTCAGCAGATAGCGCACCCACTTCTTGCCCACACCCAGGGCAGCGGCCTCCGATACAGGACAGCTACAGCCTCCAACCTGCTAGATGTCAGATGTGCCCAGCTGAGGTGCCTAGAAATTGAAGAATGAATTCCAAAAGAAAAAGGAGATTAAGAGGAGGAAAAGTTTCCTGGGGACTAGGAATAACTCTTGAGAGACAGAAGTTCCCAATGGGTTGCTCCCAAGGTCATTTCTCCAAGAGAATGTTTTATAGGACAAAATCATGAGGCGGGTACAATGGGGGTCAAACTATAACCAACCAATAAGATTACAAGTATAGCCACTTAGCTAATACTGATCCAATAGGGAAGCAGGGCATGTAGCAAGAGCATATGGATGACATCATTAACCCTGGCCAATAATCTATAGTCTTAGTCTTTTTTGTTTGTTTGTTGTTTGTTTGCTTTGTTTTTTGAGACAGGGTTTTGCTATGTAGTTCAGGTCGGCTTTGAACCCATGATGTAGCCCGAGTTGGCCTCAAACTCATGGTGATCCTCCTGCCTCAGCCTCCTGAGTGCTGGATCACAGGCATGCACTACCACAGCAGGCCTTCTCTTTTTTTTTTCTTCTTAAACTTCATTTTAAGAAACTTAATCCAGCCAAGTTCAGGGCCAGCCTGAACTGCATAATGAGACTCTGTCTCAAAAAACCAAGAGAAAAAGAAACTTCATCCAAAGGAAATGGAGACAAAATATGTGCTCTATGAGATCAGGGGCTGAGCCTACAGTGCCTATCACAGAACACAAAGAAGGAAGTCAATAAATACATGTTGGCTTAGTGAATACTGCATGTGAAACCGGTCTGCTCACTCTGGAATGCAGTGTTAATAGCTGTGCCCATTATGCTCAAGATGAAGAGAGCTGATTTCTATTCTCCTTCTTAAATTTTTCCCTTGATCGTGCTTTCTCTTTTCTTCCTCAACTTCATCTTTCTTCCCTGACTACTTTCTTTTGAAGCCTGGCCAATGTACCTGCTCCCATCATGCTCTGCGAGCCACCGTCGTGTGCAGGATGGGCCCGTCTACACTTATGAAATGGAAGGAGAGGAGGTGTCCCTTTCCCTCTTGTCCCAGGACGGGCACCCCCTGACATGGTATTGTAGCAATGCCAAGAAAATGTTTTCCACAGAACCAAGTTAGGAAACTCAGGGCAAAATAGGGGCACAAACGTAAAGAAGTGGGGAGAAGCTTTTTTTAAAGCACTGTGAGTTGAGCGCAGGAGCCTTGAGGGTCCTTACAGCTCAAGGGAACACCTCCAAGCCCCTCCTATGTGATACCAGGGGACCCCTGTAGCAGAGACGCCGCTCTCCGGGTGAGCAGAGGGAAGGACACTGCCCCAGCTCTGTCCCAGGGTGGACCCAGCTGCCTCTGATCCGTGGGGCCTGTATTTGTCCTCAACCAAATAAATAAGGGAGAAGTTGAAGTGGTAGTCATGTCGCCCAGAAGTTACCTGGAAGCCCTTTCAGCGCCCCGTGGTTTGGGAGAGCAGAGTCCAGCGCCGTGCCCTGGCCTGTGCTGCCCTCTCGAGGTCCAGGTAGGTACGGCAGCTCCTTCCCAGGCTGTCTCTTCTGCCTTGGCTCTACCCGGAGGTCCTCGGATCAGCGTCACTATGCTCAACACGGGGGGTGGAGATGGGGAGCTAGGTGTCCCGCAAACTCAGCTGCGGATTCACTTGAATGTCCGCTGGGTCCCCGAAGCTGTCCCGTAGCCCCTTTCACACTCCAGCTCTGCTAGGAACCTGTGCACGTGGGTCATCTCCACGCTTGGGCTGGGGATGGGCAGGGTAAGGAAAGAGAAACTAGAACAGTGTCTGCGCGCGACGTTGCTGGGGACTGAACAACCCCAAATCTCGAGCAGGCCGAGCACCGACCCAAAGAGCCCGGTCCTAACACCGGAGAGAGCCAGCGACACGGCCCCCGATCCTTTGCGTCTGACAAAAGACCAGACGAGGCACCTAGGTCGACATATAGGGCAGGGCGTTCGTGGAGTTCGTTGCAAAAATAAAAGATTTTCAGAACGGCAGTCGCGCTGAGCGCGGTCTTGGGTTACATTGATACGGCGGAAAAAGAACTGGGTCTTTCAAGGAGTGTCCTTTCCTTCCCCGAGGTACTGTCCTCTTTGAGGGAAAACGGTCTGCGCCGACCCAGTAGGTCCTTCCTTCGCGACCTGGAGGTCTGGACCCTCCCAGCGCTCTCAGAGGAGCTCACATTCTCAGGGGCTGAAGCTTGAAGCCGCAGGTTTGCATGGATTTGGTCTACAGCTAACGATTAAGAAAGCGAAGGAAAAAGGAAAAGAACCCGTCGCGTCTTCTTTGCTTTTAGAAAAGCCCCCAGCCGCCTGTGACCAGCTTCCCGCCTAACGCCCCAGGCCAGCAGCTGAAGTCCCGGCTGTCGCAGCCGCGGGCGGCCTCCCCCAGGGCCCCCGGGACCGCGAGGTCGTCTTTGCGTCCTTCCCCAGCGCAGCGGGACCCCTTCTTTGGGAACCTCCTCTGTCCTGTCGGGTCCTCCTCACGCTGAGGCCGGACCCGCTGGGCCCTCCCGACGGAGCCCCGTAAGGAGCGGCGGGCGGACAAGCGGCAGGGAGGAGGTGTCCGGAGTCCCGGTCGGGACCCGGGTCGGAGCGGAAAGCGGTGGACCGGTGACGTAGGCTAAGGACTGAGCCTCCCTCAGCCGAGGCGTCTGCTTGAGCCTCCCCCTCCCCCTCGGCCCTGCGCGCTCCTGGGCGCCTCAGCCTCAGGGCGCAAGGACGCCAGGTGGAAGAGCTGAGGGACGGCTTCCAGAGCCAATCAGAGCACGGCCCTCGGAGATGGGGCGGAACCCTAAAAAAGGCGGGAGCCAATCCCTATCGGGAGAGCCCATCAGCAGCCTCTCGGCTCCTGCGGCCCGCCGGACAGCACGTCCCTTCCCCGGGAGAGGATGATTAGACCCAGGGAGTGGGGGAAGAGGACCCCATTACCATTTTTTCCTGTCATGTCTTTCCCACGACTAAAGGCGCCCCTATGTCTCTCTAATCTAGAGTCTGAGTTCCAATGAGGTAAGTGAACTTGTGGGAGGCCCAGGAAGACTGTCACACAGATATGGCCAACATGGGTCTGTGTGGAAACTGGTCCACGATGGCGTGGGTGCAGGGGCAGGTGCTACAGCAAGGTGCTGTGACAGGACAGCTACAAGGAGCTGGGGCTGTGGGAGAGGAGACGCCAGAGTCAGCCTGAACTAGCCTCAGGGTAGCCCTCAAGGCGGTGCCATAGCCATGTTCCCAGCGCTGACACATTTGCTTTCTGGTCACGGCTCACCTTCCTCCAAGTTGGTCACTTAATGAAACAGTCCACTCTAAACAGTGCTGCCCCTCTTCCTCTAGAAGGGCTACAGGTCAGATGGTACTTTCTCTGCCCTTTCTTTCTCAATTCCCACCAGAAGATATGCAACCCCCAAGAAGTCCTCTGAGAGGAAGTGAGTCTGGAGAGATATGGCCACCTGACGGCCCCAGGAAGGAGAAAGGGAACAAGGAATGAGTGCTCTGTCGTATTAAATATGTATTGTTTTCTGCAGACTGACGGAGTAAATCTCAAGCCAGGGTTAGGTTAGTGTTCAAGTTATTGAGATCTTAGGTCAAAAAGCTACAGAAGGGTTAGGGATGTAGCTCAGCGGCACAGTACCTGCCTGGCAGGTGTGAGGCCTTGAGTTAAATTCCTAGCACCCCCCCACACAAAAGCTACAAAAAATTAGTTATTTTGAATGGGAAAAAAAACGTAACTTGGAGGCCGTTTCCCTGGCCACCAATTCCAAGTTGAATCTTCACACTTCATGACATGGTGATAGAACTATGTGAGCCAGAGACTGAGGCAGTGAAGGCTTCTGCTTGTGGAAGGGAAAGAGGCTTGGCTGTGTAAAAAGAGAGAATGAAGGTGATAAAACTTGAGAAATGATAATGGTCATTTTAGAAACTCAGGGGCAAGCGGTCTTGGGAAACCTGAAGACACCAGAAGATTCAGCAGGCTTCTGTAGAAGCAAGGTCCTCGCCTGTAGGCTGGATGAGGCGTGTCAAAGGCTTGGGAAGCAAGGGAGATCAAAGGGCATCCCAGGTGATGAAGGGCACGGATGGGGTAAGAGGTCCATGGAGAGGATCTCAGACAATCTCAGGGCAGATCCAGGCACTTCAGAAGTTGGGCTTGTGTTTCTTGAGCTCTACCATAAGGTGGTGAATGTTGATGAGCTCAGCCCTGGCAGGCAGGGCCCGAAGCTGGGGCTGGGACAGCACCCGGTGGAAGCGATGATAAACCTGGATCAGCTGTGTCAGTGCTCCCTGAATAGAGAAAGTCAGAGAGAGATCAGACTGCGGGTGGTGCTAATGCTGATGATAGGAGTAAGGTTAGGGCTCATCCTTAACATTAGGCACAGCTGGAGTTGAAATCAAGGGTTACTTAGGTGATGTCCAAGGAAAAGAGGAGGAAAATAGTCAGAGATAAGACATGGGGCAGGGGCAGGAGTTTTAGTACCTGGATGATACTGGTTCCATTTCTGAAGTTGGTGAAACTTCGCATCACATCCTGACTTAGCGATTCCACCGATGATTTCCAGGAGCTTCCAAAGCCACGGATCAGCTGAGTTACCCGAGCTGATATCAGGAAA
The DNA here is from genome assembly GCF_012274545.1 of Fukomys damarensis. Lineage (NCBI taxonomy): Eukaryota > Metazoa > Chordata > Mammalia > Rodentia > Bathyergidae > Fukomys > Fukomys damarensis. The sequence continues at coordinate 2,152,284 of NW_022900932.1, forward strand.
AAGTGTCAAGAGGGAAAAACAGGATAAACTTCCATCCCATTAAGTCCTCCCCACCCAAGTACAGCTGTCATCCCCTTCAGCCCCTCTTTTCTGTCCTTCCAGCCAGGTCTTTCTTGCTCTGCCCCTCCCTGTCATCCACACTTTTTTTCCCCACTCCCCTTACCCATGACCACACCCATCTTCATACCTTCCTCCCCTCGAAGTCGCTCAGCCTGTCCGCGCTCAATCAAAGCCTCAGCCTCCTTCACAAATGCCACCAGCCCCCCAAAAGGAGGAGATAACAACTCTTCAATGAATTCCTGGAGGATACACAAGCATATACAGAGCTGGGTGCCCTGCTATCAGCAGATTTTCCCAGTTCTGGCGTGACAACTGCCTAGGGGCCAAAGATGTGCCCATACCAGAAGAGCTCAACTCTGAAAGGTCACATATTGTAGTACTGATGGTCTCTCCAGAGATAGAGGGAATCTATCCCCCTCTTCAAACACACACTAAACTAAACTTGAGCTGGGAGCACAGCAACAAGGAATTGTGGTCAGGGCTGCCCAATGGTGGGCAGCTGGGAGAGGTAGGGCACCAGAAGACAAATGGCCAGGGCTACTCTGGTGTCTAGCAACTGGACATAGGGTCTCTTGGGAGAGCCTCAAAGAGACACCAAAGTAGAGTGAATGGATGCATCTTTCAGCTACTGCAAAAGCAGAGGCAAATCCTGTCCAGGGGCAAATATCCTCAACCCTCTGCAGACCTTTGAAGCTTTCACTGATGAAGGTCAAGCAATGAACTCAAAGATCATGAGACAGACAGGCACCTGGGAGGCCAGCAGTCTTTAGTGGTCTGAGACCTTATATCATGTTTGCTGATTCTCATGGGAGCTGGCCTCCCATGTGTGAAGTTAAACATGAAGAAATAAAGGTGACTATAAGGAATATACAGGCTTGAAAAAATAGAATTTTTAGAACTAAATTTTTTTTTTTTTTTTGGTACTGGGGATCGAACTCAGGTCCTTGTGCTTGCGAAGCAGGTGCTAGAACCACTGAGCTAAATCTCTGACCCCTAAACAATTTTTTAAAATCAGCAAGTAAAATAGCAGGTTAGATATAACTGAAGAGTAATACAAGCTGGGTACAGGGTGGGTCACACCTGTGATCCTAGCACTTGGGAGGCTGAGGCAGGAGGATCACTTCAAGTTTAAGGCCAGCCTGGACTACAAAGCAAGACCCTGTCTCAAAAAAAAAAAAAAAGAAAGAAATCTACATTTAGAAATATTGCAATAAAACTTCAGAATACCAAAGAAAAAAGAAATGATTTTTCAAAGCAATTGAAGATAACAGATTGGCCAGAAACATAACTTCTCCACAGCTACAATTTAAGCCAGGAGACTGGGAAAATATCTAAGTGTAAAGAGAAAATAAGTGTTTACTTAAAGTCTGACAGGACTTCCCCTCATATACATAAAAAAAAAAATGGATTTGGGCCGAGGATTTTGCTCAGTGGTTCCACTGCCTGCCTCGCAAGCACAAGGGCCCGAGTTCAATCCCTGGTACCAAAAAAAAAAAAGAATTTCTGTTCTAAAAACATTAAAAAATAAAAAGATTCCCCAACACTAAAAAAAAATAAAGAAAGAAGAAGCAGGCAGAGCTATATTTACATGAAATATAACAGGCTCCAAGAAAAGTTTTAATTTTTAAAAAAGCCCTAACAATTAAAGAAGATCATTATATAATGAGAAATTACTTGTAACCAGCAAAACCTAACGATTCTCTCTACTTCATGGCTGCCAAGGGTTGAACAGTTTTCCTCTACCAAGCCCTTCCACTATGATGTTTCTGCCTTGGAGCCAGGCAACCATCGTCTGAACCCTCAGGAACTATGAGCCCAAGTAAATCTTTTCTTTTTTAAGTTGTATACATCAAATATTTTGTCCTATAAATGGAAAAGCTGACTGATATGCCCAGCACACACAAGGCTCTGGGTTCAATCCCCAGTACAAAAAAAAAAAAAAAAAAAAAAAAAAAAACATATACTGAAACACATCTAGAACCCATACCCATGTACTAAATACAAAATCGGAATGTAGGCTATATAAAGAATTCTTATACATTTTTTTTCTTCTTTGTTACCAGAAATCAAACTTAGGAGCTTGTGCTTTCATGGTTAGTGGTGGCACCACTGAGTTAAATCCCTGGCCCCAAAAATTCTTATAAATTCTGAAAAATAATTATTATAAATAAAAAAAAAACAGTAAGCAACCCAGTTTTTAAAAGATCAAATGTTATGATATTTATAAAAAAGAAAAATTAGTGTAGCTACTAAACATTTGAAACACTAATCAATCTCACTAGTAATCAAGAAAAATCAAGGCCTGATTGAGATCACTAAGATAGTATGATGATAATACCACACAATGGAGAAAATGTGGCTCACGGAAAATTTGTACATATTGTAGGTAAGGAGGAAATTAGTACAACTACTTAGGAAAACAATATGAACAATCTGTTCTGTCTTGGTTTTTTTTTTTTTTTTTTTTTTTTTTTTTTTTTTTTTTTTTGCTTGTTTCTTTTGTTTGTTTTTTTGGTACCAGGGATCAAATTCAGGACCTTGTGCTTGCTAGGCAGGCACAGCATCACTGAGCTACATCTCCAGCCCTTGACCCTTATATAAAGTGGCTTACTGGGCCAGGGGTGTAGCTCAGCGGTACTGTGCCTGCCTGGCAAGTGCAAGATCCTGAGTTCAAACCCCAGTACCAAAAAAAAAAAAAAAGAAAGTGCCTTACTGATAGAGCATGGTAGTACATGCCTATAGTCCCAGCATTCAAGATGCTGAGGCAGGAGGATTGCCATAAGTTCAAGACCAGTGTGGGCTATACAGTGAGTCTGAAGCCAGCCTGAAATACATAGCAAGACTCTGTCTCAAATAACCAAGTAAATAAATAAATAAAATAATAAAAATAAAGTTACTTATTGGCAGCATACCTGAAAGCAAGGCTACTATTCTACATATACACCCAAGAGAAACTTCTGTGTGTATGTTGCTAGGGATTGAACCCAGGCCCTCTTGAAAAGCCACATTGGCATGTGCTAAGAGACATGATTATTCATAAAACAATGCTCACAGCATAAAAAAGAAAGAAAGAAAGAACTGGGCATGGTGACCTATGCCTATAATCCTAGCCCTCAGGGGCCTGAGCAAGAGGATTACAAATTCAAGCCCAGTCTGGGCAATTTAACAACTTTGCAAGACCTAGTCTTTAAAATAAATGAATGAATAAATGAATAAAAATAAAAAGGGCTGGGGCTGGGGATTTAGCTCAGCAGTTCAGTGGCCTGCTTTGCAAGCTCAAGGACCTGAGTTCAATCCCTGGTACCAAAAATAAAAAAATTTAAAAATAAAAACATAAATATGTAGATCGGGAGGGGAGGAGGGGGTGAAGGGAGGGCAGGGGTAAGGGGAAAAAATGAGAATCAAGACTTGTCATGTAGAGGTACAAGATCCCAACAATGAATGTAACTGTACTGTATCCCTAAAATGTACCAATAAACGCAATTAAAGCTGAAAAGTAAATAAATAAATAAATAAAAAGGGCTGGGCTGGGGACTAGCTCAAGGCAGAGGCCCTGGGTTCAATCCACAGTACCTCTCCCACAAAATAAACCTAAAAATAATCTAAAGGTTCACTTACACAATGTACATATTCACACAATGTAACCTTATATAAGAATCAACTAGAATGAGCTACAGCCACATGCAATAGCCTGAGAGTATTTGAAAAATCATGTGTGAACAAAGCCCTGTAATTCGGTTTTTATGTCAGTCAAAACCAGAATTAATTCCAATGGTATAACTGATAATGTGAAATAGGAAGAAAAGGGCTAAAGGAGTAGGGGAAGTGAAATAAAGGAGAAAGGAAATAAAGGAAAGGAAAAAATTGGAAAAGAAGAAAAAAATGGAACAAAGGTTTGTAAATAGGGAAGGGTAAAGTGGGTGAATGGAGGGCAGGGGAATGGGAAAAAAAATAAGAACCAAGATACATCATGTAAAGGTACAGGATCCCAGTGATGAATGTAACTGTATTGTTTACCTTAAATGTATTTATTTATTTAAATAAATAAGTCATTAAAGATGTTTAAGTACCCTTTCAAAAGCAGCCATGTCAAATGAAAACAGTTTTGTTTGTTAGTTTGTTTTGGTTTTTTTGAGACAGGGTCTCACTATGTAGCTCAGACTGCTCTGGAACTCACTCTGTAGCCCAGGCTGGTCTCGAACTCACAGTGATCCTCCTGCTTGGATTACAGGCATGCGCCACCACACCCCACTTGAAAACAGTTTTAAATAAACCCTATAAAGACTTCAAAATCTTAAATTTCATTATATAATTATGTTTTGGGATGTTTGTTTGTTTTTTTGAGACAGGGTCTCACTATGTAGTTGAAACTGACCAGGAACTCACCATGTAGCCCAGGCTGGTCTTGAACTCATAGGATCCTCCTGCCTCAGCCTTCTGAGTGCTGGGATTACAGGTGTGTGCCACCACATCTGGCTTTTTTTTTTTTTTTGAAGGTTGTTTTTGTTGTTTGAGACAAGTTCTTACTATGTAGTCCAGGCTGGCCATGAACTCATGATCTTTTTGCCAAAGCAACCCAAGTGCTGCGATTACAGGTGTGCACCCCACACCTTGATGTAGCTATTTTTAAAGCATGAGCATGGGAGAAAACTCCAAAGGGTCGTGGGGAAGCAAGAGCATGACAAACACAGAATTTAGGACAACAGGTACCTCTGAATGAGAGGGAGGGGGTGGGGTGAGGGGGAATCTGTAGTTTGATGTTTTTGTTAAGGTGCTATTTTTGATTGTGTGATAGGATCACATGTATACATCTCATTGCAATAAATGAACGAGACCAATCATGACAGCCTGTTGAGAGTCCAGAGTTACAATGATTCTAATTCTGTGTACCGGAAGTCCATTATGCCCCTTTCCCCAAACCCCAAACCCACACACTAAGCTGAATACAGCACACAAGACCGTGCTGTCCCTTTCCCGTGTCCCCACCTGTGTCCGAGCATTGAGCAGCTGTTGGAAACTCTCAACCTCTTTGCTGTCATCTGTAGCCCGTTCCTGAGGGAAGACAAAGGGAAATATCAGGCCTGGGAACAGCAGGCCTTCCCTCCACATTCTGGGCTTGTGCAGGACTCCAAGAACAAGAAGACAGACATCATCTCTGCCCTCACTACGCTCGTGCTCTGCATGGGGTGACAGGGCAGGCGCGCCCCTCACCATCAGCACACCCAGCATCATGTCATAGTTGTTGATCAGAAACACAAGCTGCTCCTTCCGGGAAGAGAATTCAGCTGCCACTCGGAGGACAAAATTCTCCACCTCCACCTGAGGAATCCAACGAGAGGAAGTGATGCAAAAAGGCCAAGTCATCCAGGTCTTCTCTGCTGCTGTGGAGTCACTGCTGTCCCCTCACCTGTAGCTGTCCCAGCAGCTGCATGGTCCGCTCATTGGGAATGGTCTGGTTGATGCTGACAAGGGCGGAGGAGAACTCTGCATACCGGCGTGTGATCTACGAGAAAAAAGGTGGAAGAACCACACCGGCCTGCTGGCCCAAGCAACTCAACCTCCAACTCCCTCAGCGACCAGCTTCCCTGTGACCTCTACCTCCAACCCTTCTTCCCAACAGTGCCCAGTGCAGCAGGAATGTGGCTGCACACCGAGACTGCCCTTCACGTCGTATGGCCCAGCAGGCAGACAGAGCCTGTCCTTTAAGGCTTCCTTTGTTACCCTCGCCCTCGCTCACATAGTGAGGCCGAGTATCCAGCCCGCCAAGGCGCTGCGGGTCAGTGCTGCGCACGCTCTGGACATTCATCTCCAGGATCAGCTCGAACCGTGGCCACAGCAAGGCAAGCACCTGTTCCCAGTACCTGTGGGCTTAACCAGAACCAGAGGTCAGCTGGCAAGGAACTTGGGGCACAGAGAGAAGGGGGCATGTACTTCTGGTTAATGGCACATGATGGGGGAGTGGGAAAGGTGAGCCAGAAAGCAGCTGCCTCTGGAGCACCCTAACAGGAATAAGGGTCAATGACCTCAGGTCAGGAGGAGCCCATGGTCAGGCTGGAGCTGCGCAAACCCAAGGGTTCAAGCCTGCAGGGCAACAAGGACCAGAACTCTGTGACCTGTCCAGGGCCGGGACCTCCCTCTTTGCTGCAATGTTGCGGAAACGGAGAACAATGTGGATACAGAGAAAAATGGCAATGGCATCGTAGCAGTCGGCCAGATAGGACTCCAGGTGTTTCTGTGATTTGGGAACAGGGGGAGAAGTGGAAGCGCATGTCTGTCAGTCTGTTGCTCCCAGAGGCTATGGACAAATAAATGTGTATTTCTTTAGGGATGAGGCCCTGGGCAGAGAGAGAACTAAAAGGGAAATGCACTCTCCTTCCCTGGCCACCGTCCCACTTGTCCACCAACCCTGTCCACTTGTCCTTCACAGATCACAGGGATCTATGATCACAAGCCAGTCACAGCAGAATTCAGAGCTGAGTAGGGCCAGGGGTTAGAGCAGCAAGATTTTGGGGTCCCTCAGTTTTCAGGTGCTTTAGCCTAGTGTGGGTAAGCAGCAGGCATAGCCTCAGGGACCCCAAGGTTTCACAAGTGTCAGCTCTATGTACGAGGGTTAATAATGTTAGAATAAGGGGGTCCTGGAGTCAGTATTACCCGTTAAAACCCCACCGTGCTGATGAGGACAAGGACATAAAAGTACAAGATCAGGGATCTTACCAGGGTCATGCTGAGGGTTCGGCCCATGACAGCATGGAATAGGTCATGGGCAGCTGGGCCAGACACAACAAAAAATTCACAGATGAAAAGATATTCACGGCAGGAATTGTCTAGGAGGGCGTAGTGCTGGCTGCGGAAGAGGGCTTCAAATGGATACTAGGAGACGGGCAGAGAGACAGAAGGGATGCATCCAACACCGGAAACTTAGCAAACTTGGGAAGGAGCTCTGCAGACCCATCCCATTCAGTCTCACTCCAGGCAGGGAAAGAGCACCCCGAATGGGCACTGAAAAGGTGGCGGACCCAGGTACACAAAAGGAAGCACCCACCCCACCTGCTGATGCCCCTCCTGCAGCTACCCCAGCCACCTCAGGAGTCACCCCCTCCACCCGTCTCCCTCACAACAGGCCAGAGCGATGGGACAGACCACTCCCATGTCTGGGCCCACGGGTAGGGAAGGTTTGCCCAAGGTCTGGCCCTCCCAACCCTGTGCATGGAGTCCCCTTCACAACTGAAGCTTGCTCCTCCTCATACCCTCTGCTCTCCCCGCTGGGCTGTGTGGGGCACCAGGATGGGGGCCTCAAGTTCAGTAGGGGAGATGACGGAGCCACGGGTGCCCAGGGTGAAGATGGTGTTCCTGCTGCGAAGTGACGGCTTCGAGAAGAATCGTGACGAGGGTCAGAGTCAAGGAAGGCAATGAGACCACACCAGTCCCTTGGACTCAGGATCTGCAGGGACCCAGGCAGCCAGACACAGCCTAGACATCCCTCCACCAGAACCATAGCCCCACTTCACTTGACATCTGCGAATGGGCTTCAGAGTCTACACCCCCAAAATCAACAGAGAACTGTGTGTCAAAATCTTGTGTGCGTGTTCCTCTCCGGGCCTGGCAGGAGGGTCGCCACTCCAGGATATCTTTCTTTGCTGTATCTTCCACACCCATGAGATCATCTTTCTCCGCAACTTCCTCATACTGGCGAAAGCAAAGACGAGCACCAGTCACCATCTCACAGCAGAGAAATACGTTCCTGTCCCGCATTACCAGGTGTCGCCTCCTCCCAGCCCATGTGACCCTCACTCCTTGGCCTCACCTGCACCTTCATGAGCCGCCCGAGGTAAGAGCGGTAGTAAGACAGGTAGATCTTGCTCAGTGTCTCTACATACTCATCCCTGATCTCCTTCGCTGTTGCTCGTTCATTGCCCAGGAGGAACTGATAGAAGAACCTGGAGGGGCCAGGACAAGTCAGTCTCCCTATCTTCCCAAGGAACAAGATGCGCACACTGGGCTGCTCCAACACTCAAGAGGCCACCCTGTGCCCCTCCCTGGGGTGGCGACCTGTACTTCAGCAGGGCCGTCTGGGGGATCTGGTAGTTGGTCATTGGTTTTCTGAAGGAATAAATCTTCTGGAGAATAAATTCTCGGATCTTCGTCACTGCCTAGATGTGGGGAATCAAACAGAGCGCATGAAGTTGCAACCCTTTTACTATACAGGAGAAACCAGGGGAAGCGACAAACGCTAATCACATGAAGAACAACAAATACTTCTTGAGACTTTTGGGGAAACCCAGCGAGGCAAGGATGAACTCTGAGAAAAGTTCCTGGGGAGTCCAGTTCTAGTCTCAGAGGTGTCTGCCCCTCCTCCCACCTTGACCCGGAGCCGGTCCAGCACGCCTCTGACATCGGCGCAGGCCGCTGTGCCTCTGGCTTCCTGCTCTCTGACTGCGGCTGCCTTGGCATCCAGCTCCTGCAGCTGCTCCAGGAACCTGGGCTCTGTCACCGGAGCCTCCAGAATTGCTCTGGGTAGCAAGGAGGAGTGGGATGGATTAGAAGGAAGACCCAGATGCATCAAGGGTACAAATGGTTGTCAACAGGGTCAGGGATTTAGCTCAGTGGCACCGTGCCTGCCTTGCAAGCACAGGTCCTGAGTTCGATCCCTGGTACCAAAAAAGAAAAGAAAAAGAAATGGTTGTCCACCCACCCATTAATTTCTAGAAGGTGCCTGATGACCTGAGCCAGGAGACCCACAAAGCAAATAGGATAAGGCACCATCTACCCAGCCCATCTATCTGCCATGGATATTATGACCCTTTAAACCAGTGACTCACGTGACCAGAGCAGATGGCACCACTAGACCGTCAACCAGCTCCCCAAGTTTCCCCCGAACCGCCTGGCGGTTTCGCAGTCGAATGTTCATGGCTCCTGACTGCTCCTGCAGCGTCCGGATCTCGGAGCTGATGGAGCTGAGGTCACTTTGAAAAGCTCCCAGCATCTGCTCCATGCGCTGGAGGGAGGGCAGAAGATGACGCTGCAGTACCACAGGGTTGGCAGAGGACAAGTGGGCCACCCAAGTCTCGGTAAATACCCCAGCACCCGCCAGCCCCTGAGGGTGGCAGATGATGAGATGGCCCAAAGGTCAATGGGAAATAATTTTTATGGCAGTTTTAAAAAAAGGCTGCTGCTGAGGGCATCCAGAAAGTGATCTGCACATGTCCTTATCTGAGGCTGTGACCTAAACAATGGTGCCAGAGGTCAACATCCAGTAATGCACTACTAACCTCCAGGACAGCATCACAGGCTGTGATCTGGTTGTGCAGAGATGCGATGTTCTCACTCTCCTGGATATCTAAGCCACAAGAGTCAAGGGCCTGACAGTGAAGGCAAAGATACCCCAGGACCTTTGCAATGTCTCCCCACAGCGACAGAGAGCTCAGGGAGAGGCCTGCCGCAGCCGTGGTATTTGCAACTGCACTCCACATATCCCAGTAACACCATCCTCTCCCTCTGCTGGAGGATACAATCACGAATGGACTTCTGCTCTATCTGTTGCAGCTCCAGCTCAACCTGCTTTGAATAGTGACGGAGATCCACACCCTGGGAGAACACAGAGAGGACAGGTCAGAAGGGTGTCACAGTGAGGGGACCCCGGGGCAGAACCAGTGAAGGGCTGGAGGGTAAGGTGATAGTAGGAGAGCAAGAGATTTTTTTTTTTTGGTCTTCTTTGGGGGTGGCTAGGTGAAGCAGGGCAGGTTGGTACAGTGGAGAACCTCACCGTTTTGAGAGCTTCCTTTACTAACTCATCCTCCAGATTTGCCTGAATGTGAACTGGAAACAGAAATTTATTATAAGGGTCCCTCTCCCCACACTGAGCATCTGCACAGCAATCCCTGCCTTCTTCCTTTTGGCCCCCCCCATGCCTTGAAGGTTACAGGTACAGTCCCCTTAGATGCAGTTTCACTTTCTGCCATTACAGTTACTGGGGGTCAATGGCAGACCAAAAATACTACTGGAAAACTTCAGAAATAAACAATGTGTATGTTTGAAATTGTGCGCCACTCTGAGTAGCTTGATGAAATCTGGTGTCACCCTATTCCATCCCACATGGGATGTACATCATCTTTTTGCCCAATGTGTTCATGTTGTACGTGCTACCAGCCTGGTAGTCACAGACACCTTGCTAGATAGACCGATCCTCCATGTAGGAAGTGCTTATATTTACATTATGCTCATTCTACTTAAATGACGGCATCACAGTACAAGAGTGGGGATCCCAGCAATTGTATCGCAGTGTATTGCTATAACTGTTCTGGTTTATTATTGATGCTGTTACTCTCTTACTGTGCCTAATTTATAAATTAAACTTTATCAGTTAGGTGTGGCGGCAGACACCTGTAATCCTTGCCATGTGAGAAGCCGAGGCAGGAAAGACTACAAGTTTGAGGCCAGCTCGGGCAACGCATCAAAACCCTATGTCAAAAATAAAAAGGGCAGGAATACAGCTCCAGTAAAGTACTTGCCTGGCACGCATGGGGTCTGGGTTCAAACCCCAGTACCACAAAAATTAATTAATTAATTAAAAATCATAGATATGGATGATTAGGAAAAAAGCATATCTCTAGAGTTTAATAGAAGGAGTTACCTATTACAGGTCTTGTACATTATTCCTAGATGATAAGGGAGGACTACTACACTCTGTTCCCACCCCATAGCATCACTTACCATCTACTTCATCCAGGATGAACTCATCAGTGGTGATATCCAACTCCCCAAGTTGCAGTGGCTCCTGAAGCGCAGGACTACCTCCCTGGAGAGAGACAAGTTAATAGGAAGAGAATCCAAGGAGATAGGGGAGAATATAATTGGATATCCCAATCCTTCAAGAGAGGGGGTGGGATGCTCCTACCAGGGAGCCAAAGTCTTGAGTCAAAAGATTCTAATATCATGATTTACTCAATTTACTACTTCAGCCTAGCGGAATACGATAAAAAATCAGGGGCTGGGGATGTAGCTCAGTGGTGCTGCACCTGCCTCGCAAGCACAAGATCCTGAGTTCGATCCCAGGTTAAAAAAAAATATATATATAGGCACTCCATAAAGACAGTGAAGGTATGCAAAGGAGGAAATTAGGAATTGTAGAGGACAAGGCAGCACTTGCGTTTGATTTTAGAACCTGATATCTCAGGTATTCTATCACCGGACTTCTGGGGAGCTCTCAACAGCCTAGAATTGTCAGGGAAAACATAGTGTGCCAGGTGCCACCTTAAACATGCTCATCTAATCCTAATGGCAACCTACATGGTAGGTCCTATTTTCTTCTCCACTTTATGGCTGTGGAAAATGATGGCACTGAGAGGCTGGTTAACTTGCCCAGGACACGCAGCATGTGAACGGCAAAGCTGCAATCAGAACCCAGGTAATCTGGCTCCGCAGGCCACGTTCTTAAAACCTTTACACTGTATCACTTCTCTACCAAAAAATGTGAATAGAAAATTGAAACCGTGCCCCTGAACCTGACTTTCAGTTATTTTTTTGTCTCCGCTGAGGCTCGAGTTCCGACCCAAGGAGGGGATGGGAAGCCAGACAGCATCACCGGTAGCAGGGGAGAGACAACCCCTGTGCTTAAACCCAGTCCAGGCCTTTCTGACACAAGGACGACTGGACAGGACGACGGAGAATAAACAGCCCCGCGCTCTCACCAGAGGACCCTCCTCTTCCTCCAGATCTGAAGCCCCAGCCCGCAACATCAACTCCCGGGCAGCTGCCGCCATGGTCGCAGCGGCGGCCATTCCCCCGCAGCCTCACTTCCGGCAGCTGTCAGTCCCGGCAAGCCAGTTCTCCAACGCAGAACTACAAATCCCAGAGTGTCTTGCAGTGCGAAATTGTTCCCAGATACTGAAGTTAAACTGTTTGGCTCAGCCTCGCCCTTTCACTTCATCCAAGTGGAAGTGGGAAGTGGCAGTCTCAAGAACAGCCTCGAACCGGAACTCTAGAAGCTCTCAGAAGCAGGACCTTTGAGACAGTTTAAAAAAAACGAAGATCACACCGGAAATTGTGATATCCAATACAGATTCCCAGACATCAATTCCCGCTGAAGCAGTTTCCGGAAGTGGTTTTCTTATATTACTCCGCCTCTTCCGCCTACAAGCTATATAAGAAAGTGACGTCACTTCCCCTCTCTCTTCCACAGGAGGCCTACACGCCGCCGTTGTCGCTGCCGCCATGGTAAGACAGGAGTCCGTGCCGGGATCCGGCGACATCGGAACCCAGGCAGGGAAAACTTGCTGTCAGAACACCGAGGACGGCCTATTTTGAGGGCCTGCAGCTTCCTGTGTGGGGCCTTGGATCGCAGCCCTGGGAAGGGACGACCAAAGACTTGGAGTTCCGGGGAGAGGGGCCCGAGGAAGGGTCACTCCCCGGGCGCACGAAAGCTGCCAGAGGCTTGGGCGTGTGTGGCGACCTCCGGCCTCCGCCACTCAGCGTACTTTTGGGAACGGCCGACGTGCGCCTTCCAGAGTGCATTTTCCCAGGCTTGATCGTTTCGAGTTCCAGCTTTCTGAGGACTGAGGAGTTTGTTGTGTGAGAACCTGAGGGGAAGAGGGGTTGTTGCTCCCACTGTGCCAAGCTTTTTGCTCTGTTGGAGGTTGTGCGCCTTAGAGACCTTACAGTGTGATGGTAGTTCAGGCTCTCTGATTTCTCCCCTGTGCTCTTTCAGTCTCTAGTGATCCCTGAGAAGTTCCAGCACATTTTGCGAGTACTCAACACCAACATCGATGGGCGGCGGAAAATAGCCTTTGCCATCACTGCTATTAAGGTAAAAAGCAGAGTAAGAGGTGAAGAATTTCAGTGAAACTTGGGTTGTCCCAACCTATACTGTGAAACACAAGGCTGAAGGGACATAAAGTCCCATCTGTATCACTTCAACACCTGAGGTAGGAGAATAATTAAGGGAGTAACTAATCCCATGAGGACATTTACACAAAAGGTAAGCTACAAAAGCCAGTGTGGCCTGAAGTCGAGCCAAAACATTTCACATGGGCAAGTGGTTGCCTACAGACTTGCCTCAGATTTTCTTAACCCGTCAGTTTCGGAAGGTCCTTTCTAGATTCGGTTTCTCCCCGTCTGTCTCCTCCAGGGCATCGTAACAGCAACCCTTGTTGTAAGGCATGTTCGCTAAAGTTTGGGTGCTTTCTATACATCTTGGGGTGAGGAGAACTGTCGACAAATCCCAAGTGTGATGAAGTAGGGCAGAGCGAGCAGGGCATTGACTCAGATGTTAGAGCTCCTTTGCTGTTGAAGTGGAGACCAGCATTGGTTTTGGCTTTTTGATATTGAAATTGTGGATGCGAAGTTGGATGTTTCACTTCACAAAGCAAGGGAAATCCAGGCCTTCCACAAGGGGGTTATTTTTTTAATCAAAATAGATAATTGGAAAGCAGTCTTGTACACTGCATGGGGTAGGGCTGGACCTGTGTTATGACCATCCCCTGCCTCTGATATTTGGTAGGTGCTCCACAGTGTTGGGGACTGGGTGATACTAGGGATACTGTGCTAAGTTTTCCATACGGGGGATAAAATAAAGGGAGCCCATTTAGTTGGAGGAAGCTCACACAGGATTGGTGTCTGTCAAAAGATAATTTATAAGCCGGGCGTGGTGGCACATGCCTGTAATCCCAGCACTCTGGGAGGCTGAGGCAGGCGGGTTGCGGTGTGTTTGAGATCAGCCTGAGTTCCAGGTCGGTCTACATAGTGAGACTCCTGTCCCAACCCCCCCCCCAAGATAATTTACAGGGTAAAGCATAGCTTGGATAAAGTTTGTTATGCTCACTTCACTCTGTACTGCAGGAAACAACTTTCACTTGTTTTCAGGTGGTTTGGAGGAAGATTGCTTTTTTCTGTTGGACACTGGAACTAAGAAGGCATTGCAAAGTACAGCGCCTATCTAAAGGTTACTGTAAGGCAGGCAGGAGATAATGAAGTAGTAGAAAGGATGAGCATGGTTTGTGAGTGCTGCACCTGTCCCCTCCCTCTTTAAAGTTGAGTAGTGTTTGTTATTTGGGGTGACTCAGAAGCAGTTTAACCAGGCACATTTGGGTACATGATGAGGGCCTGAGGTAGCATCTCTTGGGGTTCCTGATGTCCTGCTTATTCCTGGGAAAGGCCATTCCCTAGCTTTGGTGCATGCTAAGGTTTTCGCTAGTTGTGTGAAGTCAGCAGAGACATCTCTTTAGTTGTGCTAGAAGCAAAGCTTTTGAGGGCTGAAAAATTGAAAGGAGATGACCGGTCGTGCTTGTGCACACCTGTAATCCCAGCACTGGTGAGGCGGAGTGGGGCAGGAGGATCACTGTGAGTTCGAGACCAGCCTGGGCTACATAGTGAGTTCCAGGTCAGTCTCAACTATACAGTGAGATCCTGTCTCAAATAAAAAAGAAAGGAGATGGAGAAGGGAAAAGGTTGAGTATTGGCTGGGCGGATTCCTCCAAGGAGGTGGCCAAGTGGTGGTAAGAAAGTGCCTTAAAGTTTAGTGACTGGGGGGGGGTGAGTCAGCACAGATCAAGCTCTATGTTCATGGTGTCCTGGATGTTGGATTGAGATAGGGTCTGCCTGCGTAACTTAATTGGCTGAAGTCTTGATGCTTTTGCCTCCATTTCTCAGAGTGCTGGGATTACAGGCCTGGGGTATGTGTGTGTGTGAGAACAGTCTCACTTTGGGCTTCCGGCTGACCTTGAGCTCACTCTAGCCCAGGCTGGCCCCAGTGATCCTCCTGCCTCAGGGCCACCACTGTCTCCCATGTTTACACTGTGTTTTTTTGTTTGTTTGTTTCCTTTTAAACTTGCAATGCTTGTCTTTATTTTGTTCTTTATATATTGAAAGTGAAAAGAAATAGTGTACTGAGTTGATTGTGCTGTATTCTTTAAGGCTGGTCTTCCCACCCTACCTCTGAACATAACTGGTATTAATGGGTTATTTGTAAACATGAGAGTGAGTTTGGGCTTGGTAAATAAATACCTGGTAAGTGCTCAAAGTCCTTATTGAGGAACTCTGGTCCTGCCAAATCACCACTCAGGGATGTAGCTCCACAGTGTGTGCCTGGCAAGTGCCAGGCCCTGAGTTCCATTCCTGGTACTAAAAAAAAAAAAAAAAAAAAAAAAAACCTTTGTACACAGAGTTGTTACTGGTTTTTCTATAACAAGATTGGACCCTTAGATTGTAAATGTGAGAAAGTAACCCCCATGGGTATGTACATGTCTGGCCAAGCACATACCTCTGCTACCAGCTATTCTGGAGTATTATGAGTTTGCAGGCAGCTTGGTTAACAGCAAGATCCTGTACCAGAAGGTAAATAAAAGAAAAAAGAAAAGTTAAGACCAGGTGTGGTGGTGTACACCTGTAATCCCAGCACTTGGGAGGCTGAGGCAGGAGGATTGCTGTGAGTTCAAGACCAACCTGGGCTACATGGTGAGTTCCAGTTCAGTCTCAACTACATAGTGAGACCCTATCTCAAAAAAAAAAAAAAACCCAAATTGCTTTGTGTACACCTATTCCCAGTCTGAAGTAACTGTCAGGCATACAGTTTGTGTGTAAGAAAACTTGAGGGAGACACCCTGGTATCCTGAGTCAACCAACAGAAATTCCTTCGCAGCTCTGAGGTCAAAAGTCAGGATGTCAGTAGAAGCATGCTCAGTGTGAAGGCACCAGGAGCCCTGCCTTGTTTCTTCCTGTCTGCTGGTAATTGTCCTCCGCTCTTGGCTTGGATCTGCCACCACTATGCTTTCCCTTGTGTGGCTCAGGTCGCCAGTCGCTGGATTTGGGGCCCCTACTGGAGTGGGACCTACTTGTTTTGGCAGAATGTAAAGTTATGCCGCAAGGGTGGTATGAGCATGGGTAGGGAGAAGGGAGCATTTACCCAGCAGACACTGGGCATTGAGCTCCACAGCCTTTGTGCTGCACTACGTCCCCTGACCTTTTATTTTCGAGACAGGATATCTGTAAGTAGCCTGGTCTGCTGGGATCACACACCACCGAGCCAGTTCACCATTCTTTCTTAACCAAAGCTTGGTTCATGAGTTCAGGAGACGGGTGCCTGTAGTGGTGTCATCACTGACAATGAGCATTAATTCAAACTTTTGAGTATGACTTGAGCAGAGCAGTTCATTAGGTCCCTGGGTTATGCATCATTTCTGTGTGTTGACAGTCGTTTGTGATGATGATGGGAAATTTCAGTCACTGGTGACTTGGCCAAAGAACTGGCCCTGAGAAATCCGGACAACGAACAGAGGACCCTCTGTTGCTGCCTCAGCCTGGCCAAATGGGCCATTCTTCACGAGGCGGAAATGCCAAGGCACTTGCAGCTGCGGGGAAAGGGCCCCACTTCTAGGATGCTGCATTTCTGGTTTGGGTCAGGCCTCACCCAGAGCAAAATTTTGTCTTGGTTTTTGAGCCTCCCGTGGTACACAGTAGTTCGGGCTGGCCTCAGCTGCTATGGTTAGGCTACCTATCTAGAAAGCTGGGGGAGGGGAGATGACTTGGGAAACGGGGAAGGGCTTGATCCTTCCAGCTTCTACCGTTTTTGAACAGCGAGGTTAGTTATAGGAAAGATCAGATTCAAGCCTGATTCCCCTCTTAACTTCAGGGTGTGGGGCGAAGATACGCTCATGTGGTGTTGAGGAAAGCAGACATCGACCTCACCAAGAGGGCTGGGGAGCTCACTGAGGACGAGGTGAGGCGGGGAAAGGGGCTGGGGCCGGCCCTGGGATCGCGGCGCCTGGGGCTGACCGTCCTGCCTGCAGGTGGAACGCGTGATCACCATCATGCAGAACCCACGGCAGTACAAGATCCCAGACTGGTTCCTGAACAGACAGAAGGACGTGAAGGACGGGAAATACAGCCAGGTGTGTGGGGCGGGGCTCTGGAGTGGGGGACCCGGTGCACCGGGCCAGGAGTAAAGCCCGCGACCCCCGCCTGCGCATCCAGGTTCTGGCCAACGGGCTGGACAACAAGCTCCGCGAGGACCTGGAGCGGCTGAAGAAGATCCGAGCGCACCGGGGGCTGCGCCACTTCTGGGGGTGAGTAGAGGCCGCTTGGGGCTGCGCCGGTCCCTTTTCCAAAGTGTCCGAGTGACCTGTGGCCTTTCCCCGCAGCCTTCGAGTCCGCGGCCAGCACACCAAGACCACTGGGCGCCGGGGCCGCACCGTGGGTGTGTCCAAGAAGAAATGAGTCCGCAGGCCTCTTCTCTTAATAAATCGTTTACATAGCCGCGGCTTCCTGTCTCCTTGTTCTTCCCGCGGAGAGGGTGCGGAGAGGGTGCGGCGGTGCCAGCCGGCGGCTGGCTTCTCCCATCCGCGGGGCAGG
>NW_022900932.1:2170395-2175501 GCF_012274545.1 Fukomys damarensis
GGGAGTCGGCAGCCCAGGGGGACATCGTGCAGGCCGCCTTCCAGGACACCTACCGCAACCTCACCCTCAAGACTCTCGTGGGGCTGCACTGGGCCAGCACGCACTGCCCCAAGGCCCGCTATGTCCTCAAGACTGACGACGATGTGTACGTCAACGTCCCCGAGCTGGTGTCCGAGCTGACCCGGAGAGGGGGCCCTTGGCAGCCACAGGAGAGGGGCACAGGGTCCCAGGAACAGGCTGCGGCTGCCGGGGCCAAGGCAGTGCCACTTCTGTACCTAGGCCGGGTGCACTGGTGGGTGAGGCCCTCTCGGGCCCCTGGAGGCCGGCACCTGGTATCGGAGGCGCAGTGGCCGCCGGCCTGGGGCCCATTTCCGCCCTACGCCTCGGGCACGGGGTACGTGCTGTCTGCGTCTGCCGTGCAGCTCATCCTGAAGGTGGCCGCCCGGGTCCCCCCGCTGCCACTGGAGGACGTCTTTGTGGGCGTGAGTGCGCGGCGGGGCGGCCTAGCCCCCACCCACTGTGTCAAGCTGGCTGGCGCCACCCACTACCCCCTGGACCGGTGCTGCTACGCGAGATTCCTGCTGACCTCGCACAGGCTGGACCCCGGGCAGATGCGGGCGGCCTGGAAGCTGGTGCATGGGGAAGCCACTGGCCCCTTCTGCTCCTGGCTCCAGGGAGCCCTAGGCGTCCTACGGTGCCGGCTCATAGCCTGGCTGCATGACTGAGAGCGGAACCACGGGAGAGGAGCTGCGGGTCCAAGCTGGCTACAGCTGGCCAATTTCTCACACCAGACCCTAGTCTGTCACCGGAGCACAGAGTGGTGCGGCCTGCCCAGCCCAAAGATGGGTTCCAGGAAGAGAAATGCTACTCCTAGCCGGCCAGGGAAGGGCCCCTCAATAAACGTGTTTCTCCAACTGCAGTGTCTTCCCCGGACTCCCGGAGGCTGTGGGCGGGCTGGGTGGGAAGGATACCCCAGGGACGTGGGAGGGGACAGCCCCCTGGAAGAGAAGACCCCTAACAGGCGAGGCCAAGGCCACTGGACCACAGGGAGGGGTGGGAATGGGGCAGGACGCTGACTCCTCTCAGCCCAGCATGGCCACAGTATCCCAAAACTTGTTTCTTTTAATACGGACCCACTGTCCTGTCCTGCCAGGGAACAGTCATCTCTCCAGGTGACCTTAGGGACTGGTCACTGTTCCAGGCCACCACAGAGCCTGGCTCAACGCACAAATCTGTCCAGGGCGGACAGCCGCACCCCTGCAGGCTTGGCCTGCTGCTGCTGCTGCTGCTGCTGCTGCTCAAGGCTCTGCCGGACTTTGTCCTGGGGAGAAGCGGAAGACACAGGGCAGGGTGAGCATGGCAGCGGAAGTAGGGTGCGGCCCGCCCTGCCCCACCCGAGCACCCTTACCCTGTGCTCCTGGTCCAGGACCTTCTTCTTTCTCTTCACCAGGCTGGCGGTGGAGCCGCGGCCCTTCCGCTTGGGCTTAGGCTGAAAGGGCACCTTGGCCTCGGGGTCGAAGCCCTGGTGGAGGACGGGGATGGGGACAAGTGGAATCAACAGAGCCTGAGAGGCAGCACCCACCTCCGGAGCCAGGCAAGGAGTGAGCTCTGGGGCTCCGTACCAGCCTCTCTGTCCGTTCTTTCTTCCGCTGCTCCAGAGAGATGACGTCAACCTCTGCCAGGGCTCGGGGGTTCAGACAAATGAGCTCTGCAGGCACCTGGGAGTGTTGTGGGGGAAGAGCAGGAGACAGAAGCCAGGGAGGCTAGAACCCTGCTCCAAGCCCCCGCACGGGAGCACTGGGGAGCACGCCGGCCTGCCCGCCGGGGAGCCTCACCTTCTCCAGCAGGGCCTTCACCTCCCACTCCTGCCGCTGCTTGCGGCTGCGGTACGGGTTGCTCTCCAGGCCGTCAAAGTTGGGCTCGGCAGCCCCTGTGGGGGGAGAAAGCTGTGCGGAAAAGCCCTTGCCCGTCCCCTGCCATCCCCCCAACGGGGCCCAGCTCACTCACCCGGGACCAGCATGCTGGTGATGCCACCGCTGTGCCCGACCCCCAGCACATCCTCGAAGGGGCAGAACTGCAGGCTGTGTACGGGGCCGGCCAGCCGGTGGGTGAGGTAGGGCTGCTCCAGCGGGGGCAGGCTGGCCTTGCCCCGCCCCACCCATATATTGACCACGTCACCCATGCCCGCAGCCAGCAGGCCCCGCTGGGAAAAGGCCAGGTGCCCCGCTCCCTGTGGCAGTGTCCGGGCGCTCAGAGGCCGGAACGTCCCTCGCAGATCAAAGATCTTCAGCTGGTGGTCCAGGCCAGAGGTGGCCATGTACCTGTGGGGACGGAGTCGGTTCTTCTGTCCACACGGGGCGCTGAGGCCCATGGCCAGGCCCAAGTATTGATCTGAACAGCAGGGAACACGCACCGCCATCACGGGACACACGGCTAAGCTCCACACAACTCCCCACTGACTCCCCTTTTACGGATGGGACCGGGACCGAAGCCCAGAGGAAGGAGGCCCAGGCTAGTGAGGGGCCAAGCTGGAAGTCAGGCCTGTTTCTTGAGGCTCTGCCCTTCTAACGCTCCAGACACATGCGTGGCTGGAAGGAGCACACAGGCCGGCCAGCCCCAAGTGCGCTGTCTGGCCACACAGACCGGTGGACAGTTCGGCAGAGTTCGGGCGCTCTGGTAGGTGGTCAGGAACACTTCCTGAAACGGCGGGCTCTAGACCCTGCTGGGTAATTCTCAAGCGAGCAAATCCAAAGGCACCAACACCAGAGAGCAGACAGTGAGAAGGAAACGTGGCGAGGGCATGGAGAAGCGACAGACACGGCGCCTCCGTGCTCAGACTGAGGACCCACGGTCATTATCCCATGTGCCTGGCAGGGACAAATCACAAGTCGGAGGCCAAATGAACTTGAGAAAACCTGTTTAGGAAGCAGGAAAGTTATGCACTGGAGGGCCTTGAATACCCTCTTTGCTTTCCCTAGAAGGAAAGAGTGTAGCTGGGCATGAAGGTGGACTCCTATAATCCTAGCCCCAAGGAGTCTGAGGCAGGAGGATCCCAAGTTCAGGCTAAGCTTAGCAACTTAGTGGGATCCTGTCTCAAAAAAAAAAAAAAAAACAACAACTTGTGGCCGGGTGTGGTGGCGTATGTCTGTAATCCCAGGAGGCTGAGGCAGGAGGATCACTGCAAGGAGACCAGCCTGGACTACATAGTGAGTTCCAGGTCAGTCTCAACTACATAGTGAGACCCTGTCTCAAACAAACCTAACCAAACCAAAACAAAAAAAAAAATCTTGTAACAATCCTCCTGTCTCAGCCTCTGGAGTGCTGAGATCCCAAGCATGCACCCACCATACCCAACTTCAAAATACAAAAATTTTAAAGGGGCAGGCAGATGTACCTCAGTGCAAACACCACAGGTTCAATCTGTAGTACCGTAAAACACACACACACACACACACACCCCAGGGAGGGCAAGGCTGGAAAACTGCTTACACTGCCAAAGTTTTTACTTCCCCCTGCCTCAGCTTCCCAGAATGCCAGGACTACAGGATGTGCCACCAAGCCTGACAAGCTGTTTACTTTTAGGAGTTGAAGTCGCTGCCTGTCCCAGTTGTCCCTCAGAGAAGGAGGCTGAAGGAGGACTAACCAGGCCAGGGACACTTGTTTGCCAAGGGACAGGGACTCTCCTTGGCCTTGGCCATGAATCCAGCAGGGGCGCTGAAGAGCTCCTGTGAGACACACTGTCCTGGGGAGGAACCAGTACAGCCCCAGCAGGGTCCTTCTTCTGACGAGAAAGCTGGGCAAATGGCCATGGGTACAAGCCAGGAACAAGCAGCTCAACTCTCCCCATCACATACCCACCATGGGAGCCCCCGGACAAACACCAGCCCAGTGCCAGACTGGAGCCCAGCCTTCACCCTGAGCCACATCCCCAGCCTTTATAACACATTTTTAAACTTGAGAGAGGGTCTCGCTAAGTAGCTAAGTTGCCCAGGCGGGGCTCAAATTTGCCATCCTCCTGCCTCAGCCTCCCAGAGTGCTGGGATTGTAGATGTGCACCACCGCACACAGTTCAGCCAATCCACTCTAAATGCAAGTGTCCAGAAAAAACTCTTGGAAAAAAAGGTCACCTTCATCTCTGGAGCCCTATGGCCCATAAAGAGCTCCAGAGGAGGACCAGCAATAAGCAGGGACGGACCCAAGACTGAAGACCAACATCGGCAGCTGGGATGTGGCCCAGAGGTAAACACTTGCCTAGCATGCACCAGCCCGGGGTTCAATCCCACAGAGAGAGGAGAAAAGAAAAAAAAGAAACCAGAACCATTCAGCTGTTTTGTTGAGACAGGGCCTCCCTGTGCAGCCAAGGTTGGCCCGGAACTCACAGCGACCATCCTGCATCAGCCTAGGGCTGAGATTGCAGGTTTGCGCCACCACACCTGGCCTGCTAGATCATTTTGGCTTTTGTTCTGTTCTGTTTTGTTTTGTTTTATTAGCAACAAACCGTTAACTAAATCCTGGGGCTCGCTGAACCAAGGGATCATATCTTAGACCCAGGAGCTCAGAGAAGGAAAATGGCAGCCTGGCCCTGAAGCCCACATAAGGCAGAGGTCTCTTCCGAGCTGGTCTGAAGGGCAGAACAAAATCACTCGTTCACAGACACAATCGTGAGGCCACTTGGGAAGTTGGTGGCGTTTGTTTTACTGATTATCTTAACCTGAGAGTATGTGAGGCGGTCTATGATGAAGAGAAGATTCCCACGCAGCAGTGTGAAAGCAGAGAAGCAGCGCGAAGGGAACAATCTGACAACAGCACCCAGGGCAGGCCAGGAAGAGCTGCTACAGCTTGGAAACTGCTGTTCCCTCCTGCCCAGGAAATGAAAGAAGGGCCGTGGAATGCCACCAAATCGCCAGAGCCTGGACACCCAGGCAGCACTCAGCCAACAGTGCTTTTGGATTCCTGCAGTTGCTGATGGCAGAGAAACTTGGGGCTACATGGCGAGCTAGAGGGGAGTCAAAGAATTCAAACCATTCAAACCGGGTGACAGGGAAAGTTGGACGAGCAGGAACAGGAAAGGAGAAGCTTTTTTTTTTTTTTTTTTTTTTTCTGGCG
>NW_022900932.1:2175993-2189674 GCF_012274545.1 Fukomys damarensis
TTTGAAACTGGGTCACACTGTGTAGCCCAGGCTGACCTTGAACTCACAGCGATCCTCCTGCCTCAGCCTCCTGAGTGCTGGGATGACAGGTGTGCGCTCCCACTCCCAGTGAGAAAGGAGAGACTTTGGGAATGAAGTGACACATTAAGTCTGCGACGGCAACTGAGTAAAATCGAAGTGCACCATCGGGCCAAGCGCTCTCGCCAGCCACATCCCACACAGCAGGGCAGCGCCGAGCA
The DNA here is from genome assembly GCF_012274545.1 of Fukomys damarensis. Lineage (NCBI taxonomy): Eukaryota > Metazoa > Chordata > Mammalia > Rodentia > Bathyergidae > Fukomys > Fukomys damarensis. Next base: position 2,176,233 of record NW_022900932.1, read on the forward strand.
GCTCAGCGGAGCCCAGCCCACCGCAGGTGCCCTGCCAGTGCCCGCAGGATGAAAAGATTCAGAAGGAACAGACTCCCAGGAGAAGCACACACCTCCAGCTTCGGGGCACCAACTAGATCTGGAGTCAGGATCACATTGTGGGGAGGAGGAGATGCTCACGGCGCTGTCTGCTAGGTGCCCGCTGAAAAGCTCCCTGTGCCATCCCATCCCTCACTCTCCCAGCTTCTTTGGAGGCTTTACATGGAGGCAGGACGTCGCCAACTGCTGGCCACGGCCACCTCCAGCCCATCATCTATTTCTACACAGGTCCCAAGGAAAGAATGGCTTCCACTTTCTGTGATTAAAGAATCAGAAGAAGCCAGGTGTGAGGGCCGGGGGTTTAGCTCGGTGGTGCCACTGCCTACCTCACCAGTGCAAGGTCCCGCATTCGATCCCCGGTACCAAAAAAAAAAAAAAAAAAAAAAAAAAAAAAAACGGGGGGGGGGGACAAAAAAAAAAAAAAAAAAAAAAAAAAAAAAAAGCCAGGTGTGGTGGCACAGGCCTATAATCCCAGCACCCAGAAGGCTGAGGCAGGAGGATCGCCACAGCTTTGAGGCCAGTGTAATTTGACACATATAAAAATCATATGAATTTAAAGTTTTATTTGAATCCAGCTACACTCACTCATTCACTTCTCTATGGCTTCTGCCCTATGAGACCACAGACAAAGCTCACAACTGAGACTACAGGTGACACCTGACAATGTGGTACACTGCAAGTCTCGGAGACACATTCTGGACACCTCACACACCACTTGTCTTATCTCCCACCTGTAAAAGACATCGCCAAAGATGCATTAACAAACAAACACTCACAAATAAGTTTGATGAACTGGGAGACTAGCCTTGAACTTCAATTACACAAAATGGTATTCTCAGTAAGGGGAAATCAATTCTTCCCACTTAGTGGACCTGTATTAGAAAAGTATCATACTTCATTATATCTTTAAATTTCATTGCTTAAACCAGATGTGACACACACCTATAATCTCGGCACCCCAGAGGCTGAGGCAGGAGGATCACAGCAAGTTCAAGGACAGCCTGGGCTATACGGTGAGTTCAAAACCAACCTGGACTACTCTCAAAACAACAAAAAAGTTTCACTGTTTAAAAATCTGGGATAACTGTTTTTTATCTTGCTATTTAAGGCCCTACATAATACTTTTGATTTTTCTCTAGCTCTGTGGAGAAATAGTTTACTGATTCTGAACTAGACTCATGTCCCTGTTCTCAGGATCAGGACACCCGATAGGAACGGGCACCAGGTTGCAGGGCCTGGGCTCCTAAGTCTCACCCCAATCAAGTGACTTACGTGCCTGTAGAATCCACTGCCACAGCCTGAAGACCACCACGGTGACAGAGAATCTTTACCAGTGGTTCCTGCACAGATGGACTCCATAAAGAGACCGTACCTGGAAGTTAGAGGTAAACAAGAGAAGTAAACCCCACCCTGAGATGATTCGAGTTGGGGAAGGTGGGGACTCAAGACCAAGAAGCAATAAGGCAGAGAAGTGAAAGGGTAACTTTAAGGGACTCATGAAGTACAAGTACAGAACGGAAGTGGGATAAGAAGGTAGGAATCCAACCAAGCAAGGCGCTAGGTGTGGGGGCATAAGCACACAGTCCCCACTACTCAGCGGGCTGAGGCAGGAAGATCACTCGAATCCAGGAGCTCGAGGTCAGCCTAGGGAACAGAGAAATCCGGCCTCAGAAAAAAAGCTGAGCCACAGACTGACCGTTGCTGTGTCCAAGGTGGATGACGGCGTTGTATGGGTTCTGAGCCATGACATTGAGGCGCCCGGCCCGTGCATTCAGAGCTGCCACGATCTTCCCCACAGACACGTCCAGGTAGGTCAGGAACCCTGTCTCTGACTGAGAGGGCAGGAGAGTATCACTGTCCCGAATGCCGTCCGTGTTCCCCCTTCTGAGGTCCCTGGGGAGAAAGATCTTCCCAACGGCTCCACAACTCACAGCCGTGGCCAGAAGGAAGTGAAAGGGCAGGAACTCAAGCCGCGTTACTCGGTCACAGCGCCGGATGCAGTGGAGCTCTATGCCTTGGTTGTCGTAGATGCGAAGCCAGCGGTTCTGAGCCACGGCAAGCAGTGCCTCTGAGTGGAGAAACCTGGGGAAGCGGTGGCTCGGTGGACTATGGGTCCCGGGTGGTCCAATCAGGAAAGGCCGGTGTCACTCACACTCACACACACATACACACACCCTGCCGACCACCATCAGAGAGGGCCCTCACCGGATGTCCCGCACGGCCTCCATGACATTGATCTCACACATTAGCTTCTTTGTCACCCAGTCGAGGGCAGCCACATGACCCCGACGCCCTCCAAAAGCCAGATGTCTGTTGGAGGAAGACAGGTGTCAGGCAGGTAACGCCCGGACTCGGATCCACACAAGCTCCTCTCCAGGTGGCAGGAGATGTGCTGCTGTCCATGTGCCTCATCAACAACCCAAATACACAGGACAGCCAAGAGCAGGGCTGGCACAGCTGAGGAAACAGGGCCAGCTCTCAGTTCAGAGATTACTGGAGCAGGGCATGGGGGCTTAAGCCTGTAAGCCTGTTACTCTGGGAGGCTGAGACAGGAGCACTGCAATTCTAGCCCACACTGGGCAACTTCACAACTTAGCCAGACCCTGTCTCAAAATTTAAAAATTAAAAAAGAGCTGGGGATATAACTCAGTGTGAAGGCCTTGGGCTCACTTCCCAGCACCATGAAAAAAGAAAAGGAAAGAAATTAAAAAGGAAAGCGTGGGGAAAAAAAAAGAGAAGAAAAAAAGAAAAAAACATAAAAGTAAGAAAGAAAAGACAAAAGAGTCACTGGAGGATGGGGTGCATCTTGGTGGCAGAGCTCATGCTCAGTAAAGACGCAGAGCGCAATCCCTAAACAGAGTCACAGGAATCCCACCTTACCTCCCAGTTCGAGAGTAGTTCAACCTGTAGGGTCCGAACTGCCGCAGATTCAAGTCAAAGTGCTGGGAAAGGAAAAGTGTTAAAATCAAGACAGAGGGCTGGGGGCTTGGCTCAGTGGTTCTCTCGCATGACTCACAAGCGCAAGGGTCAGAGTTTGATCCCCAGTACCAAAAAAAAAAAATATATATATATATATTGAAAAAAAAAATCAAGACAGAATAGGCTTCCCTCAGTAGCTCCCGCTGAGTCCCCACTGCTCTCTTGCCCAGCGCCACCAATGAACCCGCCAGCACTTTCGCTCCTCAGCCTCACCTTGGCTGCACTAGCAATGTCCACAGCCTCCACGATGTCAGCCTGGCGGATCGTGGCTGTGTCCTCCCCATCCTCCCCTTCCAGAAACCTGAAAGGGAGTCAGGACTGCAGTGGTTTCCCACCATCAAGTGCGCATGGCAACATAAAAAGGTGTCCTGTAAAGCAGAAGCTGGGGCTGGGGTTCCACTCACCCAGGTTCCTCGGCAAGCAGCAGCTCAGAACGAGCAGCTTTGGCGCTTATCTCTTCTTCTACCCTTTCGGCAACCTCAAGCTTGCTTCGGGTTTTAGGCAGAGAATGCGGCAGCTATAATGTTGGTGAGGAAGGAGAACCAAAGAATTTGTACGGCCACAGGAGAGCCACTTGGGCAGCCTCCATCCAACTCAACCAAGGCTCCACCTATCCCCACCCTGTCCCCGCGGTCTTGCCGGTCCTCACCTCTTTGGATCGGTCAATCCGACAGAACTTCCGGGCCACCTCTTCGGGCACGGGGGCGGGGCCTGGGAAAGGGTCCTGGAACTGAGGCAGGGGAGACAATCAGCAGCTAGGCTCCGGTCGACCCCAAACCTTCTACTCTCCTGGCACAAGGCTACCTGCCCTGCCACCCAATCGGGCCCCAGATCACCCCAGACAAGCTCCGCTGGGGCCCCGGCTTTTTCTCTCCTCCGGGCTGCTTCTGTTCTTGGGACTTCCTTGGAAACTGGGATTTCTTGGAGAGCCAAGACTTCTTTGAGCTGTGAGAGTTCTTCTGCCTGTGGCGGCCGAGCTCCAGATTCTTCCTTTTGCGAGGGGGCCCAGGAGAGGCCCCGGCAGCGGTAGGAGCGGTCTCTTCCTCCCAGTATCTCCGCGGTTTCTACGGATCAAAAGCTCTGTTACTCCGCACCCCGACCCCACAGCTAAAACCTTCCCATCCCATTCAGGGCCTCTACCTTCCGCTTGGCCTGAGGTTTGTTCTTTTTGGACTGGGGACCCCTGCCCGGCCTAGGGACTGTCTCCATCTAGACGAGCAGAACAACGACCCACGTGCAAAAAACTCTCAGCTGTCCCCCCCCCGAGTCAGCTTGGAAACTTCCGGAAGTCGTCTGGCTTTCACCCAATCAACGCCATACCAGGTCTGAAGCCTTCCTGGTGCCATCTTGACTGAGGGCATGCTCTCCTTTGAGGGTCGTGACAGGCTCTCTCTAGCAGAGCTTAAGCCAGAATAATGGAAAAAAGTCAAATCGGAAGCCAAGGTCCAAATAAGAGTGAATTTTCTTTTTTCTGAATTAGCTCTCTCATTTTGCCTAAAACCTAAGCAGAACGCCATTCATTAAACATGTAAGAACTACATTTCCCAAAATGTATCCGAAGGCACTTCCGGCGCCATCTTTTCCCAGAATTCCTTGTTTACTTCCGGGTTTATTAATACTGAAGAGAACGTGAGTAGGTTAGAATTTTTGTTGAAAAGGTTCGCGGTCTCGGTTTGTCCTCTGCTCCAGAGACCAATGTAGAGTTGATATCCAGGACGAGGAAAGACTGCGGTGCCCGGAGGAGCTGCCTCTCCAGAGTGCTGTCAGTTTCGCAGGCCGGACCATAGAGGTGAGCCAGAATATCTTCCAGCGCCTGAGACCCCGCGCCCACTCCGCCCCGCAGGCTTTCATCCTCGCCATGGCTGAACTGATCCAAAAGAAGCTTCAGGGAGAAGTGGAGAAGTATCAACAGCTGCAGAAGGGTAAGGGAACGGGGTCGGTGTGGCCTCGCCCCGACGCGCTCACCACCCAGAGCTGTATCAAGATGGGCTTTACCGTCCCCTGCGGCCCTCGCGTCCGGCTGCTTCCCCTTCCAGTTTTCCTCCCTGCCCGTGCATCCCATCCTTGTCCGCTTCCTCACATCCATTTTCTTCCCAGTCGGGTCGGGGGCATATTGGATGTTCCCACTCAGAGCTTCCCTCCCACCCTCAGACCTGAGTAAATCCATGTCCGGCAGGCAGAAGCTTGAGGCACAGCTAACGGAAAATAATATCGTGAAGGAGGTGAGGGACTGGGATCTGGGGCGCGGGGCTGGGCTGGTACCAGCCTCGGCTGTGGTCATATTTGTCCCACCCCTCCGTCAGGAACTGGCCCTGCTGGACGGGTCCAACGTGGTCTTTAAACTGCTGGGCCCCGTGCTGGTCAAACAGGAGCTGGGGGAGGCTCGGGCCACAGTAGGGAAGAGGCTGGACTACATCACAGCCGAAATGTAAGTCCGCTCCACCACCCCGGCGCGGCTAAGTCCTAGAGTAGAAGTTGGAACAACCTCGTCCAGTTCCCCCAACTCCTTCCCTTGGAATCCACCCTTCTCCCTCTGGATCTCAGGTTTCCCACCCGTCTCCTGCCCCCGGCACCCTCAGCGCTAAGCCCCTTAACTTCCCTTCTGCTGCTTTGTTTCTTGCGTCTCCTCAGTAAGCGATATGAATCCCAGCTCCGCGACCTGGAGCGGCAGTCAGAGCAGCAGAGGGAGACCCTTGCTCAGCTGCAGCAGGAGTTCCGGAGGGCCCAGGCTGCCAAGGCAGGGGCTCCTGGGGAGGCCTGACCCCACCCTGGGGAGGGGATGAGGCAGCTCCTGGGTCTGTACGGTGGTGGGTAATAAAATGTGAAAGTGGCGGGCTGTTTTGTGGCTGGCCGCGTCCGTCGTTCACCCGGCCCTTCCACATACACTGCACAGCACTGGCTCAGGTCCGCACTCTTGTGATTAGGACCTTTTAAGTTCTTAGGTGTGTATAGCAGATAAATTGCATTCATTGTAGGAGCTGATACTCAGTTCTTTTTGCTTCCCCTCCCCTTGAGTCTTTTCTTGAAACTAAAGCCTGAAATCTCCTCAAACCTGCTTCTTTCTACATGTATAGCCCCGTACCTTCCCTTATCTTGGTCGTTGTGACACTTTAAGAAGCATGAGGACATTTGCCATGTTACGGTTAGGAAGGTTGCTTGAAAGAATTTACAGTTCTCGGGCTGGGGATTTAGCTCAGCGGTTCCATGGCCTGCCTCACAAGTGAAAGGACCCGAGTTCGATCCCAGGTACCACAAAAAAAAAAAAAAAAAAAAAAAAAAAAAAAAAAAAAGACAAAGACCTTTAAAGAATTTACAGTTCTCTAACCCGAGACCCCGAGATGCAATGTGGTATTCTCCTTGCTGTGGATACTTGTCAGCTTCCAGATAGTCCTGGCATCTCTTTTAGTTTTTTGAGACAGGTTGTCTTTGTATTGCAAACTGGCCTTGAACTCAGTATGGACCCTAGGCTGACCTCCAATTTGAAGTGATCCTCCTGCCTCAGCCTCCTGAGTACTAAGGCTACAGACATGTGCTTCCATGCCTAGATTCCTTCAGTTCTTTTCAGCCTGTCTTCCTAAAATTTGCTTTAATATCTTTTTTTTTTTTAACCAGGGATGGAACTCAGGATCTTGTAAGGCAGGTGCAGCGTTACTGAGCTAAATCCCCAACCCTGCTTGAATATAGCTTAACATGACTTAAAATCCTCACAGAATTTATGTATGTTCTCCACAAAGTCATTCTATTTTTTGAGACAGGGTGATATTCTGTAGTTAAGGCTGGCCTTGAACTCACTGTGTAGTCTAGGCTGGCCTCAAACTCACAGCAATCCTCCTGCCTCAGCTTCCCAAGTGCTAGGACTACAAGCATGGGCTACCATGCCCAGCATTTCTTTGTCCTAAAATTCTTACATTTCTGCACAGAGCAGTTCTTCAGACTGATCGCTTTAGTTTGATGACTACTGCTTCACAAAGGTAACAAGTCTAGAGAAAACTTAAAAATAAGTAGACCAGAGGTGAGGAGGTTACTGGAGGGGAGTAACAGTTCTAAGGAAATCGTTTACCTTTTTACCCGCACCTTTCGGCCCCTCATGCAAGTAGAAAATATTGTACCCCATGGCTTCAGCATCCAGCTACATCCCTGCCCCTGTTCCCAGCAGCCAGTTCAGCCACGCTGCAAGGACAAGGGAGCAGGACTCAGGTAGTGTTTTGTTTTATTTCCTTAGTGTTGTCACAGTGACAGGAACCTCCCCGGAGTGGGACAGGAACTCCCCTCAGAACCTACTTACTGCCCTTCCTCTGCCCTGGGGCTCAGCACCTCGAGGCCTTCCCATGGCCCTTCACATGCCAGGGTGTGCCAGGACCCAGAAACTGGAGTCCACCCAGCACGTGACTCACGAGAAGTGGGAAGCTGTCTGCAGGTACCCAACCTGGTTACAAGATTACCAGCTCCCCAGTGTCCGGTAAACTAGTGGCACTTCACTGCCCCAGGGTGGCTGATTCCTTGTAGGGTTTCTGTCCCAGTGTGATGTAGCGGCCACCACTCAGGATGGCCATCCACATCTGGTATGAGAAAGCACCATGACCGATAGGCCTTCCTCAGAACAGTGCCCGAGCAATCTTCCTCCCTGTGGCCTTGATCCTGGGGAAGGAGCCCCCTCCTCCCTCCCTCGGGGGGATTCGTGAGGCTGAGGCACCGCTGGCAGAGCCCTGTGTGACAGGTGAAGGCCTTCGCCGCTGCCTCAGGAGGAAATCATGGGATGCGCCATCCATGGCATAGAAGACATTGGCTGAGGGCGGGATAGTCAGCTCTGTGAGGTGAGAGGAGAGCGCCACACACAGTCACTGCACTGCCCCCACGGCCAGGCACCACCCCCAGTCCGCCTTCCCTCCTGGCTTCTGACCTCGCTCCCCTGGTAGCAGCTGTACCAGCTCAAACTCTGAAGACACTGCAGAATCCCGGTTGTTTTTCTTAAGGACACGACTGATAACACTGGGAGCTTTGTCCTGGCTTGTCACCTAGAACCGGAGACCAGAAGAGCAGGACATCGGCCACTATGACCTCTGCTTCCATCCTGCCAACCTCAGCCACCTGCCCAGTGGAGACAAGTTACCCATGGCCAGTGCTGTGGAAGGAGCAGGAAACCCCATCGGGGCTCCCCGTACCCGCTAAGCCAGCCCACAGAGTGCCCACAAAACGGCTGATTCTCTGCTGTTGGTTCTAACAATCTTACAGGGTCCCCAAAAGTTCAAGGCACAGCTGCTAATGCAAAGCAGCCATCCAAATAAAACATAAGCCCCAGGCAGTGGCTGCACTTGAACTGGAATCCACTGCACTCCGGCCCTCACCAAGATGCTCTTGTAGACACTGCCGTCCTCCCCCAGCTCCATCTGCACTCGGATGATTCGGCAGTCAGAGGCCCCTGGCACAGACGCCCCCGCCCCATGCCCAGGCCCCCCAGAGGCCCCTTCGCCTGTGCCCCCACTCAGCGGGGAGCCACAGGAGGCCGAGCGGCGGTGACCTCGGTGACACCTAGGGGAGGAGGCTGGGGGGGACAGGAGGCGGGGGTCGGCCGGACTTCGCTGGGAAGGACCGCCCTCCAGGGCGGAGTCCAGGGACGAGACGGACGGCCACTTCACGTGCTGCAGAGCAAAGCGGGAGGCATGAGGGTGGGAAGTGAGGAACAGACCATGAGGCCGAAGGTCAACGGCCAAGCTCACCTGGGCCAGCCGGGTCAGCAGAGGAGCAGCGGTCCCGGATACCTCCTCTCCCCGCGCGCTGGGCTGGTCCCAGGATACCAGGTGGGAGGGGCCGCCCACCGAGCTGAGAACCCTGGAGAAGCGGGGGTGGGGGGTCTCAGAGGCTGAGCGGCAGGCACCAAGAGACCAGCCCCGGCCACAGACTCACTCTGTCCACTGCGAGATGACAAGGGTTGGCCGGAGTGCCCGAAGGGCTGGAGAGTCACTGATATCAGGTGGCTCCACCTCACAGGACACGCGGTGACTGGGAGGGCAGAGGACAGCGGTCAGGACACATGCACCCCTTCAGCACCCTGAGCCCCGACCTCGTCGTGCAGCCAGGCACCTCTGAGCCTCGGTCAGTGGCCGGAGCCCCCGGAGCCACTGCTGGATGTCAGGGTCAGGTTGGAGGTCATAGCCACGACATCCATTCTGGAGCCTCCGCAACTCAGCGAGGACAGCAAATTCCTGGGAAGGAGCCCTCAAACTGCAGGAGCCACGATTCAGGAACCCCCAGCCTTCCCACGCTCCCCTCCTTGGGACCCACTCCGGATGCCCAGCACCCTGCCTCTCACCTTCCTCCGCTTTTCAAAGTTGATGTAGCCATTCTGCAAGGACAGCGGGAAGGGAATGAAGTCCCAACCCCAGCTTCGGGGAGCCCACACCCCTCCTGGGTGGCACCCAACTCCAAAACTCTGTCCCTCCAACACCTCCCCCTTGCCTACACTTCTCTATTCGATCCTGTAAATGAGGGTCTTGGGTAGAAGGATTTTTTTTCTTTTTTTGGAATGGGGATTGAACTCAGATCCTTGCACTTGAGAGGCAGGCGGCTGAAAGATTGAGCTAAATCGCTGGCCCAGAATTTGCTTTTTGGGTGAGGCTGCTGCCTCTAGGGATCTAACCCAGGCCCTTTCACGGGGTGGGCAGGTGCTCTACCAGAGCCACACCTGGGCCTTTTTTGTTTGTTGTTGTTATTTGGCTTTTGTTGGTTTGGTTTTGTTTTGAGACAAATTCTTGCTATGTGGTCCAGGCTGGCCTTGAACTCACTCTGTAGCCCAGGCTGACCTGGAACTCTCCTTGATCTTCATGCCTCAGCCTCCCAAGAGCTGGGACTATAAGCAACTGCTACGATGCCCAGCTACTATCTGTTTATGTAACAAGCCACCCATGCATACCTTTCATATGAATTCTAAGCGTTTAGCATACATGAATCCATTTCATCTCCATAAAAACAGCAGTAAACTTGATGGCTAGCTTCCCGTTTACAGACCACCATGGGCCAAAGAACCTAAGCAGCTGGCCCCAGTACCAGAACCCAGCAGCCTGGCCCAGGGCCCGGCACGCTCCTGGCCTCTCTTGGAAGCGCACTCACACTGACCTCCAGCTCATCCTTGGAGGCCGCATCCAGCATCACCAGGTCCTTCAGAAAGGTGCCAAGGTAGGGGACCACTCCCTGGGGCAGAGTGAGGCTCAGGGGCTGCCACCAGCCCGAGGGCCTGCATCCTCACGCCTTCCTGCCTGTGGCTGCTGAGAAGCGGTTTCATCCTCCTCCCCACAGTGTCCCCTTTATTGGCCTGCAGCCGCACCCCACACTCTGTCCTCACTACTGCTCGGCCTGCCAGTCACTCACCCCACCCCGGGAGCCGGGCCTTGGAGCCTTCTTGGAGTTGGGCTCCAGATTCGCTTCCTGAGGTGACAGAGCAGAGACAGATGTGGGGCGCACAGGCAGGTTGGGAATCCAGGCAGTTGGGAATCTCAGGGAATGGGGCCTCACCTGCAGGAGGAGCTCCCGGCTCTGGGAATAATTATCCTCCTCGGAGAAAATCTGGCAGAGGTTGGAAAAGACTCTGAGGCTGTCCCTGGAGAGTGAGAAGGGTGGCCCTGAGGACAGGCCTGGCTCGGCCACCCCCTCCCTCACACCACGGTCCTCGGAGGAGCCCCCGCCCACCCGAGCTGGTGGCTTGTCCTCCGCACCTGGCTGCCTCCCCCCAGGCTGCCCGAAGACGGTGGACGGGGCTGGACTGCAGGGCCGACACCACAGCATACACGGAAGAGAAGTTTCGCAGCAGGCGGCACTCCTGTGGACCCGAGAGGAGGCCAAGGGTGAAGGCCCCTGGCCACACCACAGTGCCCCACGGGGCAGCAGCGATTCTCTCTCACCTCTGCCACCCGGATCCACTTCTCCAGGAGCCGGGCCCTCTGCGGAGGTCGGAGCGGCCGTACGGTCACCTCCCCGGCTCCCTCTCCGGTTGAGGTGGCACCCAGGACAGAGCTGACCACTGCCCCTGCCACCTTGTTGAACTGTGTGACAGTAGCTCGAACAGATGGGCAGAGATGGGAATGTCCCGGCCGGTCTCTGTGACCCCACAGTCCCCCCAAGCACTGAGAGGGGACCAGATTGAGGAACAGCTCCTGCAGGGCAGAGAGCAGAGGTTAAAGGTCATAGTCAGGGGAGGCAAGCCCCCCAGTACCAGGGACCTTCGGGCCTCAGGGGGCCAGGGAACCAGAGGGGCACAGGGCTGGAAGGGTTGCAACCAGTGGGAAGGCAGCAGGGCCAAACAGTAGTAGGGTGGGCAAGGAGCCAGGTCAAGAGGGGCTGGGAGCCAGGAGAAGGGTCTGGACTCAAGGAGAAGCTGGTAAAGGGGTGGGGTCAAAGGTCAGGGTCTCACCGCATCTAGCAGGGTCAGCTGTTCAGCCAAGTGGTCAGCGAGGAACACCAGGACATCCGTGGGGTCAGCAGGGGGGTCGCCGGGGAGGGCCGGGGGCTTAGGAAAGTCGGGGGCCTGGGGGTCCACCCGGGACCGGAGGTTGCGGATGAGGTCAGCACCGCACCCCCCAACACCCGCCCCTGCGTACCCTGTCCGAAGCAAGAAGCTCTCGAGCCGGTCAAGCTGACCCTTGACCTCAGAGCCAAAATCCTCAGGGTGAGAGGCCAGCCAGGTGGACAGGACAGAGATGGCGACCCTGGGAGGAGGGAATCGCCACGGGTCAGAGGCCTCACCGTGGCCTCGGCCGAGGGGATGGAGGCGGAGGAGCAGGGGCCACTCACCCTGTCGTCCTCTCCAGCTCGTCCACGGAAAGGTGCTCGAGGCGTTCCAGCCTGGGGATGGACGGAGGGAGCTCGTCTCGGCCTCCCTTCCACTGGGGCCCAGAGCCCTCCACAAGCCTGTTCCCATGCCCCTGACCTGTCAGCCACAAGCCCAAGCAGGGTGGGTGTGGATGTGAAGGCCCGGTGCGTGGCCAGGAAGGTGGACATGAAGGCCTCGTCGGTCTCCAGCATCCGGGCATCCAGAAGGTGTCTGACCAAGGCCTCCAAACTGCCAGCCCGGAGCCGTCGAGAGGAGCGTGGGGGCGGCATGGGGGCCTGAAGAACAGACTTGTCACTAACCCCTCGGCCCCACCCCGGGTATCTGGGTACAATCCCAGACCTAGGCTTTGATGCTGGCTTCTGCTGAGATGAACTGGTGACAGGACTCGGCCTATTACATAGCAGAGTCCTGAACTCTGGGCCTCCAGCCCAAGGCTCTGGCCAGAAAATCAGACACAGGAAGGGAGCGTTGAAGCATCCAAGGTGAGAGGTTGCTGGGCGTGGAAATCCCAGCACTCAGGAAGCTGAGGCAGGAGGATTTCCATGAGTTTGAGGCCAGCCTGGGCTACACAGAGAGTTCAAGGCCAGGCTGAACTTCATAGTGAGACCCTGTCTCAAAAAGCAAAACAAAACCAAAACCCCCGAAGTGAAAAGTCAAAGTCATGATCTCACCATGGGATCACGAGGCTGATATTGGCGGCTGGTGACAGTAAAGATGGCACCATCCTCCTCCTCATCCCAGACAGACACAGAGGCCTGAGGAGCAAGGAAGGGGAAGTCAGACAGTCCCACACCACCCCCACTGTCCCCATCCCCAACCCCAGGCCCGCTCCTCCCTCCGAAGCCCTCACCTGGGATAACGGGGGACAGTACCAGCGAGTGCGGGGGGTGGGTGGGGCCGGTGACCCCAGGTCTCCCCCTCTGGGGCCCAGACAGCCCCCCCAAAGCCGTCTCAAGACCCGTTGAAGTAGAGAGGGTTGCAGTGGGAGGGGGGATGGAGTAGAGAAACCCTGACCCTGGAGACCCCCGAAGCCGCTTTCCCCCAGAGCTGAGCCCACACAGCCGGGAAGCGGGGTGCAGAGAGGTTGGCGATAGAGGAAAACCAGAGGCGGGACCTTGCGAAGCCGAGACTTCAGGCGCAGGCACAGTCACAGTCACATGCCCCGCCCTCCCCCGCACCCGGCCGCGGAAGAGTCAGACCGCCCTTCGGGTCCCTTTCCCCAGGTCCACTGCGTCGGCCCCGAGGACCCCCCCCCGGAGGTGGCAGCTCCAATTCCAGTATGGGAAGGAGAAGGGGAAGTGGGGATGATGGGGGCGCTGGTGTTAAGACTCAGAGTCACGTGGCCCTGGCCCCTCCCTCGACCGATCCCGAAAAACCAGCCCTGCCAGTCCCCCTGCCTTCACCCAGGGTCCCGATCCAAGAGCTCAGGGCCCCTGGGCGTCAGTTCTCTCTTCTGGCCCCTCCTCGGGTCCCAGAGCCTGGCCTCTACCATTAGTCCCCAAGGAACCCAAATGAGGACGCTACCCCGCCGGCCCGAACTCCGGGCCCGGAACTTGGGCTT
>NW_022900932.1:2190437-2191973 GCF_012274545.1 Fukomys damarensis
TTTTCCGCACCCTGCCCCCCCCAGCTCCAGGGCCCTCCCGCCCTTTCCGCTCCCCCCGCGTCCGCCCGCTCGGAGTGCAGGAGGCAAAAGGGGAAGGAAGTGAGGACAGGAGCCAGGGCCGCGGACTCGGAGAGCGCTGGACAGCCAGAGGTCGGGCCTTGGGGACTCTGCCCCGACTGCCACTGCTTCCCGGCGCCCCGCTGTGGGATTTTTGTAGCCCATATCGCCCGCACTAAACTGGAGTCAAGATTCCAAGCCAGGCGTGGTGGCGCACGCCTGTAGTCCCAGCACTCGAGAGGCTGAGGCAGGATGGTCACGAGTTCAAGGCCAGCTGGGCTATGTAGCTAGTGCTTGACTCAATAAAAAAGAAAAAACCCTAAAGCTGCACGCTCCGGGACAAGGCAGGAGCAGAATTTGACTTCTCTTCCCAAGAACAAGGCTAAAACTCGCGGGAGGCGCTTTATGTAGAGGGGACCCCCAGCCCTGGCAGACTGGGTGACTGCCCCGGCCCCAGCCCTCGAGTGCAGCGGACCGAATCCGTTCCAGGTTTTCTGAAGACCACGCGCCCCGCCCACCCGTCAGGGGGCGTGGCAGGAAGTCCCCGCTTCGGGCTCCGCAAGGCTCCGGGTTTCCGGCGCGGTGGCCGGAGCGCTGGGTTTCCTGTTGCCCGGGAGAGCGCGCTGCCTGAGGCCGATTCCCTCGCTGCGGGACGCCCGCCTTTCCCGCCACCGTTCCGACGGGAATCGATGTCCCCGAGGCGGGGGAAATCGGGAGTAGCGGGAGCAGAGATGTCCGGAGGTTCGTTGGGCTTAGGAAGGGATGGAATGAGAGTTACGCTCGGAAGCACTGGGCCACAACTTTATTCCCTCGCGTTTAACGGCGTCGCGCAGGATCGCGTAAATACGACTGTGGCTAGCCGCTGCGGGAGGACTACAGGGGAGAGGCGAGGCCCGCACAGTCTGCAGCCCAGGGAGGGTGAGCCCGGACCCAGCTGGGCTAGAGAGGTAGGCAGTGGTCCAGCACCGTGGACGGGGGCGGGCAAGCGAGGATCCGGGCCTAGAGCCGCTTTCCAAGTGTGGTCTCTGCCCCAAGACTGTGTCAGGGACTACGAGATCCAGGCTTTTGAACAAGGTAGGATTTGCCTTTGTGGTTGTAATTCTCAACGCACGGTGGAGTTTTCCAGAAGATACACTGGATATTGACACCATGGCGCACCTAAGGAATGCGGTGTGTGCATTTCTCTCTCTTTTTTTTTTTTTTTTTATCAAAACACAGTCTCCCCAGGTAGCACAAGGTTTCTGCCCCAGTGCACGGACTACAGGGCTGCACACAGAGCTAGGTCACCCCACCTTTTTAGTTTTTGAGGCAGGTTCTTAAGTTGCTCAGGCTGGGCCACAGCTTTTGATCTTCCTGCCTCAGCCTCCCAGAATGCTGGAATCACAGGCATTTGCCAAATCATTTTCAAGTTCTAGTATAATATCAGTAGTTATAACCCACATAACAAGAGGTTTTTCGGGTCTTTTTTTTTTTTTTTTT
>NW_022900932.1:2192157-2198450 GCF_012274545.1 Fukomys damarensis
TTTTTTTTTTTTTTTGAGACAGGGTGTCTGTACATAGTTCAGCTGCTGGGATTAGAGGCATGCACCACCATGCTCAGCACAAGATCTGTGTCTTAAAAATTTTTTTTTTCTGATTCCTTGGAGGGAGTAGGAGCAGGTAACAGTACTGTTTTGGGGAAATGCTACAGTTGTTTGGGCCAGAGATGGTGGCTTCCACAGGATGGTGGTGGAGCACCTTCACTGTGTTTTCTGGAAAAGAATTAAGAGGGAAGTGAGGAATTGAGGGTTTTAGGCGATGGAATGAGGTACACATGGTTAAGGATGCGGCTAATATTTTCTGCCCTCCAGTGCCGAGTGCTTTATCCCTGCATCTTCTAAAAGAGGCACACGACATCGTTTAACCCTGCTCAGAGTCATCTGAGGCACCATCTTGCAACATGGCAGCCATCATACTGGTAGTCAGTGACTCCACCATTGTGGCAGCCACTGGGGATTAACCCAGGCCTCAAGCATGCTCGGCAAAGGCTCTACAATGAACTATGTCCCAGCCCTTTTTAGGGCTTTTGAGACAGGGCCTGGCCTTAAATTTGTGATCCTCCTGTTTCTGCCTCTGGGATAACAGGCAGGTACCACTGCTGGTGGACACTTGCTCTGTATTTCTATGGGACAGCACTGCCTACATCATTTTTTTAAAATCCCCACACCCAGAGGAACAGATGTGCAGTAAGTAGTAGCATGTTTGGGGGACCCTGCAGCTAGGGTACAGGGGAAGGCTTGTCCCAGGTCTGTGTGAATTCCAGGTCTGGGTGCTCTCTCCTCCCTCATGAGGGATGAGTTGGGGACAGGGAGTGGAAGAAGGGACTCTGAGGGGAAGGGAAGGCTGTTACCTTCTCCTTTGGATCCCTGCTCGTGCTCAGGTAGGCAGCTGTGAAGAAGACAGAGGCAGAGGGAGGGGTCTGTGGCTGTCTGAGGTGGTGGGGAAGTGGCCTCCCACACCGCCAAGGGGACTCGACTCACCAGTCCAGCCCAGCGCCTTGATGAGTCCGAGGAGCAGAAAGGCAGACAGGAAGAGGCCTACGCCGTCGTCCAGCAAGGGCCCAGAAAGGCCTGGCAGGCGAAGGAAAGAGTGAGCTTCCTGTCTGGCAGGCGCTGCCAGCCTCCACGGCCCTCGCAGCTCTCACCTGCCACTTCCACCCTGATGACGGCGCTGTGCCCCACGGCGGGCAGGCTGGGGTGGTGGACACGACAGGCATAGTGCACGCCATGGTGCTCGGCGGTGAGCGGGGGCGGCTGGAAGTGCCCGGAGAGGCTGACGGAGCCATCGGCGTGGTGGTGCAGGGCCGAGAGCCACCTCTCCCCCTCGGCCTTCTGCCAGCGGCCACCTGGGCCCCCTTGGAGCTCCCACTCCACCTCCAGGTCCTCGGGAGGGTAGAAGCGGGACACGAAGCAGAGCAGCTCTGGGGGGGCCTCCCCCGGGGCAGCCCAAACGAGGGCAGCCGGCCTCAGCGACACTTTGGGGGGCTCTGGGGAAAGAGCAAGACACAAGTGTGAGGGGCTCAATCCACACTGTCCTCAGTGTGTCCTCAGGTGTGTGGAACACTGGGTTGCGATTTCTAGGGACAGGGAATCCACTATCTTCCCCATGGGTGCTTCATGGGAATCCCCAAGACAAAGTCACTTTGATTCTCAGCCTCCCCGCACACACACATAGGAGACCCCAGGTGCCACTCACGGTTCACGGCGAGCTGCAGGGCAACCTGTCCTTGCAGGTATGGCAGGTGCACCGTGGCCAGGTAGGTGCCCTCCTGAAATGGTCGCACTGCTGGCAGCCAGAAGGTGCCGTTCCCGGTCCATGGGCCCCAAGGCCCATCTTCGTCCCAAGCAGCGAACGCCACTGCCCCCTCTCGGGCTGACGGCACCTGCCCTTCCAGCCCGGGAGTCGCGGCCAGGAGCAGGTGCCCCTTACCCAGGTGCTGGCGTCGCCACTCCAGCCCAAAGGGAGGGGGCCCTGTGGCCAGGGCAGTGACGGGCTCGGGGACAGGTGGTGTATAGGCAAAGCTCAGGTCCAGCACGGTGTCCTGTCCCAGCCGGACTCGGGAGGCAGGGGTGTGGGTAAGGACAGTAAGCACCACTGGAAAGGAAGAGGGGCAGGAGGGGAGAGTCCACTGGGCCACCCTCACAGTCCTCCCTGCAAGTCCCTTTGCCCCAGGACAGGTGGGGGCCTGAGTGGCTGGGAGGGCGCCACCCTTCAAGCCTGCTCTGAACATGGCTCACTCAAGCTGCAGGTTTGGCTTTTATTTTTCAAACAGGTCTCCCTGGTATTTCAGGCTGGCCTCAACCTCACATCAATCCTCGGCCCCAGCCTCCTAAATGCTGAGATTACAGGCCTGCGCCCCCACACCTGGCAGGTTTAATACCTCTTGGATAACATGACACCTGTATGAAAGGTACTTAGAATGGTGCGCAGAGCACAGGAAGTTAACAATAGTGTTGGCTAAGTGTGTGCCTGTCTGCCAGGCAGACTTACTCGGGCAGATTAACCCCACTCGGCATTGTCTGCCAGCGTCCCTCCGTGTGCTCCACGGCCACAGTCCCTGCCTCTCATGAGCAGCCCATCAGCCCCCCAGACACCAGTGGAAGACACCTAGAGTCTCTCAAAAGTCCTTCCTCTCACTTGTTCAACAGATACGTCCTGAGCACATAGGCTGCTCAAGGTACAGTGGTACAGGACAGAATAACGTACCGATAGGCAGTCCCACACTGGGCGAGGTGGCACATGTGTGTAATCGCAGCACTTAGAGGCTGAGGCAGAAGGATCCCTGTGAATCCAAGGCCAATTTGAGCTACGTAGAGACCCTGCCTCAAGAAAAATGTAGTCCCTGTCCTTAAATTGCATACCATCTAGCCAAAGATAATATTCCCTGATACATCTGACATCTGTTTCAATGCTGGTCCTCCGCACTGTACATTTGAACAATTATAGGAGCCTCTTCTCTGGTCTCCCTAATATAAGTCTCCTCTGGTTCATACTCAAGCCAAGTAGTGAGGCTATTAGTCTGATCAGGTCACTTGTCCAACCAAAAAGTCCACTGCTGGGCTGGGGATTTATCCAGTGGCACTGCACCTGCCTTGCAAAAGCAAGGTCCTGAGTTTGAGCCTCAGTACTAAAAAAACAAAAATCCTACTGGGGGATGACAGTGCTCTAGTACCAGCTACTTGGGAGGCTGAGCCAGGAAGACTACTTATGCCCTGAAACTTGGGAGTATCCCAGGCAACACAGTGAGAACCCAACTCAAAAGAAAGAAAAAATACTGCTAACCAAGGTCAATTGCTAAAGATACAGCCCAGAGCTTGAAGCCTGGGTTCAATTTCAAGCTCTACTTTTTACAAGCTGCTTGTCCTTGGATAAGTTACCTAACGGCTCCGTATCTCATATTTCTTCATCTGCAGTATTGCAATAACAATACCTGGTCATGGTGGCCCACACCTGTTATCCAGCACTGAAGAGGCTGAGGCAGGAGGATCTCCAAAAGTTTGAGGCCAGCCTGGACTACATAGGGAGACCCTGTCTCAAAAGGAAAACAAAAAACATTCATACCTATGTCCTGTGATTTTGGAGGAATAAATGCCATCATGCATAGAAAGTGTTGAATGGGGCCTGGCATATAGGTGACCATCAATAAATGTCGGTTACTATTTTCATTAACAATTACTGTTGTGGACTTGCTGGGCCCCTTGGGAAAATACAGTATTTCTTCACTAAGTCCCATAATCCAATCCTTGCCTACGTTTTGTGATAATCAAGAAAATAACAGGCTTTTTGAAAAAGTGACTGCCTCTCAAGCAATTTCTGATTTATTATTACCTACAGAATAAAATCCAGCCCTCAAGATACTTGAAAACCCTGCTCCTAAACCATCTTTCCAGACCTCTCTTGTACCCTTAAAACCAGCCCCATGGCCTATTGTCATGGTGCACACCTGTCATCCCAGCATACAGGGAGGCTGAAGCAGGAGGATTGCCATGGATTTGAGGCCAGCCTGGGCTACAGGAGACCCTGTCTCAGAAAAACTTTCTCAAAAAAAAAAAAAAAAAAAAAAAGACCAGCCACATAAAATTCCTGCTTTTGTGCCTAATAACCTTTCTCCTCCTCGGGCCTGTGCTCTGGCCATGCGATTCCTTCAGTTTACAGTGTCTCATTCTCAGATATCCATATGCCTGCTCTGTGTCCTCCAAGGTCAGTTCCACTTCTGCTACTTCCCAGAAGTACCTGGGTCCTCCAAGAGCAAGTGATGTTTTTCTTGTAATTATGTTTGTTTTAGTATATTAGTTTTTATGTTGCAGTTCTGGGGAT
This sequence comes from Fukomys damarensis, assembly GCF_012274545.1. Classification (NCBI taxonomy): domain Eukaryota; kingdom Metazoa; phylum Chordata; class Mammalia; order Rodentia; family Bathyergidae; genus Fukomys; species Fukomys damarensis. The sequence goes on from NW_022900932.1 coordinate 2,196,491, forward strand.
CAAACCCAAGGCTTCCTCCATCCTAGGCCAGAGCTGTATCACTGGGCTACCGTCCCACCCCTATTTGTGGTTTTTGAGAGCAGGTCTCACTGTATTCTACCAACTGGCCTTGAACTAAAGTGGTCCTCTTGCCTCAGCCTCCTGAGTAGCTGAAAGTACAGGCACGGTGCCTGGCTGGCTATTTCATTTTAATCCTGGCTTCTGAAACCTGTAATGTTAAACTTATCAACCTGAGATTGTTTTAGTCACTTAGTTTATCAAAATCCAGAAACACACTTTTAAATTGTTTTTTAAAAAATCCACCAGATTAATAAACAATGTAAAGGCTTTGTATGTAACATTTAACAGTGATTTTTTTTTAGATGGTCTCACTATGTAGCCAGGCTGGCCTTCAACTCACTATGTAGGCCCAGCTGGCCTTGAACTCACAGTGATCCTCCTGCTTCAGCCTCCCAAGTGCTGGGATTACATGCGTGGGTCCCCAAGTCCAGCCCCACCCCATTTTTATATTTTGAGACCAAATTGTGAAGGCTGGCCTTGAATGCTTTCAGTCCTCCCAGCTCTGTGCAATTACAGGTGTGCACCACCATCCAGGCTTGGGTCACGATTTTGAACCCTACCTGGGGAATTTAGCGAGCCCCTGTCTAAATTTCGTTTTTAAAGGGGTAGGAGGAGCTGTGGATGTAATAGTGCTAGAGTGTCTGCCTCTGGGTTCCATCCCCAGTACTGCAAAAAGGAAAAGACAATAGTAAAGATAAAAGTGGGCTGAGGACATAGCTCAGTGTGAAGGCCCTGTTCAATCCCCAGTACCAAGAAGAAGGGAAAAAAAAAAAAAGACGAGGACGATCATAGGCCAGAGACTGGTGCACTGCGTGTCAGGGTGGAAGCCCTCACCTCCAGTGCGCAACCTGGAGCGTGGCCCTTCAGAGTGAGGACACAGTGAGGCTCTAATGGGACAGGACGTGGTGTTTACCAGAAAAGGTGGAAACCCAAAGCTGTACGCCCTGTGAGGACGCAGCGAGGAGGAGGCCTCACCGCAGCCACCCCATCAGGGACTCCAAGCTCCAGAGAAAACTTTTCCGTTGTATAAGGCCACTCAGCCCGTGGGATTTTGTTGCGGCAGCCTGCACGGACTAAATGTCACAGCAAAATATATCAACATGTTTTGAAATTTGAACAAATCAAAATGATGCCCTTGAGAGAATCATCACGCTTTCACAGGAATTCGTGATCCGTTCGTTTCTTTTGGTTTTTTGAGACAGGGTCTCCAGTTGTTCAGCTCGGCCTGGAACTAACTCCCCCGATCTGGATCTAGCACTGCTTAGATCACAGCAGGAGGGGCGTTTTGTTTGTTTTTAAAATGCTTTGGGGGTTTGAGCCCAAGACCGCACGCCTGACTCCACCACCGAGCTGCAGCCCAGGCTGTGTGAATGAATCGCTTCCCCCTGGACTTTTAACAGTGCGCACCTCCTCCAGGGCGCTTCTGTTCCGGGGCAGGGTTGGCGGAAGCGAGGGCTCGGGAGAGGCGCGAAGGCTGGTTTTTGAAATAGGGTGAACTGCAGCGGCGAGGGTACCAGGCAAGACACGGATTCGGGAGGAACGGAGAGAAAGGTCCCTGCTCCTGAGCCCCTCGGGCCGCGGCGCCTTGCAAGGCTCTCAGCCCGGCCGTGCAAGCTCCGCCTCCGTGCAGCCCCACCCCGGAGCTGCGGGCGGTTTTTATTTTTCTGGTTGAGTGCTCGAAAGACTGGTAGAGGAAGGTTAATCTTAACCGAGCAGTCTCGGTTTGCAAAAAAGGAAACTGACCCTGGACTGGCGGAATGGCTCGTGAAGCCCACCCATCTCCACCTCCCCTTCCCACCTACCTGTTGCCATGGTGATGAGGACAGGCTCTGGCTGAGGACCCGGCTGCGATCGCAGGAGGCTGGAGAGGCCCAGGAACGGACTGGTCACGCTGACCATC
>NW_022900932.1:2199047-2200066 GCF_012274545.1 Fukomys damarensis
CCAGGCCTGGGGGAGAGGGACCGCAGGATGCCAGGGCCCCGCCGCCCCTAACGCACGCGGCCCGGACCCCGGAGGGGCGCCCTCTCCCCATGTCCTGGGACAGAAGCGCGATTTGCTCACCCAAAGCCACGGCGAGGAGCAGGGGCAACGGCTCCATGGCGCTGCGCTATCCCGGCCTCACTGCTAGTAGCGACACCGCCTCTTCTCCTTTCGCTTTCGCCTTCTCCGAAGGCCAGCAGGAGGGGCACGGGAAATCCCCGCTCCGGGAGGCGAGGGCGTCCCCGAGCGAGTCCAGGCGGGTCCCGGAACAGCTCTCCCGTCCTCGCGGGCACCTCAGCCTTGTCACGCCCTCCGGGGCCACCCCGCAACACCCACCTCCCCGAGAACGCGCCCCCGACCCCGCCGCCTGCGCCAGGTCCCCAGCAAACAGAGGCTGGTCGGGAAGCCAAGTGAAACGACCAATAAATATTTTAATCGCCGTTAAAAATAATGAAAACCTGTGCTACGACTTACTCCTTGTCTCCGCGCACTCCTTCGTAAGAACCACGTTGGGGGTCCCGTGGGAGGTGTATGGGGGAGACAGGATGGGGATGGGGGGCGCATCCTGCGGGGGGCTGGGTCCTAGGACAATGTTGGGGCTCAAGATCTGTCCCCACAGCACGAACACAGACTCCAGGTACAGACTACAACACCCTGCCCCGCGACTCCGCGGTACTCAGGACCCCCTCACCCCGGGCTCCCCACCTACTCCCGAGCTGGGCCCTGGACGCGCCCCTGGGGAAGGAGAGACCTCGTTTCGGGGCATCTCGGGAGGAAGGGGCGGCGAGAGTGCAAACGGTTCCCCTCCAACATATGTACAAGTCCAGAGAGTTAAGGGAAGACAGCGTGGGGGGCGGTCTCTCGGGGACCACGGAATCCCTGGGTCGTGCCCACAAAGCGACCTCGGTTGCCAGCCCCATCAGTTGGCGCCGCCGCCGCCGCCGCCGCCGCCGCCGAAGCCCATCTCCACCCTGTGTCTG
>NW_022900932.1:2200270-2200786 GCF_012274545.1 Fukomys damarensis
CCCCGCCCCCGCCCATGCGGTGTCGGCGCTCGCAGTGTCCCCGGTGCCGCATGAAGCTGTCCCGCCACATGAACTTCTTGGCGCAGACGCTGCACTCGTAGGGCTTGAGGCCGGTGTGAGTCTTCATGTGCTCCGTCAGGTGGTGCTTCATCTTAAACTTCTTGTTGCACACCGGGCAGTCGAAGGGCCGCAGGTTGAGGTGCATGTTCACGTGCCGGTCGCGCATGCTCTTGTGCGAGAAGGCCTTCCCGCAGTGGCACAGGAAGATCTTATTGCCGTCCCCGCCGGCCGCCCCTCCGGGGGCGCCGCGCCGGTGTGAGTCTTCATGTGCTCCGTCAGGTGGTGCTTCATCTTAAACTTCTTGTTGCACACCGGGCAGTCGAAGGGCCGCAGGTTGAGGTGCATGTTCACGTGCCGGTCGCGCATGCTCTTGTGCGAGAAGGCCTTCCCGCAGTGGCACAGGAAGATCTTATTGCCGTCCCCGCCGGCCGCCCCTCCGGGGGCGCCGCGCGCCGC
>NW_022900932.1:2201110-2202294 GCF_012274545.1 Fukomys damarensis
CAGCAGCTTCCCGGACGTGGCACCCCCGCTGCCCACCACCGGGGCCGGGCACACAGGGCCTCCGCGCCGCTCCCCACTGCCCACCCCAGAGGCCGCAAACGCCTCTTGGGAGGAAGAGAAGTCGGTGGACTCCCGGGGACTGAAGTAGTTGCTGCTGCTGGGTGACTGATTCTCACTGGCCCGGCTGGAGGTATGGGGGCGAGAGGAGCTCATGGTGGCAGGGGCCACAGTGGCTCCACTCCCTGAGGGGGCCCCGGCCCCGGGAACGACCCACCGTGAGGAAGTTGACAATGTCGGCGGCTGCCATGCTGAGGCGGCCCGTGTAAGCAGAGGCCAGGACGGTCTCGAAGGCGCCGGGGTCCATGACGCTGGGCAGCGAGATGGAGGTCATGCCCTTGAGTAGGACCTGGTCATGGAAGTAAGGAGAGGAGGCGGCCAGGACGGCCCGATGGGCCCGAAACTCCCGGCCTTGCACCCGGATGGACACATCACAGAGCTGGCCCTGCAGCCGCTGCTGATTAAGAGACTCCAGAAGGGCACTGGTCACTTCGGGGAAGGACACATGGACCACGGCGGCCGCGGGCAGGGGCAGTGGGGGTGGAGCCAGCGACAGAGGCAGGGGGAGGGCCGGCCCACTGGGCGACAGAGGAGACGGCTCCATGGTGTGGAGAGAGGGGACACCCCCCCAGCCACAGGATCAGGAAGGAGGTGGGCGGCCGGGGGGGTCTCTGGGGAAAGAAAAGAGAGAAATGGTAACATTTCATAGAGGTTACAATGTGAGAACACGTCGTGCAGGTCTTCTAGGGAACTGCACAACACTGGGATGGGTGAGGGAACTGGCTGGGAAAGATGAAACGATTATCCAAGGTGAGAAGTGAAACGCCATCCAAAGCAGATGCCCTAACCCCAAATTGAGGGCCCACTACTTGGAGATCAGAGAAATAACACTCTCAGGGATTGAGGTGTCAACTTCCTTTGAAATTACACCCTATTTCCCATCTGCCTGAGAGCCGGACCTTCCAAAATCTACCTTTATGGTGTTTTGCACCCTTGTCTTGGGGGGCGAGAGTCACGTCTGCCACTCTATGAAAACCACCCCAGGCTCTCTTCTCTTAGGCCGTGACCCCGCCAGCTCTCACAGACCACGCCCCTGCCGCCCCCCTGAGTACCTCTAGCCCCACCCT
>NW_022900932.1:2202521-2204981 GCF_012274545.1 Fukomys damarensis
CCCTCCCGCCGCCATCTTGCGCCGACTCCCTCCGCCCTCCGCCTCCGCTCCGCCTCCCGCCCCTTCCACTTTAAAGGCACAGACAGGCACCCCGCCCGTGCTGCTGGGCGATATTTGGCCGACTTGGCCATTTCTCCTTTAAAGAACTTTCGCCTCATCCCACCTTAAAGGTACCAGACGCTCCCTTCTGCAGAGGACCTAGGACTTGGTTTAGCCGAATCCTTCCTTCCCCTTTAATTCTGTAAGCCTGCCTTTTCCCATTGGAGAAGGGTGCTAGCCTTCCCTCCTCAGGCCCCGCCCCTAAGCTGTGGCCATTTAGGAGATTTGCCCGATCTAATAGCCCTCGTCCTAGCTTCTGGCAGCCCCCCGAAGCCCCGCCCCCTCCCTTCGGGCCAGGATTGGCCGCGTAACCTTGAGCCGGCCCCTGATTGGCCTTTTCACTCCTACCGCTCAAAGTGAGAAAGTGAAGCGCTAGGCCAGCTGAAGCGCTTTTTTCTCCTGTACCTGGTGGAAGGCACGAGGAAAGCCGGCAGGTGCAAGTAAGTGAGCAAGGAATTGTGCAAGGGCCAGGCTAAGAGGGACAGATGGGGCTACCCAGCACCTGGGCCAACCCTGAGCCAGACACACCTGATACCAGGCTGCGACAGGGGTGGTCAAGGAAAGGTCAGAAATACAATAACAAAAGAATTTTATTGTTTATTAATGTTTCTGTGTAAAACTGAAGTTTCTTAATTTTTAAAAGAAACAGCACCAAGAAGGGATTAGCGAGCCCATCCCTTCCGGAGCCGTTTGCTTCCCACCACCCTCCAAATGCATTCCGGAGGCAGGAAGCGGAAGAGGAGGCAGCTAATCAGAGTCCGACAGCACGATGATCTCCTCGGGGTCGCACTGCGTGGCCACACTCATCTGCGGGAGCGGGAGGAGGGACAGAGTCAGGGCAGTGGAGGAGGCCAGGGAGGGAGGGAGGGAGCGCCGGTGGGGAGAGGAGATCTGGATGCGGCCCGTGGCTAACGCAGCCGGAGGGGCTGAGGCGGACAGCGGGAGAAGGGCCAGACACCGCTCACCTTGTAGGTACTGGGCCGGGGAGAGCACTGGGGAACACGGGACAGTCGAGCTGGAGCAGGGCTAGAGAGGGAGCTGGTCACCAGGCCGTGGCTGGGAGAGTCCACCCTTGTAGAGGAATCAGCAACCGGGGCTGAGGACGCCAGCGGGGACGGTGGGCTGGGCATGCAGATCTTCCTGTTCTTTTCTGCCGCTGCCCTGTGCCTTTCCAAAATGCTGAGAACAAAACACAAAGGACCACGAAGGGTGCTGACCTGCCCCCGGGGCCCGAGGCTGGGGAGGCGCCCTGTACCCTCCTCAGGTCCCTGCGTTCTCCTCCTGTAGTTGTTACCTGTCTCCTAACTGTCCTGACCCAGGGTGCTGCTTCTCCTTCCGAGACTTCTTGCAGGGGGGACTAGGATCTCTCCAAGTGTGAGGAGAGACGCCTCCATTGAAGGATGTGGAGGTCACCGTGGCTGCTCCATTCTCCACAACTTCAGTAACAGGATCCTCTGGCGGCTTCCGGGAAGAGGAAATGTCGCTTTCCTCGGGAGAAGGGGTGGTGTCCACGGGCAAGGCTTCAATCTCCAGCTCGAAGAGCTGAGACACAGGGCTCTCTCCCTCCAGGGGCAGCTCTTCAACCTGCTCTCCGTTGCTCTCAGCATCTATGCTGGAGTGGGCCAGGCGTTCTTCCGACTCCAAGGCTGGTGACACTGTGAGTCTTTTGCTCTGTTGCTCCCCTGAAGCCCTGCAGATTCTTTTGACAGCTTCCTGGTTCTTTTTAGTGGAGACCTGTGCTGAGGACTTGGGGATCTTGTCTCCATCCTTACCTGGGAGAGAAGAAAAGGGAAGGAGTGGCATGAAGAATAGGGAAAATAGTGCTGAGGAAAAACCAAGAGAAAGATGAGTCTCAAGGCCAGACTTGATGGCACACGCCTGTAATCCCAGCAGTAGGGAGGCTGAGGCAGGAGGATTGCTGCAGGTTTGAGGCCGGCCTGGGCCACACAGTGAGTTCAGGGCCACCCTAAACTACACTGTGAGACTATCCCCAAAAAAACAAGAAAAAAAAAAATCTCAAGACAGCTCACACCGGACAGGACTGACACATGAGAATGTTCCTCTTCCTCATCCCCCTGACCTTCCTGTGGCTGTTCTAGATCCTCCTTGTCTTCAGAATCAGTGGCATCCTCCTCCTCCTCTTCATCACTTTCCTCATCTTCCTGGTCTGTCTCAGCCTTGGAGGTAGCTGGGCACTCCCGAGATGCCATTCCACTGGGGCCCTGGGGAGCAGACGAGTTTCTCTAAGGAGTCCTTCTCCCAGGGTTTGATTCTAGAATTCCTTCTGTACACACCCCCAACAGCCACCCCGCGAGCCCCAGTGGCGGGGGGGGGGGGGGGCGCTCGCGGGCACCGTACTCC
>NW_022900932.1:2205059-2208250 GCF_012274545.1 Fukomys damarensis
CCTCGCCAGAATCCAAGGCGGCTTTGGGGGAGCCTGCAGAGCGGGAAGCAGTGCCTTGGGAGACCCGGGCCCTTCTCTTCTGTCTCTCCATCTCCTCACTTTTGTCTTGCATCACTGCGTATTTGGAGATGACCTCATCCAGCCGGCTCATAGCCAAACTCCGGTTTTCCTGTAGGCGCCGGGCTAACGCAGGATCTGACAGCGCGGGGTCAATGCCTATGTGAGAAGAGAGAATGTTAGAGCACACAGCCCAGAACTGGAGAAGAGATTAGAGATGCCCCGCCCACACCGCACTTCTGACCTGAGGGGTCGCTGATCTGCCCCCACTGACCCAGTACCTGGCCTATAGTCATCTGTGAGGTGGCAGCCAAAGTTGTAGATGAGATCAAGGTGGCGTCGCTCCTGTAACCTGATGCCCACATCTCGAAAGGCATCCTGGGCCATGAGTTGGAGCTGCTGTCGGGAAAGACCCAGACTGTGTCGAGCAGCTGCCTTCTCCACGGCCCGCAGCACATCTCCATAGTCGGGGAAGGTATCGGGCCCTGGCTTGTTGATGAGCCGCTCGATACACCTATTAACCTCAGGGTAGCGGGTGCCCCGGTAGGGGATGCGCTGCTCGATGACTCGCCCTGTCAGTGAAGAGCACTCCTTGAGCTCACACAGACGCCCGAACAGGCGGATCAGCTTCCTCTTCAACCGGGCCTCCTGCAGGTATGTGGAGTCGGGGTCGTCCAGTTCTGAGAGGTCCAGCTCCTTCTCCTGCAGCCTCCGGATCTCCGCCACATAGAGTGCCAGGAGCTGCTCTAAGCGCTGGATCTGCCTCCGGGAACCACGGGTCCTTGGAGCCTCACAGACAGCAGCTTCCGCATTGGCAGGGTCTGAGGAGGGGTCTGTGGGAGGGTTCCTCCCAGAAGGCTCACTGGACGCAGCGGCAGCAGGGGCCACGTTGAGCTTCTTCTTGGCAGAGTGGGCCTTGAGAACAGTGCAGAGTTCGTTGATGTACACGTAGAGCTTAGACGGCCGGCTGCGGGCCCGAGACAGGACCCGGGACAGGATGTTGCAGAACTCGGCGGAGGCCAAAAACAGAGGGTGGGCCCGCTGTTGCAGTTTACAGAGGAACGGGACCACCTCGGGGTGGTCTGATGTCTGCATCTTACACAGTTCAAGGAACTGGAGAGTTCAGGGAAAAGAAGGGAGGGGGGAGAAAAGACAAGGGAAGGAAGGGGTTGAGAGGAAGAAGGCGAGGCAGGTTAGTGGGGAAGATGGGTCAGGAGAGCCACTCAGCCAGCCCCCGCCCTGGGGTGCAAGAATCTTCTCCCCCAAAACTCACCTCTTCAAAAAGCTTCTCATTCTCCAACTTGTAGCATTTCTTGCCGCCCGAACTAGTGCTTCCTCCAGCCCCAGGGGACTCAGAGGAGCCAGGGGCTTCTGCCCTGGGTGAGGCCGGATTGGGGGGTGGGTGGGAGGAGGGCCCTGGCTGAGCAGCTGCTTCATCTTCGTCATCGTCATCCAGCACAATGATGCTGTTAGCCGTGGCCATGGGGGATTAAATCCTCCGGAGGGAGGAAGTGTTGGGGATTTCAGAATTCCTGCTAAAAGGGGATGGGGCCTCAGGAAGAGCCCCTCCGGCACAGCCCCATCCCTCCAGCTCGGTTTCCAATCACCCTGGCTTCTCAACACCGAGCCCTACCCAACGGTGAGTACCCTCACCGCCTCTCTACCAGGACTCGGCTCTAGAAGCCTTTCAGGCCCCTCAAGTACTGGGGGCAGAGAGGGCAAACCTTCCCCAAGCCCTAGGCTCCTCCCCCGGCTCCACCCCTCACGGCGATTTCCGGTCTTTCTCAGTTGCGTTTCTCCACTCTCTCTCCCAGCTGCCAAGTTGCTCCTTACTCCCAATCCCAGCGCCAGCTCCCAGGCCGCACCCCATGTCCCCGACACCCCAGTGGGCTCCCCTTCGCCCCGACACATGGCAGACCCACGCCCCGCCCGCAATGGTCGCCCCAACTCCCAGACTCGGCCGAAAAGGTTCTCACCCAACAAGCCATTCTTCCCGCCGCCCCTTGAATGATGTCCTGATCTCACCCTCTCGGGTTTCCTCCAACCCGGACTTCAGGCTGGAAATTTTTCCCCAAGTCCCCTCCCTCCCACCCCACCCTGATTTCCCCCATTCTCTTGGACTGGTAGCCGACCCTAAGCCCACCACTGGGCTTCCCTAGTTCCTCTCGGTCCCAAGCCTAGCCCGGCCAGACAGGTATGGGAGCTTCCCGCCAAGTCCCCCACCCCGCTCAGCCGCGGCCGCCCCACTCCCCTTCAGGGAGAGAAAGCTGCCATACGTTACTCCTCACACTCAGCCCCCCAGGTCTTTCCCCAACACCGTACCTCTCCCGCACATCCCCGCTCCCGCCTTCGCTCCCCGCACAGTCCGGCCCCCACCTCAAAAACGGTCTCTCGAGGCGACCCTCACCGCGGAGCTCAGAACCTCGCATGGTTCTCTCCGCCTTCCTTCCCCCTCCCACCGCAGGCCCCACTACGGACCGGAAGCAGCCGAGTTTCCGCCTTAACGCACCTGGTAGCGGCCATGTTGTTGTACGGAACACAGCCTTCCGCTGGCAGAAAGCGGCGACGAGCCTACCTAGTCTATAGCTTTCTCCCGACTTCCGATTTTGTGCTGGGCGGGGCTTGTCCCCGCGGGGCGACCAAACTACTTGGAGGTGGCCATTTTGCCGTACGGCGTTGGTTTCGCCTGTGGCCCTCGAAGCTCTTTTCACCCGGGGCTTCTGCTTCTCCGCCAATCAGAAACTTCCGGTCTGGGGCCTAATGGGAGCGAGTCGCGTGCGGGAGGACTGGGGCGCCTTTCTGCTCGGGGGAGCGAGGCGGGAAGCGGATAAGGAGTTCGGTTCTCCGGGGCTGTGTGGCACCCCAGGGAAGGCCGGAGAGTCTTGCGAGGGAACAAACCCTTTACCTGCCAGCCTCGCTTCCCTGCTTCCGCCAATCAGAAACTTCCGGTCTGGGGCCTAATGGGAGCGAGTCGCGTGCGGGAGGACTGGGGCGCCTTTCTGCTCGGGGGAGCGAGGCGGGAAGCGGATAAGGAGTTCGGTTCTCCGGGGCTGTGTGGCACCCCAGGGAAGGCCGGAGAGTCTTGCGAGGGAACAAACCCTTTACCTGCCAGCCTCGCTTCCCTGCTTTTCCCC
>NW_022900932.1:2208406-2209950 GCF_012274545.1 Fukomys damarensis
GCATCGCCCGTGCCCGCTCCCCGGGGGAGTCCTGGGCCCAGCCCCCTCCGTGAAGGCGCGCGTCGCCCCCTCTAGTGAAGCCCGCAGACCCGAGATGGAAGGGGCTTAGCTCCAGACCCTGGCTTCGGGGTAAACGCCTGCAGGACAGATTCCCCTTTCCTTCCCTTAGGTGAAGTACACTTTTTCCCTCTAAAAATACATACATACGTAAGAAAAAAAATCCTCAGCCATGAAATCCCCAACCTTGCCAATCTTTTTTTTTTCTCATTAAGTTTATTGGTATATTTTAGGTTTACAGTACAGTTACATTCATTATTGGGATCTTGTACCTTTACATGACAGGTCTTGGCTCAACCTTGCCAATCTTAAATAGACAAATGGACTGTTTTGTCAAGGTACCATGAACACTACCTGTTTTATCAGATATGCCATTTTAGCAATTATAATAATTTGCATGATTTCATGCTGTTTGATTAGTTCCATTGATAACTCAAAAGAATTTTGTCTTTGTTTTTGTCTTTTGAGACACATACTATGTAGTTGAGACTGACCTGGAACTCAACATATAGCCCAGGCTGGTCTTGAACTCACAGCGACCCTCCTGCCTCAGCCTCCCGAGTGCTGGGATTACAGGCACGCGCCACCAGGCCTGGCTCAAAAGAATTTTTAACAACTAAAGTCCTAAAATCGCAAGAACGATTTTTTTCTCTCCATATAATGAAACTGCTGGGGATAATGGTGCAAGGCTGTAATTCCAGTACTCAGGAGGCTGAGGCAGGAGAATTGCCAGATGTTTGAGGCCAGGTTCCACTCAGTGAGAACATTCATAAATCAGATTCATTTGTAAGTCTGACAAAGTGAGTCCTACACCTTTGACACAATGTATATTGCCTTGCGTCCTAACAGTCCCCCTATATCACCTCTGCTTTTCCTCTTGCTTCCAAACACCCTGTGCCACAGGCTGAGCCTGAAGATGGCCTTTTGCCTAATCCCTACTCCCTTTCTCCTCCGTAGATTATTAGATAGTCAAACAGACATGATTTAGACTGTAGAAATCCTGGATGGCGCAGCCCCGGGAGACAGTTACATCATGTATCTTGTTCCTTTTCTGCACATGCCTGATCACAAACTAATCATGTTCAGCCTAGGCTACGTGAGCTACACGGCACTAGTTACCCCGCCTTCCTACTCTATAAATAAAGAGTGCCCTGGACACCAGGCAGCCATTAGCTTATCAGGCTATGGTTCCACCTGGTCCCAGCTATCAAGAATAATCTTGGTATGTATCTTCCTTATTATTTTCCAATTCTTCATGTCTCACCAGTCTCCCTGCCTTCCGACCCTATGCTGTGTGGGCTGCAGCCATCCTGTGCTCTGAGCACTGTACTACTGCACACCGTTGCACTATAAGCACACAGCAGCACAACTGTGATGTGAGCTACCCTCTCAATTTTTTTCCCATTTATATAATTCAATGTCCATGTGTATATGTGAAAGTTTGCAATGCAAATGTTTATAAGTCACAGACATATATATGTATATAT
>NW_022900932.1:2212369-2233511 GCF_012274545.1 Fukomys damarensis
CATACATAGTCAATCAAAAAGCTCCTGCTTAGCATGAGTGTTGTGGCTTGTGTTTAGATTTTTCCCCAAAGCCTCATGCAGTCACAGGTAGGGCTTCTTTGGCAGTGGCTGAATTTGGAATGTATGATGCCAGGATCAAGGCTATGTGATTATTAAATTAGTCCACTGATTGGTTTGCCGTATTTCTGTGTAGGATTAAGGGTGCCCTGTCCTGGGTGTGAGTGCTGTCCACCTTAAGGACAGGTGGCCTGGATTAATACAAGGGACAGAAAGAGGGTCCTTTCTTGTTGCTTGTCACTCGCTTGTTTGCTGCCTTCTGCCTGCCCTGCTTTGCCATGAACTCTTTCTCCTCTACAGTACACGTCTGCCTCGGAACCAGCCAACTATGGACTGAAATCTCTATGAACCGTGAACTGAAGTAAACCTTTCCGCCTCTCATTGGGCGTCAAGTATTTTGTCTCAGCAACAAGAAAAATAACCAAGACAATGAGCAAGGCACTGGGTTCAATTTCCAGCACCAAAGCAAAAACAACAATGAAAAAACAACTTTCAAGTATAAAAGCAGTGGTACCCAGCACTCAGGCTGCTCAGACAGGAGAATCGCCTCAAGTGCAAGTCAGCCCAGGCTGTATAGTGAATTCAGCACCAGCCTGAACTACATACTAAAACTCTGTCACAAACAAAATAAAGCAAAACTCAAAAATGAAAGATAAAGGGGCAGTGGTGGGTACCAACTAGCAGATGCCAGTTCTCCTGGAGATCCAAGAAAACTGAATATTTTCAATGTGTCAGAAATTATATTCTTGAAACAATATATTTTATGATGAAAAAATTTAGATGCCTACTTTAAAATATGGCATGAATATCAAACTAAAAAGTTTCTGCACAGAAAAGGAAACAATTAGTCCACAGCCATACCACCCTATGTCATCTAATCATGGAAAGGAAACAGTGGAGCCAACGCAAAAACCTACAGAATAGGAGAAAATATTTGCCAACTACTCACCCAAAAAAGGATTACTATTCACAATACTTAGGGCCAGAGTCAGGCATGGTGGTATACACCTGTAATTGCAGCACTTGGGAGGCTGAGCCAGGAGGATTGCCAGGAGTTCGAGGCTGCCCTGGGCTACACAGTGAGTTCAAGGCCACCATGAGCTATGTAGTGAGACCTTGTCTCAAAAAAAAAAAAAAAAAAAGTCCGGGCATTGTGGCGCACACCTGTAATCCCAGCATTTGAGAGGCTGAAGCAGGAGGATCACGAGTATGAGGCCAGCCTGGACTACATAGCAAGACCCTGTCTCAAAAATAAATAAAAATAAACATAAGGCTGAAATATAAAATCAAGACATACCCGTCAATGGATAAATGGATCAGAAAACGTGGTATATATGTGCACAAATAAAACATTGTTCAGCCATAAAGAGGAATGAAATGTCATTTGCTGCAAAGTGGAGGACATCATGTTAAATGAAATAAACCGGGCACAGAAAGACAAATGCCACATATTCTCAGTTATGTGGAAGCTTAAAAAGTTGACTTTATAGAAGTAGAGAGTAGAAGAGTGGTTACCAGAGACTTGGAAGAAAAGGTGGAATAAAGAAAGTGCATAGAAGGAACTGCCTCAGCCTCCCAGTGACACAGATGACAGCCACAGCAGTTAACAATAACTTACTGTGTATTTCAGAACAGCTAGAAGCCGGGACGGAAAGTTCCCAACACAAAGAAATGATGGAGACTATGTTTGAGGTGAGGGATTTGCTAAGTACTGTGATTTCATCACTGTACATTGTACAGTGTGATGTATCCCATGAATATATGCATTTTGGTTCAATTTAAAAGTTTAATATGGTGGAGCTGGGTGTGGTGGCGCACATCTGTAATCCCAGCACTCAGGAGGCTGAGACAGGAAGATCATAGAAAATTCAAGGCCAGCCTGGTCTACATAGTGAGACCCTGTCTTAAAAAAAAAAAAAAAAGTTGAATGCAGAAGAGAGATATTCCCCAGACTCTAGGTACAGGAATTTTAGACTACTGTCCCCTCTGCAGTCCCCCAGTAGTGCCGCTTCCCTCCGGGGTCCCATCTCACCGCCGGGAGGAGGAAAGAGGAGTTGGCAGGGCTGGCGGTCACAGCTCCAGCTCCTCCTCCCTCTGCGGTGTTCTCAGGAGCGACAGGACCGGGACCAGGAAAGTGACCCCTGGGAGGAGGAGGGCCCCGTGCAAACGCCAGGAACACGTCGCCCTCGGCCGCGTCTTTGGTGTCGTCCATGTCCCCTGCCTCGTCCGGATCCCACGGCTGCAGGTGACCCGGTTGGGACGGAATCCCTGGCTCAGCGCCGCCTGGATTACGGGGTGCGGCTGCAGCGAGTCCTGCACCTGGGGGTCTTGACCCTAATTCCAGGACCTGGCGGGAGGAGAAGGCCTCGGAGCCTCAGGGCAGTCAGTGAGTCGTCCAGGAGGATGGCAAAGGTCTGTGCCAGATGAGCTCCGAACTGTCCGGATTCACTGTAACGCAGTTCTGATTCGGCACCAAGGCCCCACACAGACAGAAACTGGAACCGTCCTTCTGGTTCAGTCTTAGTCCCCTGCAGAAGCCGGTCACCCAGAAAGGGTCTAGTTTGCCCCCGGAGCCACTGCCGACTTTGTGGGGGTGCCAGAGGGGCGGTCTCTCGGAGCTCAGCGGTGGGGACCCTCTGTTGGGGGAGCTGGGCGGTGTCGATGTCACACACACACACACACACACACACACACGCACGCACGCACGCACGCGCACGCGCGCGCGCGCGCGCACACACTGCAGGTGGCTGAGGTTGGGATGCCGTTGGAACCCTGGAAACCGAGGCTGCTCTCTCCCTAACTTTGGGCCCTGTAGGGTCAGAGACTGCACAAGCCCAAGGGAAGTTTCTAAGAAGCGAAAGAAGGAGTTGTCTGGGTATGCCAGTGAGGGGACTCAGAGCAGCACCCCCACTTCCGGGTCACCATGGGAGGGCTGCAGGGTGGAAACTTCTGTTCCAACCCAACTCCAGCAAAATGATGGGTGCAGATCAAGCTCTGTTTTTTTGTTTGTTTTTTTTTCCCCTTTCCTGAGATAGATAGATAGATACATAGATAATTTCTTGAGTTTATTGGTACTTTTTAAATACACAGTACAGTTACATTCACCATTGGCATCTTGTACCTTTACATGACAGATCTTGGTTCTCATTTTTTCTCCATACCCTGCCCTTCCTTCGCCCCCTCCACCCTCCCCTATTCATATCAAGCTCTGTTAAAGCTCTTGGAAGCTGAGGTTTACTGAGCTGGGTTGATGGGCCCATCCCAACTTCCTGGGACAGGACTCCCCACAGGGGCCCTTCCAGACCTGGCCCTATACCTTGTCCTCTGGCCCTATACCTGTTCCTCTGTGTTATAACATCCTTTATAGTGAACCAAGACACGAGTTTCCCATGTTTTCCTGTAACTACTCTAATTAGACCAGAGAGGATTGTGGGAAGCCCGATTCCTAGCTCATGGGCTGCAAGTGCAAAAACACTCAGTACCTGCAGCTGCCTTGTAGGAATGAGCCTGTGTCCTAGGGGATCTGACACTAACTCCAGGGAGATGCGTCAGAATCAAACTGAGCAGGGCGTGGTGGGGCACACCTTTAATAACCCCAGCACTTGGGAGGCTGAAGCAGGAGGATCATAGAGAATTCAGGGCCAGACTGGGTTACAGTTGAGATCCTGTCTTCCCCTCCGAAAAGGAATTGAATTGGAGGACACCCACATTTTGTCCACTGAAGAATATCAAATAACCATAAATAGTAATTCTTTCATATATCAGAGAATTCTTGGGTTTTTAACATTTTTTGTTTGTTTTTGGTACTGGGGATGGAACTCAGGACCTTGAAAATTCTGTTGATAATCAGATATAGTTGGATGAGTAATAAAATATGCATGCATTATTTATAAATACCTATATGTGCCAGGAATGTTTTTCTTTTTCTTTTTAGTTTAGGAATTTGTTTTTCTTCATTTCAATGAAGTCACTAATTGTTTTGTTTAGTCAAGATTTTCACATATTTCAATTTATTGATGGTAATGAACTAAAGAGATTTAAGAGTTAAAAGCAACTATATTCAAACTTTACATAATTTGAATATATTTTCATAAAGATGTAAAATATTCATTTAAAATGAAAAATTTCAAAATAATTAAAAATTCAAGTTATTTTCATGCTTTCAAGTGTTATTTTTCTAACATTTAAATTATCTATTAAGGCCAGACATGGTGGTCCATGGCTGTAATGCCAGCACTCAGCAGGCTGAGGCAGGAGGGTCAGCCACCACTCAGGAGGCTGAGGCAGGTGAACCATGGAGAGTTTGAGGCCAGCCTGAGCTACAAAGTAAGACCTTGTCTCAGAAAACAAAACAAAACAGAAGATGCAAAAGTGATACATATTCAGCCCAAACCACACCTCAGACTCTGCAGCTGGATGGTTTCCTGAGCCGGTGTTGTATGGCCGGATGTTCTCCACAGCGCTCAGCAGCAGCAGAAGCCTCAGCCCCCATCAGTCACCTCATGCCCAGGGCAGACAATGGGCACCACAGCGTGCTGTGTCTCTGAGCTGTGATGTTCGGTAGGTTACGGGTACTAAATATGTTTTCAATTTAAGATATTTTCAACTCAGATGGGTTTATAGGACTAACTCCATGGTAAGTCAAGGACATACAAAGTTGTATACACAAAGTTGAGAGTAGTATAAAGTGTTGGATGAGGTGCTGCACACCTGTAATCCTGGCACTCTGGGAAGCTGAGGCAGGAAGGTTGCAAATTCAAGCCCAGACTGTAGAAACCAGGAGTTTATCCCCGGCTGGGGAACCAATGAGGAAAAAAGACAAAAGACTCAAAGATTATTTGGAAGAGGAGGACCAAGGGGACTCTCGCCTCTAGTGGAGGAAGAGCCCTGCCCTGATAATGCTCCTTACTTTTATCAAATTCACACAGGAAGCAGCAAGCACACGTGACCCAGGGTGCAAGGAAAGCTAGTCAGGTTCTCGTAATTTGTAGCCTGAACCCGGTGTGTATTTTCTTTCCAGTAGAGCTCAGCTGCAGTTGTGCCTCCCCTTGAAACTGGCTGACGCGGCACTTTGCAGACAGCCCCTCCCATGTCCCCAGGTGGGGCGCTCACACCTGGCTTCCCCCCCAGGCTGCCCCAGGTGATGCGTTAGTGAACCTGGGTCTCAAGATAAAAAATAAAAAAGGGGGCCGAGGATTTGGCTCAGTGGTTTTGCCGCCTGCCTCACATGGGCAAGGGCCCGAGTTCCACCCCTGGCACCAAAAAATAAATAAATAAAGGCTGGGGCTGTAGCTCAGCGGGAAGGCCTCGCGTTCAATTTCCAGCACCAAAACAGAAAGCGAGAGCATGATTTGAATTGTTCAGGACGGGGAAATGTTCCTCAGGCACCCTGTGCAGCTGTGGCCCTACTGAGACCATCACTGTGTTAAAAAGCATCGTGTTCACACTGCCTGAGTGGGAGGAGCTGGCCAGTTAATTGGTCTTTCTTGTTCCTAGCCACGTTTACTGCCCCAATTCTCCCTGGGTTCTGAATGAGCTCTAGAGTCAGCAGCGGCACCCACAAGGCTCCAAGGCAATTGGTCACAGCACTTTCTGTTTCAGTGACGGACAAGAGGTTTGGAGACCCAGTTCCCTGGGATCCAGAGAGTGTTGTAATTGCAGCTCCTACACGGTCTTCCGAAGTGACCCAGCTCTTGGTATTATTGGTGGTCTTGTGTGTGAACTGCACCTAGTAACTTGTTGGTTACAAATAGAATGCTGATGGGGATCACGTGTGTGCGTGCGTGTGCGTGTGTTATTTTTTGAGATGGGATCTCACCATGTAATTCAGGCTGAAGTCGAACTCACTCTAAACCCAGACTGGTCTCGCACCTGTGGTGATCCTCCTGCCTCAGCCTCCAAAGTGCTGGGATTACAGGCGTTCGACACCAAGCTCAGCTTGACAAATACATTCTTAAGAATTAATTATTTTGCAAGTAATGGTGGCACACACCGGTAATCACAGTTAATCAGGAGGCTGAGGCAGGAGGATCACAAGTTTAAGGCGAACCTCTTGATTGGTTCCAGCTGTGAGGATCTGGGACCTGCTCTTCGCTTGTGTCCTGGAATTCTGCCCTTGACAGGCCACACCCGCTTCTGCTAGTTCGATGCGCCCCCAACCCCCCTCAAGACCTTGTCTCAAAATAAAAAATAAAAAAAAAGAAATAGAATAAAGTAGCCGAGGCTGTAGCTCAACACATCCTTGATTCAATTCTACATCCACATTCAGTCTCTACTAGCGTCAAAACAAAAATAACATTTCTTTAGAACTTCTCTGGGCCCACAACACTTTTAAATGTTTATGTTTTTCTTTGGAATTAGGAGAATAGATTTGTGGCTGAGTGCACGGCCCTGGGTTCAGCGCCTAGCACCAAATAATTGTCCTCTGGACTAAACTCTTACTAACAGTACAAATTAAGTGAAATTCTATGTTATAAATTTTCTAGCTATTAAACATAACTATAATATTTTATCAGAAATACAAATACTTGGGTCAGGGATTTAGCTCAGTGACACCACGCCTACCTTACAGGAGCTAGATCCCCGGCCCAGAAATACAAATTTTTATGGGTGTTACAACTAGCTCCTATGCCATTAAATCATATCATTGAGTGAGAGCATTCGGGGTCAATATTCTTTTTTTAGGCCAGCACGGTGGCTGATGCTGTAACCCCAGCACTCAAAAGGCTGACCCAGGAAACTGGGCATGGTGGCGCACACCTGTAATCGCAGCACTCGGGAGGCTGAGGCAGGAGGATCGCTGTGAGTTTGAGACCAGCCTGTGCTACATAGTGAGTTCTAGTTCAGTCTCAACTACATAGGGAGACCCTGTCTCAAAAAACAAACAAAAAAAAGGCTGACCCAGGAGGATTGCCGCGAGTTTGAGGCCAGCCTGGGCTACATAGAGAGACCCTGTCTCACCCAGCCCTGTTCTTTTATTTTCCTTTCTCCTCACAGTAAGGGCTGGGTCCTTGTTCACATAAATAAGTCAATGGGGCTGCAAAGGCTTTCACTCTCGCAATGACACTCACTTCTCCGAGCTCCTTCTGAATTACATGTCAAGAATCACACCGGGAGCTATCATCACAATTATTTTTAATGATATTTAAGCTGATAACTCAATTAGATTATCCTGCAATTTCATTGAGAGCCGAGAATTAGAAACCAGCTGACTTGCTAAGGAGCTTATTACTTAATCAGTAGTCATTCGTATTCCAAAACAATATTTCAACTTGTAGTTGTTGTTTGGTGTGGGAGCCCACCGAGGCTGTCTGGCATTTGGCATTTGAAAGGAAACTTCTTCCTCTACAAGAAGGCATTGATACAAGCTATGTAACATTTGTTACCTTTCAAGGACTCTGTTTGTTAAACTTATTTGTTCTTTGACCCTGCGATGGGCGGAACTCAAAGAGATAGCCAAAGATTTGGTGGTATCTGTAAGAATCAGGAATTCCTGTTTTTGCATAAGAAATGATGGAGATGATCGCTAGATGCTTGCTGTTAATGTGCCTTTAAGGAAAGCTGTTTCTGTAGAAATAAACCAGACTTCTCTTGGTCTGCACTCAGGTGTGAGGGTTCTTCCCTTTCTCAGTCCTCACTCCCCGACTCAGGTACGTTCGTGTTGTGACGGCTGGGCCGCCACAGTTTGGCAACTCAGATGTTTTTACAGTTTCCTACCTTGGGAGGACGGGACAGTGCTGAAAGCAGAGGAGAGAAATGAGAATCTGCGAAGGAGTTGCCAGGGTGATTGGGTTAACGAAGGACTCGCGGCAGCAGGGAATGTGAAGATGGAGTCTTTCCACCTGGTGCGGTGCTGATGCCTCGATCTCAGCACTCGGGAGGCTGAGGCAGGAGGATGGCTGGGAGTTGAACGCCAGCCTGGGCTACACAGTGAGCTCCAGGCCACCCTGAACTACATAGCAAGACCGTGTTTTGAGATGATAATAATAATAGTGATAAAATAAATATAGATAGATAGTGGAAAAGAGGGCCTAAGACCAGTATTGACTATCAGGCTAAAAGAAGGCAAAGGTTCCCGAGAGTAATCAGAGAAGTGGGAAAAGTACCTGAAAAGTGTTGAGTTCTAGAAGCCAAGGGACAAGAGTCTAGAGAGACTGCAAATCCGTAGTTGCTGGGAAATTGAGAGGAGGCCTGATGAGCCACTGGCTTTAGTCACACAGTGTGGCAGTCTGGTCACCAAAGAACATTCTGAACTAGGGGGTGGGGTGGGCGTAGCCATAGAAACAACTCTTCTGAAAACCGTTTGGCTGTGAGAAGGAAGCCAATAGGGTGTTCCTTAAATGTCTTTTCCCTCTCTCTCTCTCTCTCTCTCTCTCTCTCTCTCTCTCTCATTCTTTTCTGAGATAGGGCCTCCCTATGTAGTCCAGGCTGGCCTCAAACTCATGGTGATCCTCCTGCCTCAGCCTCCCCAGTGCTGGGATTACAGGCGTGTGCCCCCAGGGCCGGCGATAGCTGGGTGCCCATTACATCAATTGTCAGGAGAAAGCAGACGGCTAACTGGGTCTTTGGGGGTGCTCTTTTGGGGACCCGCCAGCCTTGGAGAAAGTCTTTGGATGTGGGAAAAGAGATACAAGTAAAAAAAAAGGACAGGAGGAACAGAGGTGACACATCCCACAGGACAGTAAACGTGCTCGTAGATAAGATAGAAATGTAAAGACAACAGGATGCAGCAACAACAAAGAGGAGGAACTAGATGAAAAATGAAAATTTAAGCCCTGTTTTTCAGTACTGGGTGTTGAACACAGGACTGCACTGCTCACTGAGCTAAACTCCTGGTCCTTTTAATTTTTATTTTCTGACACACTAAGGTGTCTGTTTCTCTAAATTGCCCTGACTGGCCTTAAACCAAAAATCCTCTGGGCATGGCGGCACATGCCTGTCACCCCAGCACTGGGAGGCTGAGGCAGGAGGATTGCCATGAGTTCAAGACCAACCTGGGCTCCGTAGGGAGTTCAAGACCAGCCTGAACTGCAAAGTGCGATCTGTCTTAAAGAAAACAAACAAGGAAATAAACACAGAGATAAATAAAAGTGATGGCATGAAGAACATAAAGCAGAGTCCGGCTGGCCCAGATAACTCCTCGGGCTGTCTCAGCCGCTGCCGGCAGAGCCCTGTGGTCTTCTGCAGGCACCGGAGTCTGAGCCGGGCTGGGCCGGTGAGTGTTACCAGGTGCAGCCCCAAGGCGGGTTTGAAGGGCAGGGAGAGGAGAAAGCTGCTACTTGACCGCAATCGAGAAGCCCCCGGGCTCCGCCCCTCAGCCCGGCCCTGCTGGAGAGCAGGGACCTGGCACAGGAAAGGGCTCCTCGGTGGCCTGGGGAGAGGAAGGCGACACCAGGAGCTGCAGCAAGGTCGTGCTCTCGGGTCCTGGCTTCCTCCCCTTCCCTTCCTCCTCCTCCTCTTCTTCCTCCTCCTTTCTTCTCTCTCCCTTTCTTTTTTCTTTTTTATTGAGTGCAAAGGTTTTATTTAGAGATAGCTCCTGAGAGACAGGAGGGGTCCTAGAAGTTCTCTCTCTCTCTCTCTCCTTTCCCACTTTCTTTTCTCCTCTTTTCGGACACCGGATCTCACTGTGTAGTCCAGGCCAGCCTTGAACTCATGATCCTGCTGCCTCAGCCTCCCAATTACGCTCTGGCTCCCTTGCTGGAAACACCATGCCTGGCTTCTTTTTCTTTAAATCGCAATTCATGATGTTAAAAAAAAACTGCGGACTGTAGAGCTGGGGCGGAGCACCAACTTCGCAAGCTCCAGGCCTTGTCCTCAACTCCAGCGCTGAGACATAAATAAGGAAGACAGCGAAAGCTTTCTGAGAAACCCCCGTGAGTAAGAAACACCCGAAATGTGCCCTTGCACTGTCTGACATGAGGCGCACAGAGATAGGATTTGCATACAGTGAAGCTCATTCTGTCCGGCAGGGGTCTCTGCGCTTTGCTAAGTGCACCCCTCCTGCACCTTAGGACATCAAAATGCAGAGCGTTTCTCCCCTAAATGTCCCCTGCTCTTCTGTGCTCAGCGTCCCCCCATACTGCAGTCCCTGGCAAAGCACTGACCTGACTTCTCCCCTTACAGATCTCATTATTATTGTATTATTATCATCATTTAGGTTTTTATTGATTTGTTTTTTTGTTTGTTTGTTTTTTGAGACAGGGTCTCACTGTGTAGTTCAGACTGCTCTGGAACTCACTGTGTAGCCCAGGCTGGTCTTGAACATGAACACCACACAGCGATCCTCCCGCCTCAGCCTCCCCAGTGCTGGGATTACAGGCCTGCGCTACCACGCCTGGCTCCATTTAGGTTTGTATTGAGATAGGTTCTTATTCTGTGATTCAGGCTGGCCTTGAACTTGTGAGAATCCTCCTCCCTTGGCCTCCCCAGTGCTGGGATTATGGCATGCACCTCCAGCCTGGTGACTCTGGGGCTTTAAAGATGATCTTACAAATGTTCAAACTCCTCTCTTGTCACCTTGAAGAGTGGAGAAGACCCTAGAAACAGGAGGGATCAGGGAGTAAATCTGCACAGGGAGAGAGCACTCTGTGCTCACAGTGCTCTGCTGCTCAGAGCCTGGGCAGGGCCTGGCCTTACGCTGGGCCAGGTGGGTACTGATGTGTGTGATTTCCAGACAGATTTCTTACAGTGCTTTTTCCGGTATTGTTTATTTTGATACCAGGGATTGAACTTAGAACCTTGTGCCTTCGAGGTGGGCATGGCACCACGGAACTAAATCCCCAGCCCTCTTTCCTTTTTCTTTCTTTTTGGTAGAGGTTCCTTTATTTTAATGAACATTTCACCAAGAATCAGCTCTTGCTTTCATTGATTTTTTTTTCCTCATTGAGTTTATTAGTACTTCTTAGGTATATATACAGTACAATTGTCATTTTCATTGGTTTTTCTCCTTTGTTTTTCTGGTCTCAATTTCACTGATTTCTGCTCTGATCTCTCTGATTTTCTTCCTTATTTGCTATTGGTTTTTCCTTTTCTGGTTCCTTAAAGTAGAAGATTTAATTCCTGATTTGAAGCTTTTCTTATTTTCTAAGTTACTGCTTACATTTTCATTTCAGCACCATTTTGGCTGTGTCTCACAGTTTTTCTGTTGTTTTCATTTTTATGCAATTCAGAGCATTTTCCAGCTCCCCTTGTGACTTCTTTGGGTTATTCAGAAATGTGTTTCTTAATTTATAAATGTTTGGGAGATGGCCCAGACATCTTTCTGGTATTGATTTTCCACTTTTTTTTTTTTTAAAGATAAGGTCCCTCTAGTGTCGCCTTGAACTCATTGTGCAGCCCAGGCTGGCCTTGAACTCATGGCCTCCTGTCACAACCTCCTGCCTCAGCCTCCCAGAGCTGGGGTGACTGAGTATACCACGACACGTGGCAGGTTCTTCTCGACATTCTCGTGCAGACACACGCACGTGTGCTCTTGTGTGCACAGAGTACACTGGAGGACTAGATAAGAGCTCTCCCGGCTGCGGGCGGCTCTGGTGAAACAGACAGCTGGCAGATAACGCACACAAAGACTATGTTCTCTTTTACCCTTTTTTCTTTTTCCTCCCCTGAGTAAATGCGTCCTCATTTGGTTGCAGCATCAACTTGCTTGTGAGATTGGGATCCCTTTGAGATTAGGATTGTTGCAGAAAGTAGATAATAGAAGGAAAGGACAGAAATACATCCACTGAGATGCAAATAAGATTTTGCAGAAAGATGATGGGCTTCAAAACTTGGCTCCATGACAGAGGGGAAAAATCTCTGCATCACTTGGCTCTCTTTTAACACACTGCACAGCCAGGCCTAGAACTTGAGTTTCGATCCAAGGAGGAAGTAATTTGCCCTCTCATCTCTGGTTTCCTGTCTGCCTGTAATGAGCATAAGAACACCTCAAAGGATCATTTCCAAACAGGACTCTGTCTTCTCTCTTTTTTTTATTTTTCCAGACAGGGTCTCAATTGTAGTTCAGGCTGGCCTTCAACTCACTAAGGAGCCCAAAGTGACCTCCAACTAATA
Source organism: Fukomys damarensis (assembly GCF_012274545.1). Lineage (NCBI taxonomy): Eukaryota > Metazoa > Chordata > Mammalia > Rodentia > Bathyergidae > Fukomys > Fukomys damarensis. The sequence continues at coordinate 2,224,478 of NW_022900932.1, forward strand.
GCAATCTTCCTGCCTCAGCCTCCTGAATGCTGAGATTATAGGCATGGCCAACTACATCCAACTTGGCCATATGTGTGCCCCTCCTCTCCTCTCCTCTCTCAGGTACCAAAAAGTGGGAGGGAGAAGCTTTTTGTTTTTAATCTTTTTTTTTAAGAGAAGACCCTGGGATGCAGCTCAGTGAGGAACCTGAGGTTCAGTCCCCAGTCTCTCCCTCTCTCTCTCTCTCTCTCACACACACACACACACACACACACACACACACACACACAGTATTGAATGTAATTTCTCCAGGTTGGACACGAGTTGGTCATGTAGTGCAAAATAAACCACACAAACCAAAACCCTGCTGTTTTGTGGGGCTCCCCCTGCACTCCAAGCTCCAGCCCTGTCCCAGGGGAATCAGCCCCGGAAAGCCCTCTGCTACCCCACCCCGCGTGACCCCGGTCCCAGGCGGCCTCACAGCCATCGGGTCTCCGAGGATCCAGTGTCCACTACCCAGCTGGGTAGCACCTCCCAAATCCATGGTGTCACTGGCCTCCCGCAGGAGGATAGATCATTGCGAGTTTGAGGTCAGCCTGGCCAACATAGTAAGACTCTGTCTCAAAATTTAAAAACCAATTTTTCCTACTCTTACAAAAGTTAAAAAATATATATATATAGTGACCGTTCCACAAAGGAGAAAGGGAATGTACCTTCGACTTACTCTATCAAAGCCATGTGAGTTTGTTACCTGGCATTTCGGTTTCCGGATATTACTCTTGGCTTGGGCTTTAGCTTCTGGAACAAACAGTACATTGCTTTGCAGCCTCAGACTTTATCAGCCACAGACTTTAAGGGGATGAAGGTGTCCTAGGACTGTGGCCTTGAGCTATTAGAAACAGTTTCTGTGTTAGAAATTTTGTCTCTTTATCCTCCAAGGCTGAGGCCTATTGGCATCCTCGTTTTTATTTTTATCTTTTTGGTACCTTTTTTGCTTTTTTGGTGCTGGGGACTGAACTCAGAGCCTCCACACTGAGCTACATTCCCAGCTTACTATTCTTTTATTTGTTTGTTTGGTTGGTTGGTTGGTTTTGGTTTTTTTTTGTGTGGTTTTTTTTTTTTTGGTACTGGGGATTGAACTCGGGTCCTTCCACTTGCAAGGCAGGCAGCAGAACCACTGAGCTAAATCCCCAGCCCAGGTTTTGGTTATTTTTGAGACGGAGTCTCACTATGTACATAGATAGCCTTTATAAAGTTGAGATAAAGGCCATCTGTTCAGCCAGGCATGGTGGCACATGCCTGTAATCCCAGCACTCAGGAGGCTGGGGCAGGAGGATTGCTGTGAGTTCGAGACCAGCCTGGGCTACACAGTAAGTTCTAGAGCAACCTGAACTACATAGTGAGACCCTGTCTCAAAAAACAAAAATGCCAGTAAGATGGAAAGCACAGAAGAAATTAACAGATTCCTAGATATGTATCAATTACCAAAGTTGAACAAAGAAACAACCCAATATCGATCAATGAAATTGAAAATGTAATTAAAAACTTGTGAACTAAGAAAAGCCTGGGCCCTGATGGCATAACTGCTGAATTCTACAAGACATTTAGAGAAGAACTACTGCCACTACTCTAAACTTTTCAATGAAATCAAAAGGGAAGCAATACTTCCAAATTCATCCCTGGAAGCAAGTGTTACTTTGATTCCAAAAGCAGAGAGAGACCCAGCTAAAGAAGAAAATGACAGGCCAACCTCCCTAATGAACATAGATGCAAAAATCCTGGATAATATACTGACAGAGAGAATATAGAGGGTCATCAAGAAGATCATACACCCTTACCAAGTTGAGTTTCTCCCAGGGATGTAAGGATGGTTCAAAATATGTAAATCAATAAGAGCCAAGGACAAAAACCACATGATCATCTTAAAAGATGCAGAAAAAAATTTGAAAAAATCCACCACCCATTCATGGTAAAAAAAAAAAAAACTTACAGAAAATTAGAATAGATGGTCTTTATCTCAACCTAATGAAGGCTATCTATGAAAAACCAACAGCCAACATCATACTAAATGGTCAAAAATGGAAAACCTTCATGCTAAAATCAGGAACAAGACAAAGATGTCCACTATCACCACTCCTATTCAATATAGTTCTGGAAAGCTGGGCATGGTAGTGCATGCCTGTAATCCCAGCACTCGGGAGGCTGAGGCAGGAGGAGCTCTGTGAGTTTGAGACCAGCCTGGGCTGCATAGTGAGTTCCAGGTCAGTCTCAACTACATAGTGAGACCCTGTCTCAAAAAAACAAAACAATATAGTTCTGGAAACATTAGCCACAGCAATTAGACAAGAGAAAGAAATAAAAGAAATACAAATAGGAAAGGAAGAAGTTAAACAGTCATTATTTGATGACAACATGATACTTTCTTTACATAGAAGACTGAAAAAGCTCCACCCAAAGACTTCTAGGCTTAATTGACAGATTCAGTTGAGTAGCAGGATACAAGGTCAACACTCAAAAACCAATAGCCTTCTTGTACACAAATAACAGTCTCACTGAGAAAGAAATTAGGGAAACAGTTCTTCTCATAATAGCGTCCAAGAAAATGAAATATCTAGGAATCAATCTAATAAAGAAAGAAAAGACCTCTACGCTGAAAACTACAGTGCTCTAAAAAAAGAGATTGAAGAGGATACAAGAAATTGGAAAGACATCCCCTGCTTCTGGGTAGGAAGAACCAATATAGTGAAAATGGCCATACTTCCAAAAGTGCTATACAGATTCAATGCATTCTGGATTGAAATCCCAACAATATATTTCACAGAAGTAGAGAGAACAATCCAAAAATTTATTTGGAACCAGAAGAGACCTAGGACAGCAAAAGCAATTCTAGGCAACAGGGACATGGCAGGGGGTATCACGATCCTCAGGTTGAAACTATACTACAAAGCCACTGTTAAAAAAAATAGTGTGGTACTGGCAAACAAACAGACCTGAGGATCAGTGGAATAGATTAGAAGTTACAGAAACAACTCTAGACATTCAGCTACCTCATCTTTGACAAAGGAGCCAACCATCCTCACTGGAGGAAAGATAGCCTCTTTAATAAATGGTGTTGGAAAAACTGGGTTTGAACTTGTCAGTGATTAAAACTAGACCCATATCTTTCACCATGCACTAAACTAAAATCCAAGTGGATTAAAGATCTAAATATTAAAACAGAAACACTAAACTTGCTGGGATATAAGGCTGAACTCTCAAAGATACTGGCATAGGAAAAGACTTTATGAACAAATCCTCAGTAGCACAGGAACTAGCACAAAGAATCAACAGCTGGGATCTCATCCTATTAAAAAGCTTCTGCACTGCAATAGAAACCACCAACAGAGCTAAGAGACAACCCACAATGTGGGGAAAAAATTTAACAGCTGTTCCACAGACAAAAGACTAGTATCTAGAATATATAAACAACTTTAAAACATCAGATCTACCGAATATAAAGATCTAATTCAAGGGCTGGGGATTTAGCTCAGTGGTTCTGGCAACTGCCTCGCAAGCATAAGGACTTGAATTCGATCCCCAGGACCAAAAAAAAAAAAAAAAGATACAATTCAAAAATGGGCATCTGAAATGAACAGATATTTCTCAGACAAAGAAAAAGAAATAAAAAATAAACATGAAAAAACGTTTAACATCACTGGTCATTCAAGAAATGAAGCCCAGGATTTAGCTCAGTGGTTCTGACATCTGCCTTGCAAGCACAAGGACCTGAGTTGGATCCCTGGTACAAAAAAAAAAAAAAAAAAAGTTGGGGAAACAAACAGATAGAAGAAGAAGGAGATCTTAGAAGCAAGGCTGGAAGACAAATAGTATGTGAACTTTAGGAAACTAACAAAGAAGACAGGAGGGACAGAGAGAAGGAAGAAATAAAAACAAGAACAGAAATTGGCCAAGTGTGGTGGCGCACACCTGTAATCCCAGCACTCGGGAGGCTGAGGCAGGAGGGTAGCTGTGATTTTGAAACCCTGCGCTACATAGTGAGTTCAGGGCCAGCCTGAACTACCAAGGGAGACCCTGCCTCAAAAAACAAAAAACAAAACAAAATAATAGGACAGGGCCGGGGATTTAGCTCAGCAGTTTGGTGGCCTGCCTTGCCAAGGACCCCAAGTTCAATCCCCGGTACCAAAAAAAAAAAAAGGACAGAACAGAACAACAACAAAAAAGTAGAAACAATGTTCACACTCATAAAAATAAGAACAAACAATCAAGGAAAAAAGAAATAGGGCTGGGGATTTGGCTCAGTGGCACTGTGCTTACCTCACAAGCACATGGTCCTGAGTTCTATCCTCAGTACCCAAAAGTAAATAAATAAATACAAATATAAATAAATAAATAAAAATAAAAATTTAAAAAGAATCAAATGAATGTCCACCTCAAGGCTTGTGTCTGCTGTCAGAGCTAGACAGAGTGGGCAGACAGAGCCCAGATCCATGCTGATTAATCCCAGCAAGCTAGACATAGCTTTATAGCATGGTGATGGATGATCCCAGAAGCCTGTACCTTTATTTCCACTGAAGGTCCTGCCAGTTTCTGGCTGTGAGGCTGGAACCTGATTTGTTCAGCTTGCAACACTCCATGTGCCTCCTGCCAGCTTGAATTCAGCTCCTTGATCTCCAGGTAATTTGAAGTCGGTTCTGCCTCACCCTGACACTGGGAGCCCCTACATGGAGCCCACGGCTGCTCCAAGTCTGAGCTCAGTTGGCCTCTCCCCAAGATGGCTATGGTCAATAGTCCTCTCCCAGGGGACATCTGAACCTGAGTTAACAGTCACTGCAGTCGCTGCACCCACTGCTCTGTTCCACTGCTGTGTTTCTCCATGAAGGCTCTGGAGTTGCAGGTGTCTGCAGGTTTGAGACACCCCTCCCACACAGAGTCAGGGTCTGGGAAAAAGTGCCTCTTGCGTCCTCCTTCTGTGTGGAGGTCTCTCTCTTTGCTCTCCCTGTGGACTTCAATTTTCACTTCAAATCCTTGCTGGCTCCTGGGCACCCTCTTCTCTCTCTCTCTCTTTTTTTTTTCTTTTGTACCAGGGATCAAACTTGGGACCTTGCACTTGCAAGGCAGGAGGCAGAACCTCTGAGCTAAATCCCCGGCCCCCTCATTCTTGTCTTCCTTGTCTTGCTATATCCCAGCATTTGGACACCAGATCTCAGAGGCCATTTTTCTGCTGTTCACCACTGTGCCGTCTTCCTAGAAGCCCCTTTTTTATTTTAAATCTTCCATTTCCTATCAGAAATATGACATAAATTATAGGAAAGCACCTTTTTTGTTGTGGGGGGACCAGGGATCAAATTCAGGACCTTGAACTTCCAAGGCAGACAGTGGAACCACTGAGCTAAATCCCAGCTACATTTCTTTCTTTTAACTCAACTTTGGCCTACTTAAATGAGCAGTTATTTCCAGTCTGGATCTGAATTTTTGCATCTTAAGAGGCTTTTGTATCATAAGAGACTTCGGAGCCGGGAGTGGTGGTGCAGGCCTGTAATCCAGCACTCAGGAGGCTGAGGCAGGATGATAGCTGTGAGTTCGAGACCATCCTGGGCTATACAGTGAGTTCCAGAGAAGCCTGAACTCAAAAAAAAAAACCACCCCTCAAAAAGTAAGAGACTTCAGGCCCATCAGCCCCATTATAATACTAGAATTTTGTGATACCATCACATGCTTTGAAATTACCTTCCAGCAGGGCTGAGGATGCACATCAGTGGTAGAGTGCTTGGCCAGCATTTGTAAGACCGTGGGTTCAATCCCCAGCCCTGGAGGAAAGAAAAAGTGCCCTTAAGCTCAGTGTCACAAAAGCATTCTCAGCCACACTTGCCCCCTTCCTGTTTATTCCAGTTTGTGCTTTCAGCTGTATTGGGGTAGTTTGGGAGAGCAGAGAGAGGGAGCGGGAGATAGCGAGAGTCTCCAGATATCTGTTAGGAATTAAAGGCAGAATCTCTCTTATCTCTCCAAGAACTGGAGCCACTAAGAACTAAGAGACTCCTACTAGTCTTTGGGTAGCAAAACACAAGCAGAAATTTTCCTCTGTTCCCACTCTTGACCTCGTGTCCCCAAAAGCATCTCAGGTGATATCACTGAACTAAGGGATATTTACTCGTTGGTTTCAAGGAAATCTTTGTAAATATTTCTTATAGCTGGGTGTGGTGGTACGTGACTGTAATCCTGAGACTCAGAGGCGGAGTCAGGAAGATCAAAAGTCTGAGCCCAGCTGGGCGCGGTGGCACACACCTGTAATCCCAGCACTTGGGAGGCTGAGGGAGGGGGATCACCTCAAATTCCAGGACAGCCTGGGCTACATAATGAGTTCAGGGCCAACCTGAACTACATATGGATGCCCTGTCTCAAAAAAATTTATTCCTAAGTGTTTTATATTTTTGTTTCTATTGTAAATAGTATATTTTCAATTCAAATTTGTATTGAGGTACAAGATAAAATACACAAAGTAAGAGTATAGTTTGATTTTATCATGTATATAGTCATATAAGGAAATAGCACAATATTTAAAGTTATACTTTCTTTCTGTCTGTCTGTTTTCATTTTTTGAGACAGGGTGTCATTATATAGTTCGTGCTGGCCTTGAACTCACTATGTAGCCCAGGCTGGTTTCAAACTCATGGCAACTTTCCTGCTTTAGCCTCCTGAGTGCTGAAATTATAGGCATGCACTACCACACCCAGCTAACGTTACACTTTCTAAGAGGTGTTGCTATGACAGAAATGAAATTGATTTTGTATATCATTTGGCCATATTTATTTTTGTACATAACAACCTTGCTAAACTCACTGTCTGTTTTCTTCTAAGCTTGCTGCATATTACAATACTTTCATCTGCAAATACTGACATTCTTGTTTCTTTCCAATCTTTATGTGCTCTTCTTTACTGGACTGACTAAAACCCTTTATGGTATTGATGAGGATTCTTGAGAGCGGCAGTCTTTGCCTTGAACCTCATTTGAAGAGAAATACTTTCAACTTTTCGCCATTATGGTGATTTTTTTTTTTCAGTACCAAGGATAAAACTCAGGACCTTGTGCATGGGAGGCAGGCACAGCACCACTGCGCTGAATCCCCGGCCCTTATGGTGATATGTTTTGAAAACGTTCTTTATCAGGCTGGGCATTTAGCTCAGTGGTGCCGCCTCACAAGTACAAGGTCCTGAGTTCAATCCCTGGTACCAAAAAAGAAAATGTCCTTTCTCTAGCTATAGGATTTTCTTTCTGTCTGTCTGACTTTTCAAAAAATTTTGTTTGGTTTGGTTTTTTGGAGACAGGGATTATGTATGTACACCACCACGTCTGGCTTGATTTACTTATTTATTTTATTCAAGAGACAGACTGTTTCTCCACATCAAATGAAATGAGTGGTCAGGCATGGTGGCACTGCCTGCAATCCCAGCATTTGAGAGGCTGAGGCAGGAGGATCACTGTGAGTTCAAAGCCAGCCTGGGCTACACAGTGAGTTCAAGGCCAGCCTGAACTGTATGGAAAGATTCTGTCGAAAGAAAGAAAGAGGGAGAGTAATTTCCCCCTTTAATCTGTAACGGGTCCCTATTTCTCCTAGTCTAGCATTTGTTTAGCTTTGATAAATGTCATTTGCTATTTCTCCTCAAGCTTCCCATCTGTCTACCTTCTTATGGATCCATTGAGTGTTCTTTTCCAGTTTTCCCTTTTATTTCTTCTCCTTCTCCGTTTTTCCTTCTTGTTTTTGAGACAGCATCTCATTATGTAGCTCAGGCTGGCCTTGAACTCACTATGCAGCCCAGGCTGGTCTCGAACTTGAAGCAATCCTCCTGCCTCAGTGTCAGTGCTGGGACTACAGGTGAGCGCCACCATGCCTGGTTCTTCCCCTTTATTCCTTTTTACTGTCTCTCTTCAACCTCCTGCTTTTTGGCTTGCTCTGGGGCATCACAATTCAGGGATAGTAAGTTTTCAGGCAGTGTCTCCCTGGTCTGCTGTCTTCCAGAGGATTTGAATCCAAGTTGAAGCCAGATAGTTCCAGCTCCAGCTCCAGCTCCAGTCCTAAACCCCTGAACAGACAGATCTTAAAGTCCCGTATGTTGGATCCCATAAATAAAGCCCTGTCCTGTCTGAAGGATTGGATGGAAACTCAGATCAAGAAATAGGGGCTGGGGAGAGAGCTCAGTGGTGCCGCCTCCTGCCTCACAAATGCAAGGTCCTGAGTTAGATCCCTGGTACCAAAAAAACCCTCAAAACAAAACAAAAGAAAGGAAGAAAGAAACGTGGTATCTACTCGGCAAGGGAGTGCATCATTTACACATAATGTGTGTTCCTAAGATTGGTAAAGACCAAGTGGGGCGACAGAAATAGCTTGGCCGTGGAAGCTGTGGGAATCTAGGTCCACCTCCCAACCAGCAACGTGACGTTGTACTGCGCTTGCTGCTGAACCTTTCGAAATCTGCCTCCTTCATGGACCAGCGATTTAGCTCAGTGGTTCCGGAGCCTGCTTTGCAAGTGCAGGGACCCGAACTCAATCCCCAATGCCAGAAAAAAATAAATAAATAAATCTGTCTCCTTCAGCAATCTTGCAGATAACAAGTGAAGCAATTGGTAAGAACTCAGTGAACTTTCGCCACTGGTAAGTGAGATAATGCACTTTTCCAGTCCGAAAAGCATAAAGTATTCCATAAACAGAAACAGTAAGCCCTGGGTTCGAGACTCCGGTAGCTCCAGAGCACCAGCGAGAGCACTCAGGTTTGCAGCGGGTGGATGAAAAGGAACTGCAGGGAAACTTCTTGTTCTGTGGAGCTCCAGGTTGGTCCCTAAAATTGGTGAGAGATGGCACAATTACCGCTGCAGCTCCCACTGCCAGGGCCGCTTCAACCTGATCGGCAGAAGCCGCGCGCTCTAGCCCCGGACACGACGGCCGGCTTGGGGCTAACGCGTGCACTCCCTGCTGCAGCCGCTAGGAGGCGTGCGCTTCGCCTCCCGCCCCGGCCAGGGGCCTGTTGTGCGCACGCGTAGTTCCCTTCCGGCATCGTTCAG
>NW_022900932.1:2233555-2233800 GCF_012274545.1 Fukomys damarensis
GAGGAGGCGTGCTCCGCCCCCCGCCCCGGCCAGGGTCCTGTTGTGCGCACGCGTAGTTCCCTTCCGGCATCGTTCAGCCCCTCGGAGCACTCAACCAGTTACGTTCGGACGGCGTCTTCCGCGCATCCTCTGACGTCAGAGCGGCGGCGAGGCGACCGCTAGAGGAAATGGGGCAGGGGGGAAAAGCGGGGCCGGAAGTGGGGTCAGCCGCGCTCCCGCCCGCCGCTCCCGACACCCGAAGGAGG
>NW_022900932.1:2234048-2235416 GCF_012274545.1 Fukomys damarensis
CTCCGCGCATCCGGGGCGCTGGCGAGAGGGGGGATTCCGAGCCCTAGTCCCTGCTGATCGCTTTGTGCCTGGGGTGTCGGCGAGCGAGCTGGCGTGGGGTGGCCCCTCGTCCTCCCCTGGCCGGGCTTCTCGGGAGCGCGCCTGGCCTAGTGTCTGCTCCCTGGTGACCGCCTGCGCCCCACAGCCGTGTGTCGAAGCCCTCTCTAGTGGGGACTGCTGGGTGACTGCCCTCGTGTGCGATCCTTTGCTCTCTAGACTTTGGCGTTTAGATTCACCCAAAGGCAAGATGCAGCCCGGAGAGAGGCTCTGTGCCCTGGCACCTGAGAGGAGAGGGTTGGCACGTGAGGGGAAAATGGTAAAAGCTTCTCCGATTTCCTCACCCTGCATTGCCTGAGCGTCTTCTGTGTGCCAGGCACGGTGACGGGGACTTAGCGTGCAGCTCTGAACCTTGCGCATCCAGCCGTCGGTGGGGAGCTGCCACTCCTGGGGGACACAGCAGATGTAAAAAGTAAATTAGGTACCTATTAGGAGGCAGCGAGTTCTACGGAGAAAAGGAAACACCCCAGCGGGCTAAGAGGGAGGAGAAGGGCCAGCTGGCGCTGTGGGGTATTAAGTAGATGGTGGTGGCTGGGAGAGCAGGTTAGGGATGGATAAAGACTTGCGAGGGGATCAGGGAATCTAGAACCTCGGCCCTCTAGTCGTGCAGCGAGGCGGCCAGAGCGCTTAAATGGAGTGAGCAAGGGGGACATGGTCGGTGGAAATTAGTGCTGGGGACTGAGGCTGCTGCTGCTGGTTCGCTTATTATAGGATCCAGTGTGAGGACTTTCATCTTTTTGTTTGGTAGGTGGGTTTTTTGTTTTGTTTTTTGGCTGTGTTGGGGATTGAACTGGGGACCTTCTCACTAAGCCGCATCCCCAGCCCTGTTTTATTTTAATTAATTTATTTTTTTGTGGTGCCAGGGATCAAACTCGGGACCTTGGGCTTGCAAGGCAGGTGGCACAACCACTGAGTCAAATCCCCGGGCCCCTAATTTTATTTTTTGAGACAGGGTCTTGCTAACTTGCACTTGCTAGTTGTGAGCTTGTGATCTCCCGCGGCGTTGGGGTTACAGGCGTGTCCCTTCACGTCCCATCGTGCCCAGCCCTCCCACCTGGACGTCAGTGGGCGCTGCATGGCTGTTGGACTGTAAAGGGTAGGACAAGGATGGAAACAAGGAGAAGTGTCAGGAGTGTGGCAGAGTTTCGCAACTTATATTTTTTTAAAAAATTTATTTTTATTAGTCCATATTTGCAGTACATAATGATTACATTCATCATGGGGAGCTGGTACATGTATATAGCATATCTTCTTTTTATTTCTCCCCCCCGC
>NW_022900932.1:2236020-2241233 GCF_012274545.1 Fukomys damarensis
AAGTGTCAGGTGTGGCAGAGTTTCGCAACTTATATTTTTTTAAAAAATTTATTTTTATTAGTCCATATTTGCAGTACATAATGATTACATTCATCATGGGGAGCTGGTACATGTATATAGCATATCTTCTTTTTATTTCTCCCCCCCGCTTTTTTTTTTTTGGTACCAGGGATCAAACTCGGGTCGTTTTGCTTGCAAGGCAGGCGCCAGAGCCACTGAGCTAAATCCCTGGCCCTCCCCTATCTATTCCGTCTGTTTTCTGCTTCCCATGTACAGAAGATCTGTCTCCCTGTTTATTATCTTTTTTTTTTTTTTTGGTACTGGGGATCAAACTCCAGCCCTTGCGAGGCAGGCGGAATAACCACGAAGCCAAATTCCCAGCCCTCCCTGTTACTACTATCTTTTGATTGCCCTTTATAGTTTGGGTTTCTCATATAAGAGAAAACATGCATTTCTTAAGTTGTGTGACTCAGTTGCACTTAACATTATGGTCTCGAAGTGCATCTATTTTCACATGCCTTAGATTTATCCTTTATAATAGAGTGGTACTCTGTTGTGTGTAAATATCACATATTTAATCCGTTCCTCTGTTGATGATCGCTGTTTCCAAGATTTAGCTATTAAGAATTGTGCTTCTGAGCTGGGGATTTAGCTCGGTGGTTCCGCCGCCTGCCTCAAAAGCACAAGGTCCCAAGTTCGATCCCTGGTACCAACCTGTCCCCCCAAAAAAGAAAAAGAATTGTGCTGCTATAAAAAACATGGGTGTGCATGTATGGCTGTAATATGATGACTTTAATTCTTTCAAGAAGATACCTAGAAGGGAAATAACTGGGTCAAATGGAATTTCTTTCTTTTTTTTTTTTTTTTTTTTTTTTTTTGGTTTTTTTGAGACAGGGTCTCACTATGTAGTTGAGACTGCTCTGGAACTCATTATGTAGCCCAGGCTGATCTTGAACTCACAGTGACCTTCCGGCCTCAGCCTCCTGAGTGCTGGGATTACAAGCGTCTGCCACCACACCCAGCGTGGAATCTCAGTTTTAATTTTTTGAGGAATCTCCATGGCGGTTGTACTAGCTTACATACCCATAAACAATGTAGAATGGGTCCTTTTTCCCTACAGTCTCACCAACGTCTGTTAATATTTGATTATTAATGATGGCCATTTTTCTGGAGTAAAATGGAATCTCAGTGTTGTGTTTTGTTTTTGTTTTTTTCTTTTTTGTACCAGGGATCAAACTCAGGTCCTTCTTCCTGGAAGGCAGACAGCAGCATCACTAAGCTAGATCCCTGGCCCTCAGCATTGTTTTAATTTGCATTTCACTTAAAGATGTAAACATTTTTCCGTATATTTATTGGTCATTTGTACTTCTGAGAAGTATCTTTTCTTTTTATTCCTTTTTTTTTTTTTTAAAGACAGGATCTTGCTGTGTAGTCCAGGCTGGTTCTGAACTCACTGTAAAACCCAGACTGACCTTAAGCCATAGGTATCCTCTTGCCTCAGCCTTTCAAGAGTGCTGGCACCACCACGTCCAGCTCTGTTACCTACTTTTTATATTTTAAAATAAATTTTGGGCTGAGGATTTAGCTCAGTGGTGCCTCCCCTGCCTCGCAAGCACAAGGCCCCGAGTTTGATCCCCAGTACCAAAAAATAATAATAATAAAATAAATTTTATTTCTTTCCCTCTTGTTGCCTTTTTATTTATTTATTTGCCTACTTTTTGATGGGTCTTTTATGGGGGAGTCTAATGTTTTTTAGTCTTTTATATATCCTATATATTATTAACCCTCTGAGGTGCAGCTGGTAAATATTTTGCAATTCTGTAAGGTTTTCTCTATACTCTGATGGTTATTTTCTTTGATGTTCAGAAGCTTTCATTTTTTTTTTTTTTTTTTTTTTTTTTTTCACAGAGGTTGTGGTGCACGTCTGTAATCCCAGCACTCAGGAGCCTAAGGAAGTAAAATCACTGTGAGTTCAAGGGCAGCCTGGACTACATAGTGAGTTCAAGGCCAGCCTGAAATACATAGTGAGGTCCTGTCTCAAAAAAATAAATTAAAAAAAAAAAGATGGTTTGCTTTAGTTCTGTGAGAAATGCTAATGATGCTTTGATTGGTAATGCATTAAATTTATATTTCAGTTTTGGTAATGCGACCATTTTGACACTACTGGTTCTGCCTACCTAGGAACAGGGATATCTATTTCTGTTTTCTCTATCTTTCTCTTCCCTTACTCTTCCCCCCTCCTCTCCCCCTTTCCCTTTTTCTTTCTTTTCTTTTATTTTTTTAAATTTATTTACTTATTTTTGAGACAGGGTCTCACTACGTAGAGACTGACCTGGAACTCACTATATAGCCCAGGCTGGTCTCAAACTCACGGTGATCCTCCTGCCTCAGCCTCCCAAGTGCCGGGATTACAGGTGTGCGCCACCACGCCTGGCCTTTTTTTTTTTTTTTTTGGTACCAGGGCTCAAACTTGGGCACCTCGAGCTTGTGAGGCAGGCACAGCACCACTGAGCTAAATCCCCTGCTACTTTGTATTTTTTAAAATCTCAGTTTCACTAATGTCTGCCCTGATCTTTTAATTTCTAAAAAGATACCGTTAAATGTCACCTGGGGGCTCAAATCACCTCAGATGAGACCCAGGAGTGACGACTGTGGTGACCCAAGATGGTTTCTTGGGCAGGGTGGGAGCATGGAAGAAGCAGTAATGAGTGCTTAGGTTCTGGGTGGTTTTTTTTCTTTTGGGTGAGGTGGGCCCAGGGTCTTGGGATACAGTTCAGGCTGGTGTTGAGTTTGCACATAACCCAGGCTGGCTTGAAACGCACAGTCCTCTCGCCTCCGCCTCCTGAGTGCTGGGATTGCACCTGTAATCCGGCCTGGCTCTGCATTCTGGCCGGGTCGAAGGGAGAGTCCCCATGCTTTGTTGACAGATGAGATGTATTTCAGAGAGCGGTGGAATTCAAGGCCAGCCCGAATACCTGGCCAGACCATGCTGAAAAAAAAAGACAAAGACAGAGTGCAATAGCAAATGCCAGTGAGTACAGCTTGGGCAATTTAGTGATTTAGTGAGATGGTGTCTCTAAGTAAAAAGCGGGCTGTGGGGAGACTGGGAATGCAGCTCAGCGCAGAGGCCCTGGGTTCAATCGCAAGGGTGGGGAACAAAAGAGGGAGACAGAGGACTCTTGGTTTTTGGCTTGAGCAACTGAAAGGAAAAGCTATCTTTTGAGATGGAGAAACTGAGGTGGGGCTGGGATAGAACTTTGAGCGCTCTCGACACGTGTGCGGGAGAGGATGGGCGTCTGGACTGGGTCAGAGACAGCCCCAAAGGCTTCTGGGGTGAGCCGTCGGGCTGGGTCCGGAGCCCCGCGTTAGCAGTGTGAAGCTTCAGGCACACTTGCAGCACGGCGGTTCCGTGGGACGAGGAAGGAAAGCAGGAGGGCAGAGGATGCATGAAAACCCTGCGGACTCTGCCTGAGGAGCTCTGTTGCCAAGGGTGGCGAGGAGGAAGCGCCGGGGTTGGCAGGGGAGGACTCTGCCCGAGGAGCCCTGTGAAACGCTGGCGTGGCAGAGAAGGGGTTGCTGCGTGCAAGGAGGCTGGGACAGGCCACGCGTGCAGGAGCAGCCTGGCCCCAGACCTTGTGGTGTGATGGAAAAATACAGCAAATATTAAATTTTTAAAAAAATTTTTGGTACTGGGATCGAATTCCGGCCCTTACACTTTTGAGGCTCGTGGCAACACCACTGAACTAAATCCCCGGCCCCTAATTTACTTGAGAAAGGGAAATATTTTTTTAATCACAAACCTTGGAACTTTTTGGTGAGGGGGGTTTGACACAGGGTCTCACTATGTAGTTGAGACTGACCTGGAACTCACTATGTAGCCCAGGCTGGTGTCGAACTCACAGCGATCCTCCTGCCTCAGCCTCCCGAGTGCTGGGATTACAGAACTTTTTTTTTTGAAGTATAAATTCTGAGGAGGTAGATTTGCAATAGGTCTACTGTGGTAGTGTGGAGAATACGGGTTATAAAAATTTTAGTAACTTGATGTTGAAATACTTAATAAAAATTTAATTTTAGTAATCTATTTGATTTACTTAAAATAAGTGTTCCGTGCACATTTCTTTTAAAAAAAAAAGTAGCAGGAAAAAAGTGCCACCTCCTTTTTTCCCTTTTTTATTTGATTAGTTTGGATGTGTTACAATATGAATATTCCTCCTTCAATGGACATTTACTTTTTTTTTTTTTTTGGTACCAGGGATTGAACTCGGGTCTTTGCACTTGCAAGACAGGCCACCAAACCACTGAGCTAAATCCCCGGCCTGACATTTGCTTTTTAAAAATGTTTTTGTATGGGGATCAAACTCAGGACCTTGTGCTTGCGAAGCAGGCAGTGGCACCACTGAGCTAAGTCCCGGCCTAGTTTTTCATTTTTATTAGTCCATGTTTGAAGCACATAATGGTCACATCCATTGTGGGGGTTTGGCTCGTGCACAGAACACATCTCAGTTCCTTCCCCCAGCCCTTTCCTCCACCGACCCCCCCTTATCTTGCCAGCATCAAATTCATTTACTTTTCCTCTAAGTGCTTATGAAGTTAATCATACATACAGATTCACAGCGTGGCTAATGGGCCAAAACAGGACATTTAATTGCATGCCTTCAAAAGCATCATCTGTGTAGCAGACGTAACGCTAAATGCTCTGGTTATATTGTCGTGAACAAAACAGTTGGGTTTTTACGGTGTTCACAGTCTTAACGCAAGAAAAGACACAAACCAAACCAAACCAAACAGCATCAGGCTAGTTCATAGTTTTCTCTATAGTAAGGCTCACTGAACATTCTTGGATTTTTTTTTTTTTTTTTTTTTTTTTTTTTTCTGTATCAGACGTTTCTTTTTTGAGTATATTAGTCTCTCAAATATCTTTCCTAGTGGGAACTTAGACTCATAAAAATCAGCCTTTCCGGAAAGATGGAAACAGCTTTTGTATGTAGGGAGAGGAGAGGACATAAGGGAGGGAATGGGATAAAATAAATTTTATTTTTTAAAATATCAGTCCTTAGATACTTGTTTTTTTTTGGTACTGGGGATCGAACTCAGGACTCTGTGCCTGGCGAGCAGGGACGGTGTTGCTGAGCTAAGTCCCTGGCCCCACTTCAGATACTCTAATCTCCCAGTATTATCCCCCCAACTTTTTTTTTTTTTTTTTTTTTTTTTTT
>NW_022900932.1:2241556-2250836 GCF_012274545.1 Fukomys damarensis
TTTTTTTTTTTTTTTTTTTTTTTGAGATAGGGTCTCACTTTGTAGTTCAGGCTGGCTTTTAGCTCATTATGTAGCTCACGCTGGCCTCAAACTTGTGAGGATCCTCTTGCCTCAGCCTACCAAGTGCTGGGATTATGGGTGTGCACCACCACATCTGGGCCTTCTGCAGCCTTTTTTTTTGGTATTAGGGATCAAACTCTGGACCTTTACCTTGTGAGGCAGGTGGCAGCACCGCTGAGCTAACTCTCTGGTCCTCTGGTAGCCTTTTACTAGCTGATGGCCTTAGACCAGGCACCTTCCTGGCCTTGTGTACACGATGGAGTTAATGGAGCACCTCCTCAGCTGGCTTCTGTAGGGATGGAAGCTGGCTCTTCCGGTGTCATTGCCTCCAGCCGTCCTCTATCCCGCACATTTAGGTCCCAGCTCCAGCTGAAAAGGCTGTAGGGCTCCCTGCCAGGCAGTGCGAGTTTGAGGTTTGCTTTCTTTCTAGGAAGAGTGTCCCTTGTTTGAGTGCCACCCAAAAAGGCAGCTCAGGTCTGTGCAACTTTTTGCTTTTGGCGCTGGGCACATCTCCTGCCCCAGGGTGAGGCTGAGGCTGAGTGCCTGGGGTGAGGCCAGAAGGCGGTTTCCACCCCGGCTGGCCTTGAGCTTGCCTTGCCTTTCCCAGCAGAGGTCCCCACTGGCGGAAGTGAAGGGGAACGCGCAGCCGAAGGTGCGCCCACCTGCAGTGCCCTCCCGACTGCCCCTCTCTGGAAGCCGGCTCAAGCGGGGCCCTGAGCCCATGGAGAGCGCCTCGGAGCCCGCGAAGGTGAGCTGCCAGGGAGCCAGCTTGATCGCGTGCGGGGGCTGGGGGGTGAGGAGGGGAGCCCACCTGGCCTGTCTCTCCCCAGAAACGGACACGGGGCCTGGGCACAGCACCCCAAGCCGACACCCTGCACCCAAGGGCACCGCGTCTCAGCACAGCACCACAGCGCCAATGCCAGGCTGCAGGTGGGCTGGGGCCAGGGTTTGGGGCTCCTCTTTCCCCTCAGCCTGCATCTGCTTTGGAACAGGCAGTGACATCGCACTAGGTTCAAATTCTAAGGGCACAAAGATTGTTTGGCAGGGATTTTCTTGTCCTTGTGCCTTGGTTCCCCTTCCCAGAGGAAACTGAGTGTCCGTCTAGGGGAGTCCTGTTCTGGGGACAACGGGAGGTGGACAGTCTTGCTTTGTAGCCCAGGTTGGCTCTGAACTTGATCCTCCTGCCTCAGCCTCTCCAGTGCTGGGGTTACAGGTGTGCCCCACCACAACCGGGTCTTCTAGGGAAATTCTGTTTGTATTTGAGCAAATATGGGTGTCACCCCCCACTTTTTCTTCAGAGACATTTGCGCCCTTTCACACATGGTTTTGCCTCCCTCCTCTTACTCGTTGCACTCCAACTTGCTTCTTGGTTTCGGGGTCATTTCTAGTCCTAGAAGGGAGGTCAGTGAGAGCTGGCCAGACTTAGGGACAAAGGAAGTTATCTTATTTCCAGTCCTCAGAAAAAGCACCTGGATTGCTGGGCATGGTAGTGCATGCCTGTAATCTTAGCCCTTTTGGAGGCTGAGGTGGGAAGATTGTGAGCTTAAGGACAGCCTGGACTGCATAGTAAGACACTTGTCTCCCCGCTAAAAAAAATCCCAAACAAAAAAACTCCCCGTTTCTGGCTCAGCCAGTCTGTGCGCCCATTTTCCCTCTCCCCATTCTGCAGCTCAGAGGTTTCCCAGGAAGGCGGGACCCTGCCCCTCAGCCACAGGTAATAGCTGCTGTGAGGGGCTCCGCCGCGTGGAGGGAGAAGGGGTGAGGGGATGCTGGCGCTGTCGTCTCACGTCTGCACCTCGACTCCTTAGCACTGAAGAACCAGAAGCCGGTCCCCACCGTTCCTGCCCAGAAGCCCGCCGGTAGGTGACAGCCGTGAGTGCCGGGAGACGCCTGGAGTAAGGGAAGCCCTCCTGTCTCCTGCCCGTGTGGAGCGGGGAGGAGAGGGAAGGCTGCAGCCCTCGTGTTTCTGTGCCCGTCAGCATCTGCTGCTCCTGTGGCGGGAGGCAAGAAACCCGGCAGACGTCCTGCCTGGGACCTGAAGGGCCAGTTATGCGACATCAAGGTAGAGCTGCAGTGCAGCCGTGAGAGGGCACAAACACTGGGCCGGGAGAACCAGCAGCTGCGGGACCAGCTCCAGGAGGCCCAGCAACAGGCCCAGGCCCTGGGGACGGAGCGTAGTGGCCTGGAGGGTGAGCTGGCCCAGGTGCGGGCCCAGGCTGAGCAGGGCCAGCAGGAGCTGGGGAGTCTGCGCGCCCGCGTCCTGGACCTGGAGGAGCGGTTGGGCACGCAGGAGGGCTTGGTGCACGTGCTACAGAGAGAACAGCTGGGGCTGCAGGAGGAGCGGAGGACCCTGACCGGCCGGCTGGAGGAGCAAGAGGTGAACAGAAGCCGCTGTCCTGCCCCAGCCCCGCTCCACCCTGCTCCTGGCCCTCGCTCGCCTTCTGCCCCTTCTCCCTGTGCCTTCCGTGTCCTGGACTCTCCCCTCCGCCCTTCCCCCCCGTCCTCGGTCCCCAGCGGATCGCAGCCCCTGCTGTGCTGTACCCCTCTCCCTGGGCCCATGGACCCGTGCTGGACTCCAGTGAGGCTGGACGACACGCAGACCCTCGGGAATGCAGCTGTCCCCCCCAGCGTTTTGCACGCGCACACTCCCCTTTCCGGAAGGAATGTTTTTTGTTCCGTGCAGCCCACCCTGCCCGACAGAGGGGTGTTGGCCTAGATAACACCTTCCAGGTTCCCCTCCTGGATAAACCCACAGCACTTTTCATCCTAGTGCTGATTCCCTCTTGCCTTTCCTTTTTCTCTTCTTTTTGCAGTGCTGTGATCCACCCTAGGGCTGGCACATGTTAGTAGGCAAGTGCTCTACCATTGAGCTACATCCCTAGCTCTGATTCTGTTTTCCTGTCGCTCTCTTTACCAGGCTGTGAAGTCCTTGGGGCCAGGGACCCCACTTACCCTACCTTAGCCACCTGATTTGTTGGTTTTCCCTCACCCTCTGTCTGTTCCTTCTGGGCAGAGAAGGCTGCAGGCATCAGAAGCAGCTCTATCGAGCAGCCAGGCGGAGGTGGCGTCTCTGCGGCAGGAGACTGCAGCCCAGGCAGCCTTACTGGTTGAGAGAGGAGACCGGCTCCACGGGCTGGAGATGGAGCGCCGGCGGCTGCACAACCAGCTGCAGGAACTCAAGGGCAACATCCGGGTATTCTGCCGGGTCCGCCCGGTTCTCACAGGAGAGCCCACGCCACCCCCTGGCTTCCTCCTGTTCCCCCCAGGCCCCGGAGGGCCCTCAGATCTCCCCACCCGCCTTAGCCTCTCCCGGTCAGATGATCGGCGTGGGACCCTGACTGGCGCGCCAGCCCCGCCGACCCGTCACGACTTCTCCTTTGACCGGGTGTTCCCCCCGGAAAGCGGGCAGGACGAAGTCTTCGAAGAGATCGCCATGCTTGTGCAGTCAGCCTTGGATGGCTACCCCGTGTGCATCTTTGCTTACGGCCAGACCGGAAGTGGCAAGACCTTCACAATGGAGGGAGGCCCTGAGGGAGACCCCCCGATGGAGGGGCTGATCCCTCGGGCCCTGAGGCATCTCTTTACTGTGGCTGAGGAGATGAGCGGCCAGGGCTGGACTTACAGCTTCGTGGCTAGCTATGTGGAGATCTACAATGAGACTGTCCGGGACCTGCTAGCCACCGGGTCCCGCAAGGGCCAAGGAGGCGAGTGTGAGATCCGCCGGGCAGGGCCAGAGAGCGAGGAGCTCACGGTCACCAATGCGCGCTACGTCCCCGTCTCCTGTGAGAGAGAGGTGCAGACCTGTGGGCCCGGGAGTGGGAGGCGGAAGTGCAGGAGGAAGCGGGCCTGGAGGACGGCAGCCCGTCCCGTTGGCCGTGTAGTCCCTGGCTAGGCGGAGAGTCCGCGAGGGCAGCGGCCGACTTAGGCCTTGCCTGAGGGCCGGGCTCACTTGTCTGCCTTCCCCTTGCTGCTCCCAACTCTAGGTGCGGGCCCTGCTTCATCTGGCCCACCAGAACCGGGCCGTGGCCCGCACAGCCTACAACGAGCGGTCGTCCCGCAGCCACAGCGTGTTCCAGCTGCAGATTTCCGGGGAGCACGCTGCCCGGGGCCTGCAGTGCGGGGCCCCCCTCAACCTGGTGGACTTGGCTGGCAGTGAGCGGCTTGACCCCAGCCTGGCTCTTGGCCCCGGGGAGCGGGACCGCCTGCGGGAGACACAGGCTATCAACAGCAGCCTGTCCACGCTGGGGCTGGTCATCATGGCCCTGAGCAACAAGGTGTTCTGGGCAGCCTGGACGGGCGGGGCGGTGGGCCTGCGGCGCCCTGTGCCATCCTCACAGCCTGCTCCCCACACCCCCCAGGAGCCCCACATCCCCTACCGGAACAGCAAGCTCACCTACCTGCTGCAGAACTCTCTGGGCGGCAGCGCTAAGATGTGAGTGAGAGGCGCGGGTGTGCTGGAGGGGTCTGGCTGCCACGGGGCAGGGAGCAGCACAGGCGTCCATCTCTCCACAGGCTCATGTTCGTGAACATCTCACCCCTCGAAGAGAATGTCTCTGAGTCCCTCAACTCTCTGCGCTTTGCCTCCAAGGTGCGTTTCCCTCTACGCCTGGGCCCTGCTGAGACCCCTGTGGTTAAAGGCATCTCTGTCCCTGCTCCAGAGTCTCCTCAGCTGGGGGCACGTTTATGGAGAAAGGGTGACAGATGCACCATCCACCTGTCCTTTGTGTGTGGCACTGGGCATGGACCCCAGTTGTACATACCAACCTACATTCCCCTCAGCCCTTTTTAAATTTTTGAGACAGGGTCTCGATAAGTTGCCCAAACTGGCCTCAAATTTACAATTCTCCTGCCTCAGCCTCACCAGTAGCTGAGATTACAGGCTTGTACCACCATACCCAGACACTTGACTATTTGTGGCGGGGGGTTGAGACAGGGTCTCACTACGTAGTTGAGACTGACCTGGAACTCACTATGTGTAGCTCAGGCTGGTCTCGAACTCACAGCGATCCTCCTGCCTCAGCCTCCCGAGTGCTGGGATTACAGGTGTGCGCCACCACACCAGCTGGGCCAACTTGACTTTTTTTTTTTTTTGGTTACTGGGGATCGAACTCAGGACCTTGCGTTTATAAGGAAGGTGGCAGAACCACTGAGCTAAATCCCTGGCACCTCTTGACTATTTTTAACTATTGGCTTTTTTTTTTTGGTTTTCTTGAGACAGGGTCTTGCTGTATAGTTGAGACTGACCTGGAACTCAGTATGTAGCCCAGGCTGGTCTCACACAGCGATCCTCCTGCCTCAGCCTCCGGAGTGCTGGGATTACAGGCGTGCGCCACCACACCCGCTTTAACTATTGGCTTTTGAATTTTTGAAAAAATGGGTGGCTAAATGATCAAAATGATATATTGTAAAATAAGATATATGGATATTCTTATTCTTCTCTGTTTATATGCAGATATGTATTTCTGTATTACTTGTTTTGCTTGAGAGCCAGGTATGATGCATGTCTATGATCCCAGCACTCTGGGAAGCTGAGGCAGGAGGAGTGCAAATTCAAGACCAGCCTGGGCAACTGAGTGGAATAGTAAGGTCCTGTCTCAGAATAGAGTAAAAAAGGACTGGGATGGTAGCTCAGTGCAAAGGCTCTGGGTTTAATCCCTGGTACTGGATGCGGGAGATGGCCCCAGGATTGCACCACATCAGCACTCGGGACGTCACATCATTTTTAGGTTTGTCCCGGACTCTATGTATCCCTCAGTTCCCTCTGCTGGTCACTTGGGCTGTTTCCGTCACTTGCTGTGAAAAGGCCGCACCGACGTGCCTCGTGCACTTGTGCATTTGCTGGGCAAATGCTCTGAAGCAAGAAGCTGGTGCACAGGAGGTGCGCAGGGCCGTCTGGAGTGTTCCACCAGGTTCAGCGCTCCTTCTCCTGGGCTTGAGCCAATTGGGAAGTTTCTTTACACCCACAGGCGTGCGTGCATGCGTGTGTGTGTGTGTGTGTGTGTGTGTGTGTGTGTCTGGGTGTCTGGGGCTTTCCCTGGGGTTGATCCAGCTGCCTGGCCTGTGCTAAGCCTTCCCCGCTTTCAGTGCTGCTGAGGCCTGGCCCGAGTCACCCACCTCTGCCCCTCCGCTGTGGTCAGGTGCCCCCCAAACACTTTCTTCATTTAGTCCTATTTTGGCCTTGGGGGCTGACGCCAAGGCCCTAGTGTTGCACCACTGAGCCTGACTTTTAACATTACGTCAACACCAGTTGTCTCAGGACTGACTGCTGTACACACTGGGCTTGTTCAAATCAGGGTTCGGTCAGAACATCTCAAGTGTATTTTACTCTGTAACAGGCCCTTGCTACTCTTCTGTACTGTTGGAAGTGAGGTCTTGTCTCCCAGTGAGCATCCGTGACTGGTTGCTTCCTCTGCTCTTCATACTTTTTTGTTATCTAGTAGTGAGATTGAGGGGTTTCATTAGATTTTGTGTTTGTTTTTTGTTTTTGGTACTGGGGATCGAACTCAGGACCTTGCGCTTGTGAGGCAGGTGGTGGAACCACTGAGCTAACCTGGCCTGGTTTCATTAGATTTTAAATTCTAGGTCAAATTTCTTGACAAGAAAACTTACTAAATGGAGTGGTACACTTCCTATTATGAGAGAGCACCTAGTATCCAGTTCTACTATTTATTTTATCTATCTATTTATTTATTTATTGGTTTTTTGAGACAGGTTCTCACTATGTAGTTGAGACTGATCTGGAACTCACTGTGTAACCCAGGCTAGTCTTGGAATGCACAGCAATCCTCCTGCCTCAGCCTCCCAAGTGCTGGGATTACAGGTGTATACCACCACGCCTGGCTCAGTTCTATTTTAGTCTATGGTTGTTGAGACTTTGCTGTGTATTCCAGGCCAACCTTGAACTCACAGCCACCCTCCTTCCTCAGCGGTTACAGGCATGGGTGCCCAGCTAGTTTTATCTTGTTTGCTTTGCTTTTTTTTTTGAGACAGGGTCTTGCTATGTAGTTCAGACTGGCCTCAAACTCAGCATCTATCTCCCACCTCAGCCTCCAAACACTGAGATTACAGGATTGTGACACCATCCCCAGCTCTGCTTCTAATGATACAAATATCGATCTCAGATTTGAGATTTGGGTGTTGTCAACCTGATCCATTTAAAAGCTCAGTTGACTTTCACCTTGATTGTAACAAATGATGATCATATCTACATCTGTTTCACTTTAAAGTGTTTTTCTGAACTTCTTAGTTCTCCATTAGTAATGCTTTCTGGTCTATTAGTGTTCAGTAGCATTGTCTTTAAAAAGTGTAGGGGCTGGGGTTTTAGCTCGGTGGTTCCACTGCCTGCCTTGCAAGCCCAAGGACCCAAGTTTGATCTCCAGTAACCCCCTCCCATTCCCACACACACCAAGTGTATATATACCAAGGGCTGGGGATTTAGCTTGGTGGTGCTACCTCCTGCCTGGAAAGCGCAAGCAAGGTTCTTAGTTCAATCCCCAGTACCAAAAAAAAAAGCGGTGGTATAGCAGTTAGCATAGCTGCCTCTCCCCGAAAAACGTTTGTACATTAACTAAAAAATATTTTGCTAGAAAATAAAAGTGATAAGAATAACCTGATCTGCTGAAAAAATAGCACTTCCTTGATTGCCACAAACCTTTTCTTTGTGAAAAAATAACACATTCTCTGTGAAGTGCAGTAAAATGCAATAAAATGAGGCATGCCTGTACTTGGTTGCTCTGAGATTCCGTCCATATAAAAAGGTGGGGGGCAGGGATTCAACTCAGTGGTTCCACTACCTACCTTGAAAAGTACAAGGTCCGGAGTTTGACCCCTCGTACCAAAAAAGAAAAGTGTAAGATAATTTTAATTCTTAGCACTGAGTTGATATCAGCAGTTGGAAAGACTTGAGTTTGAGTTTTACGGGGAGAGCGTACCATTTGACAGACACCTCTACTTCACGTACCAATCTTTTACAGTCATTTTCTCATATTGAGATCGCTCCATCTTTGGCCAATGTGCTGTGAGCCCCTTCAGCTTTGCTCCTTGGTCCTTTTTAGTTTTTGGGTGGTGGTGGGGACTGAGCCCAGGGGCTTCCAACATGCCAGGCTACATCCCAAAGCAGCGTGTGTCCTTTTTGTGGGCCATACTCAGAATCAAACCCAGGGCCATCTCATGGAGCTACATCCCCAGCTCTTAAGTTTCCTAGGCTGGGTTCCAACTTGTGATCTTCCTGCCTCAGCCTCCCGGAGTGCTCAGCTTACAGCCATATGCCATCCTGACAGGCTGTTTCTTGCATCCTTTAAACAGAGCACTGGTAGCATGTCTCAGATTCTGCTTATTCCTTACCACCTCCAGAAATGGGATGAGCCCCTTTCCTAAATGCACATTACTACTTGGTCTAGGCTTTGGGGTCTCCAGTCAGGGAATTGCTAGAGATGGGAGCCTCTTCCATCACTTCTGTGCATCTCTTCTTCCCCAGATCTCAGAGCAGTCAGAGCTAATCACAGTGGGAGCAGCCTGAACCTGGGAAAATTGTTTGCGTGATTACTCTGCAGACTTTTAAAATCCTGTCCAACCTCTTGTCCCCAGGTAAACCAGTGTGTTATTGGTACTGCCCAGGCCAACAAGAAGTGACGACGGATCCAGATCCTCTATGTGTTTTGTCTGTGTCTGTATTGGGAGGGGACAGATTTCTGAGGGATGATTTATTGGGTGATGGGCACTATGTACTTGGCTTATCAAATAAAGAACATTGCCGGGCGTGGTGGCACACACCTATGATCCCAGCAGTTGGGAGGCTGAGGCAGGACTGCCACGAGTTTAAGGCTGGCCTGGATTACATAGTTCAAGGCCAGCCTGGACTACACGAGACCCTGCCTCAAAAAACAAAAATATTAGTCCCCCCCACCCCGTTGTTGCTCTTTAAATAAAGGTTTTAACAGCAGTTAAAGGTATTTTTCACATGTGTAAAGACTGTAGCTGTGGAAGTGTGCCCTCTGCATTTGTTCTAAAGGTGAGGGCGTGGGGTTCGGTCTTGCCCTCTCCTGCGGCCCTTGCCCATCCCTGAGAGCAGGTGCCCTTCCACCGATGCCCGGGAGTCTGCCCCTTTCGGTGCCTTCCCGTTCGAACCGCCGGAGCCCTGCCCGCCCGCTGCCCATTGGCTGGCGCTTGGCGCCGTCACGCCTAGGGTACTGGCCGTCCACGTCCTCGCGCCGCCCCAGAG
>NW_022900932.1:2251681-2258268 GCF_012274545.1 Fukomys damarensis
GCCGGGCCGGGCCGACGACGGCCGGGTCCCTCCTCGGACTTGCGTGGTGGGGGAGTGGAGGCCGGGACGGGGACACGCCCCCCTCCTGGGCACTCAGGGAAGTTGCCTACCCGGGGGCGGGGAGCCCCGATTTGAGGGTGACCTGGCATAACCTGGCACCAGGAGGACTGATCTGAAGGGGACGTGCAGGCCCTGGGAGCCAGCCACTTCTAGCCCGGAAACCACTCCAGAGAAGCTCCCCAAACATCTCTGGGCGGGAGAGCAGGACACCCCGATCCTGCTGCTCTAAGCACCTGTGTGTAACCCTTGCTTCTGCAACCATCATTCCTCCTGAGATCCCAAGGCCAGGATTTCCTATCCCACGAGAGCTCTGGAAGCTGGGAAACTGGAGAAGTAGGTTGTGGGGAGCAGAGTTGGAAGAGGGGGAGTCAGGGAGCTGGGGCAGCCGCCCAGTATCCGGCAATGTGCAGATGCTAAGCCCTTGACAGAAACATAGGGTCGCTTCCTCAGCCTGCCTAATCTCTTCTCTCACTTCCGGCTAGGCCCCCCCAGGATGCAATGGCGCAGCTCCCCCGGCTGAGCCGCTCCGGTGCCTCCTCTCTCTGGGACCCCTCTTCTGCACCCACCTCAGGCCCCAGGCCTCGACTTTGGGAGGGGCAGGATGTCCTGGCCAGGTGGACTGACGGGCTGCTGTACTTGGGCACCATCAAGAAGGTGAGCCCTACCTGCGCTCTCACCGGCTCCCCAGCCTCCTCACATCTGGTTCCCATTGCATCCTGTGCTCGCCCTTCCAGGTGGACAGCGTCCGCGAGGTGTGTCTGGTCCAGTTTGAGGACGATTCACAGTTTCTGGTTCTGTGGAAAGACATCAGCCCTGGTGAGGCCCTAGAGCCCAAGGCTTCTGGGTGGCACAGTGGGCTCAGGGCCTCCTGACACCCTGTCCCCTTGCAGCTGCCCTTCCCGGGGAGGAGCTGCTCTGCTGTGTCTGTCGATCTGAGAATGTGGTCCCCGGGAACCGGCTGGTCAGCTGCGAGAAGTGTCGCCATGGTGAGGGCAGGGGGCCTCAGCAGTCCAGTTTGCCCTGGACCTCCCGGGGTGCCACCTCCCTCCTCATTGGCACTGGTCCTTCTGTCCCCCATGCTGATCTAATGCTCAGGCCACCACTTTGTGCAGTCTCCTCATCGGCTTCCAGCATGGGAAGAAGCAGCCGCAGGGGGAGGCGGTGTGGGCTTTGAGGCAGCAGGTGGCTCACACACCCCTCTCCTAACCCTAGGGCCTCGGACTAGCCCCTGAGCCCCCCTTGTCAGATCAGGCCGAAGCTCCTGCCCCAGTGGGCTGCCTGGGTTAAATAGGATGGGTGAGACTTCTAGCCCCCGGTTCTGGCCCTGCAATAAGTGCTGTGTTAACACTGTCGCGCAGCTTATCACCAGGACTGCCATGTGCCCAGGGCCCCGGCCCCTGGAGAAGCGGAGGGCACACCCTGGGTCTGCCGCCAGTGCGTCTTTGCCATCGCCACCAAGGTAAAGGCGCCTTTCTGTGGCCCACTGCGGCCTGCTGGAGCCCTCCGCCTGTCCCGCTGCCTGAGGCTTCCCGCCCACTTTCTCTGCAGAGGGGTGGTGCGCTGAAGAAGGGTCCCTACGCCCGGGCCATGCTGGGCATGAAGCTGTGTCTGCCGTACGGACTGAAGGGGCTGGACTGGGACGCTGGGCACCTGAGCAACCGGCAGCAGAGCTACTGTTACTGTGGTGGCCCTGGGGAGTGAGTAACAAGAGGCGAGGCGGCCGACCCCAGGGAGGGAGGGAGAAGAGGGTGGATGCTGACGGAGGCCGGTGTCCCCCCAGATGGAACCTGAAGATGCTGCAGTGCCGGAGCTGCCTGCAGTGGTTCCACGAGGCCTGCACGCAGTGTCTGAGCAAGCCGCTCCTCTACGGGGACAGGTGAGCTGCGCAGGTGCTCCAGGACTGCCCAGCCTCCGTCCCCACCTGGGTGCCTGGTGCCAGTCCCGATGCCACATTGGGTCTGCCCAACAAGATGTGTTTTCCCACCCACGCCCAGGTTCTACGAGTTCGAATGCTGTGTGTGCCGCGGGGGCCCTGAGAAGGTCCGGAGGCTGCAGCTTCGATGGTGAGCGGCGTGGGTCACCCTCCAGGCCCAGCTGCCTGCCCCGGACTCCCTGGCTCCACCAGCGCTTCCACAGCCTTGACGTACGATGTTCCTCCAGGGTGGACGTGGCCCACCTCGTCCTCTATCACCTCAGTGTCTGCTGTAAGAAGAAGTATTTCGACTTTGACCGTGAGATCCTCCCCTTCACCTCTGAGAACTGGGACAGCCTGCTTCTGGGCGAGGTAGGGAGGGAGTCCTCCCAGCTCCAGGGAGGGGGCGCGGGGGGCTGCCCTCTGACCCCATTACCTTCTCTCCCCCAGCTTTCGGACACCCCCAAGGGAGAGCGCTCTTCCAGGCTCCTCTCTGCTCTTAACAGCCACAAAGACCGGTGAGCTGAGCGAGCGAGCGAGTGATCAAGCGGAGGGAGGACGCGGGAGACTCAGAGACAAGACTTGAAGTCTGGGAGGGCAGGGGCTGAAACCCACCTGCTGCCCGGCTCTGCGGAGACCCGCCTGGCCTTCTCTGCTGCAGCCTTGACCCTGTGTCCCTTTCCCCCATGCCCAGTTTCATTTCAGGGAGGGAGATTAAGAAGAGGAAATGTTTGTTTGGCCTCCATGCTCGGGCCCCCCCTCCTGTGGAGCACCCTCATGGTGATGGAGCCCCCACCAGGTCACTGGTCCAGGGGGGGCGGCCGTTCTGGGAGGTCTCGGGCGTCCGGGAGGGGCTGGGGACAACGGGGGATAAGGAGGCCTCTTACAGCTTCCCTTCAGGGCAGGGCCCTGGGGGAGGGGTCTCACGTCCCCTGGGGAAGCGCCGGAGGCCGGAACCAGAGCCCCTGAGGAGGAGGCAGAAGGGGAAGGAGGAGCTGGGGCCGCCCTCGGCAGTGCACAACCAGTCCGAGTTGGGGCAGCAGAGGGAACCGGCTCGGCTGCAGAGGGCGCTGCAGGTACAGAGGTGGGGGTTGGGGTGTGGGGGCCTGGGGAGGAACCAGAGGTGACTTCTCAGTCTTCTGCCCGGTCTCCTAGGCCTCAGTGTCTCCATCACCCTCCAGCCCTGACCAGAGCTACCAGGGCAGCAGCGGCTACAACTTCCGGCCCACAGACGCCCGCTGTCTGCCCAGGTCAGTGCTCCGTGACCCATGTCCTCCGGACCTTGTTGCCTGGAATTCTCTTCCCTCACTCCCCTCAGAGACTTCTAGGACAATGCCTGGTGCTGAGCTCTGGGGACAGCGGTTTCCCTGAGGGTGGTGCTGGAACTCTGTCCTTCCCGGAGGACATCGTGTCCTCCATTCTGGTCCTGACTTTCCTCCTCCTGACCCTAGCAGCCCCATCCGGATGTTCGCTTCCTTCCACCCCTCTGCCAGCACCGCGGGGACCTCTGGGGACAGTGAACCCCCAGACAGGTGAGAGTTTCCCATCTCCTTTCCTCCAGGGTCATGAGTCATCCCTCTGACCCCACATAGCCCTGCAGCCGTGTCCAGTCGGTCTGTTTGCATCTGTCCGTCTGCTCTGACTGCCTTCTCTCCTTAGGTCGCCCCTTGAACTTCACATCGGCTTCCCCACAGACATCCCTAAAAGCGCCCCCCACTCGATGCCTGCTTCTCCTTCCTTGGTCCCAGCCCCCTCCCCAGGCCTTCCTCGACGCCCAGCCCCCCCTTCCCCCCTGTGCCGTGGTTTGTCCCCGGGGACTGGGGGAGGAGTCCGAGGAGGGGTTGGCTATCTGTCCCGAGGGGACCCCGTTCGTGTCCTTGCTCGGCGAGTCCGGCCTGACGGCTCTGTGCAGTACCTAGTGGAGTGGGGAGGCGGGGGCATCTTCTGAGCAGCCTGCGCAGTGGCTCCCCACTCACACCTGCCGGCACTTTGGAACCCTGACCTTTGACCTCACCTGCAGCTGGGATGTACCTGGAGATGGGGGTGTTCTCCTGACTGCCAGGCTGGAATCCAGGGGGGATGGGGACGCGGCTCTTCACCACCCCCTTTCTGGTTCCTGATCCCTCATCCTTCCTCCCATTTCCTTTGATGTTATTTTGTTACAGCTTTTAAAATATTTTTTAAAATTATTTAACCCCTGGGTGCAGAGACTGAGGAGGGGGGATGATAAGGGATTCCGGATTCTATATGACTGAAATAAAAAACTAGAAATAACACACCTAGTGGCTGAGTCATTTTGAAAGATGGATATAGGACTAGAAGCATTTGAGATCTGACCCAACTAAATACGCATGTGCAACAAGGAAAAAAGACAAAAAGCAGAGAGAACCAAGGCAGGATTTACTGGGGCTCAGACTTCACGGGAAGACGGGGCACTGAAGTGTGTGAGGGGTCCACGCTTCTGACCCTCAGATCATGGCACATCCGTGCTGGGACGGGAAAGGCACTGGGTGACCTGGTGCACCCAGTGCAGGTACGGGGGGTTCCCCTGCTCCACGGGCAATGCAATCACCTCCGCCACTTCGTAAGGGTGCACGGAACTGCAAAGGGAGAAGGAGTTAAGCGAACACCCAAAGGAGCCCCCCTAGGCAAGCGAGTCCCCACGGTGCATCTGTGCCCATCCTTCACCAGGCTCTTACCGGACAAAATCTGTCAAAGCTGGCACCAGGGAACTCTGGGTTTTAATCATCTAGGGGGCAAACACAAACACGGCTGAATCAAAGGTAGCAGTGATCTCGGGACCAGCAGGGTCTGAGGGTTCGGAGATGAGGTCGGCTTGAGGAGGGGATGTTTCTCACCATCAGCACTTCGCTGTCTTCCTCGATCTTCCCTTTCCACTCGTAGCTGAGATCAGAGAAAAAGGGGGAAAGTGCTGCGAAGCAAAGACTCCCAGAGGAAAAGCTCCCAGGCAGCCCCTCGACTTACATGGAAGTGATCTGGGGGATGAGGTTCACGCAGGCTGCCAGGCGCTTCTCCACCACGGCCCTGAGGGAGGGCAGCCCTAGTCAGAGCGCCCAGGGCCCATGCCAGCAGCCCGGAGCCAGGCTTGGCAAGGCGGGAGCCCAGGAAGCAGCCCTCGTCTCCTCCATCCCCGACCCATGCCACCCTCGCTCCACGCCGAGGCCCCCACCTGGCGATCTCCTTGGCGACCTTCTCATTGGGACAAGTGACAAAGGCTGCGGACACCGATCCCGGGACGTAGCCTGAGCCCGAGGCCGGGGTGGGCAGGGACGGGGGACTTCTGGACGCCATGCACAGCAGGGCTCTGGGCAGCAACAGAAGGCGGAAGGCCGCAGGGAGCAGAGCCGGCATCCAAAGTAGCGACAGGAGCAGAGCGGCCTGGGAGTAGGGGGCGAATGCCGTCTCCGTCCACAAACACCTCAGGCAACGCACCCCGCGGAGCCTTCGCTCGGCCAGACCCTCGGGCTGTCCTCCCGCTTCTGCAGCCGAAAATAAAATACCCCTGTACTAGTAGAGACTTGGAAAATGAAGCCCAAGCCTCGGTTTTGGAACGCGGGTCCAGGTTTAGAAAGACCGGAAGGGGCGGGGCGGGCCCGGCACTCACCCTTCCGCGGAGCAGGGCTGAGGGCGGCAGCGCCCCCCTCATGCAGCCTACGCTGATAGAGGAGGAGTGAAAGCAAAGGTCACACGCTAGGCCAGAAAGGACCCCAAGCCCACGAAGGGCGGCCTCTTCTTACCTGGGTGGAGGCCACGTGATAAGAAAACAGCACACCACGTGACAGTACAGCCCGCTGGCGGGAGTCTCCAGAGCCAGCCAATCCCGACGCTCACGTGGCCCGGATTTGCCCGCCTCCCAATGGGGCGGAGGGAAGAGCGACTGGGCCAATCGGCAGCCGGGTCTGCAGCAGTGCGCGGAAACGGCACGCCCATTTCCGAAACGCCAGGCTGCTGGCTGCGGAGAGCCGCTGCGGCTGTCCCTTGTCACGTGACGGGGCCGGGCCCCTCTGGCTGCGCTACTTCGGGGCGTCTCGCGGAGAGGCCAATCGCCGGCCAGCCCCGCAGGCCACGTGACAGGAGAGCGGCTCTAGGCAAGGGGGGGCCGGAGTCCCCGCACGCTGATGCGTCAGGCTGTGGAGTGGAGCATCATCTTTAAACCACCAAAATGTGCCTAGCAACAGCCCCTACCCTGTTGCCTGCAGGGTTGGGCGGGTCTGGGAAGCCTGAACCCCGGGGCGAAGAGAGCACTCCCTGCCCTTTCAGTTAGGACTGAGAATGTTGAGCAAGGCTGAGCTGAGGAGCCAGCTGTCCCTGGGTAGGGGGCAGTAATTAGCCGAGACACAGGCCAGGCATGACACTAGGTGAGGAAGAACGCACCGTCCGTGTGTCTGAGACAGGTCTCGTCATATGGTTCAGGCTGGCCTCGAACTGGTGGCAATCCTCCTGCCTCCGCCTCCCGAGTGCGGGAGTGCTGGGATTGCAAGCATGCCCCACCTCGCCCGGCCCTAGGAAGAATGCATTTCTAAAGCCCTGGGCCAGACCCAGTACGTGGGATACAGGTTGATCAAAACTTAACTGAAAACCCAAAACTTGGAAC
>NW_022900932.1:2258416-2259576 GCF_012274545.1 Fukomys damarensis
TAACTGAAAACCCAAAACTTGGAACGTGGTGAATTGGAGGGAAGGAGAGAAGTGTAGTGCTGACAGTTCAGTCCACTCTCCCCTGCCTGTCCCGCTGCCCAGGACTGGGTCACCTCGGGTCTTGGGGCTCCTTTCCTTAATCCATCCCCTCAGGAGCCCAGCCCTGCCCTACATAACTTCCCTGGGGCCCAAGCACATCCAGTGACCCAAAAATGCAGAGAGGGGCCAAGGCGAGGCCGGAGCAGTGTGAGAAGGCAGCAGAGAAAAAGGCTCTGCTGCCCAACACCCGCCAAGTTCAGGGGTCCCCGGGTGGTGGGGTGACTGGGAGCCTCCTTAGGGTTCTCTCGTTTTTACCCTGCTTGAGTTGGAAGGGTCTCCCTGAGGTGTCTGGATCTGCAGTTTGTCTTTGACACATCTGAGGGTCTTCAGTATCAGGTCTGGGATCTCTCTCAGGACTGAGTTCCCTTTCCTGTCGTCTTAGGGGTTCTGTATTTCGACGTTTGATGGTCACGCTCCCTGGAGTGTTTCAAACTGTATGAGTTTTGGGTCTCTGGGCCCACCACTGGGGTAGCGGGTTTCTGCCTGTCTCCCTGAGTCTGGAGTCTGTCTGCGGTTTCTTTTCTCTGCGATCTGATTCTGGGATCCCTCCGATCACTCCCTGGGGCCGAGTTCCAAGATCTAAATCTGGGTCTAGGTCTTTCTAATCTGAGTTTCATCATCTTGCACTGAGTCTCGTCTCAGGTCTTGATCCTTGAAATCGTCACCACAGGGTCTACGATTTCTGTGGCTGTAAAGAATCTTTGGAGCCTGGGTCCTCACATTCTCATCTGGACGGGGGGGGGCCTGGGGTCTTTATCTGTGAGATCGAGGTCTCTTTTCCTTAGATTGGGGTCTGTGTCTCAGATGAGCCTGCCCTGCGTGGGACTGAGGGGTCCTGTCTGGGTCTGGGGTCTGTCCCTCCCTCCTCGGGTCTGGGGGCTGCCGCTCAGGGACTTCTGCCTGGTGTGTGGGGGCCAGGGGTCTCTCTCGGTCTCCCGGAGCGGGGGGGGGCTGCAGTCTCTCCCTCCTCCTCCTCCTGCTCTCTTCTCTCGCGCTCGCTTCCCCCGCCCCCCTCTCTCGCGGCTGCCGCTGCTGCCGTTGGCTCTCATTCTCCTCCTCCT
>NW_022900932.1:2259927-2264413 GCF_012274545.1 Fukomys damarensis
TGAGGGGAAGTGAGGGAGGGGAAAGAGCGCCAGAGGGGTGGGGAGGTGGAAGGGCTGCAGAAATCATTTGGCGGGTGGGAGCTGAGTGGTGAGGAAAACAGCGAGGAAACAGAGTCTCAGCAGAGACTGAGAGGGGGGAAATGAAAATATAGGGGTGAAGATCAGAAGCCAAGAAGATGGGGGGAGAAGATGGGGGGCTCACCGAATGGTAGGGCTTAGGAAAAGAGGAGGATGGAGAGAAGGGGCCAGATGGAGAGAGAGGGAGGCAGTGGGGGGGTGGAGGTCCAGATGGAGGGAAGAGGAGAGAGGGAAAGGCTGGGGGAGGGGAGGCCAGGGCAGGGGGAGGGCCGGATTATGTATGTGGGGTTTTTGGGGGGGATACAAGTAAGACTGAGTGATGGGGAGTAGAGGCCCATAAGATCTTCCCCCAGGACTCAGACCCTCAATACGGCTCTGGACAAGTGAAATGCAGCCTCTGGGGTCTTAATGTGCTTTCTTCACTTCACCACTTAAGCCCCTCCCCCATCCTTATTTCCATTCCCCCTCCCTCCCTCTGCTGTCCATCACCTATATCTTTCCCCCCATATGGTGTCCGTTCCTTATATGAGTCCCCTTTTTGTGCTTCCCCTATATCAGTCCCCTCTCTGATAACCATTCCGTCTCTTTCGCTCTGCTGTCTGAGAGTCACCTCTCTACTACCCCTTCTTGACCCCATGTCTTAGTCTTCCATTAGGACCTTCTCGTTTCTTCTGCCTCCTGTCTGGTTGAGCCCTTCTGGTGCATTCCAGTGTCAATAGGAATTTACCATGGTCTCTGTTTTCTGATACATCCATTCTGTTTATTTATCAACCCCTGGCCCGGCCTGTTTCCTACCCCACGTGGTCACTCTCTGTACTCCTGTGCTTTCCCTTAATACCCCAGTCTTTATCGCCATTCCTCTTTCCTTGTCTCCACTACTTCCTAGAATGCTGGAGATTTGGGGTACAAAGATACTGAGGTTCTGATAGTCTGGATGGGAGCTATAAGGGGTCTTCCTCTGAGCCCTTGTGGGGAGTCCCATCTATACATTTTCTCCTTTATCAGCCATGTTCCTCTGCATCCTGGGATCAATATCGTTCTCTCCTAGGTCCAGACTGTGTGTATGTGTGTGTGTGTGTACGCACATGTGTTGCCAGAGCTGCGCCTAGATTCCCTGTGTCCTTCCTGCTCCCAGGAGAAGTCTAAAATGCTTCCCTGAGCTGCAGCCCTGGGCATGTGGTGTCCACAGTCTTGTGGTCTGGGCATCTGTGACCTCCGTATGCAGGGGGAGCCGAGTCTCTGAGATGGTGTTGAGGCAGGCATTTCCAACCGGTGTGGCTCCTCGACATGTGCTGTGGGCTCCTCTCGCTGCAGGCGGGGCTGATCTGGGGAACGTGTCTGTGGACAGAGGCTGGAATTTTCACAACTTCTGCTCAGAGCTTTCCACTGAAGGGAGCTCAGAGGCCGTTTGTGCTGTCCAGTCACGTTCACTGTCCCACGAAGGGGACAGAATTTGATGTTTCATCCTTTACACCTTCTCTTATTCTGATACCCTAACCCTAATTTCGGTCATTTTGATGTCACCAGTCTGACTCCTCACTCACTTCTCCTGGCCCTGGCCCCAGCCCCACGTGTCCCTCTGAATGTGTGCGGCAGTGGGGTTTAAGGGGCGGAGAGGCAGTTCTGGGGAGGATGCAAGAACAGCAAAGATGGGGAAGGGGCTCACAGGGCCCCAGCGTGGCTTCTGACCTGGAGGCGGCTTCCAGATGTCTTCCTTCCAGTCCATGGGAATGAGAGAGGTGCTGGTGCTGCAGTGTCTGACTGCCGAGCGTACAATGGGGAAAGCCATCAGTTTGGTCCCTGTTTCATTGAAATATGGGCGCATTTCCTACCTTCTTCCACCCCGGCCCCTCCACAGCCAGATCCTGACCAAAGCCGTCTTCTCCCTCTCGCCAGAAGAACCAGAACTTTCCACAAAAGATGAGCAGAGCGGGACCAGGAGGGGCAGAAGGGCAGGCAGGTTCCTATCTCTGGCTCTGTGAACAGTAACTCGACTTCCCCTCTACCAGGTGTCTAGCTCTTGGATCTCATGGCCCAAATGTTCTCACGCAGCTGTTGAGGTTTCCTCTTACTCTCACAGATGGGAGGCCACCTTCTAGGTCCATCTTGTAGTTATCCCTCTTTCCAGACACCCGCCACTGACCTGTGTGTCATTTCTTCTGGCAGTTTTGCCGCTCTGCCACCTTTATGCTTCCCCAAGTGGACAGGGTTTCTTTACCTTTCCCGGTCTGGTCGTGTCCCTCTGTCACACGGAAGCACCCCCTGCAGTCTTCTCCTCCGTGGTCTCCTGCAGGTCTGCAGCACCTCTGCGATCCCTCTCCGCTTCTCCCCACTCCTCCAAGTTTTGTCTCCGGGCCTTTCTAACTGCCTAGAGCCTCACCTTCACCTGTGAACCCCTCAAGGGGGGGTGGGGCTCCCCTCTTCTTACCATTTCAGACTTGCTCCCACGTGCACCTAGCCTCCCTTACTGTTTCTGTGTGTCTCTGTCCCCCAGATGTACGGGGACCCCCCATGCACCGAACCCAATACGTTCATTCCCCGTATGATCGTCCCGGTTGGAACCCTCGGTTCTGCATCATCTCGGGGAACCAGCTGCTCATGCTGGATGAGGACGAGGTGAGCAGGGTGAGGAGGTTGGGAGACGAACATGGGTAGTTGGGGAGAGAAAGGGAGAGACAAGGGAGGCTGACAAAGAAAAGCACTGGGAGGGGAGCGGGTTGGGTGTGGTAAAGGGACAGTCATTCTGTCACCTTGGCCATGAGGTCATTGAGGGCCATATTGGGGAGATGTGGCTCTGAAGATTTGGGGGTGAAGATGTCATCTCTTCCAGTGTGGTATGAGCTAGAAAGGGCGAGGGGAGCTGGGTGTGGTGGGGCACGCCTGTAATCCTAGCACTCGGGAGGCTGAGGCAGGAGGATTGCTTTGAGTTTGAGACCAGCCTGGGCTGCATAGTGAGTTCCAGGTCAGTCTCAACTACACAGTGAGACCCTGTCTCAAAAAAAAAAAAAAAAAAAAAAAAAAAAAAAAAAAAAAATTGAGGGGATGGGGAATCTGAAGGGCTTGGGTGAGGGAGTGAGGGCCTTCCTTCCTCCTCCCCTTCTGGCCCTGCTCCTGCTCTCAGTCCTATCTCCATCACCCGGCACAGTGCAGGAAAAGGAAACAGAGCTCTGGAGAACAGGCAGGGGATAGTGAGGTTTGGGGTGAGGGCAGGAGTCAGAGGGCACTGGGAGACACGGCAGAGGGTGCAGGTCTTGGCAAGGATGGCAGCAAACACTGGCAGGTTACTTGCACTCAGTGTAGACTGCAAGGCCTTCTGCTGGGACTTGCTGGACATCTGGAGGAGGCGGGCAGGGACAGCCAGCCAGAGTGAAGGAGATGAAAGAGTCACACAGGAGGTGGTGGCCATGCAGGGAGACTGGAGGGCCAGAGGATGTGCACTCCAATCTGGGGTCTGGGTCAGCAACAGAGGATCCATCAGAGGGGAGAGGACCTACAGGGAGGGTGGAGCCCCACAGGTGTGATTCCAGCCGGAAACGGGAGGAGGAGCTTGAGGACAGCCAGAGGGTGACAGGTTCTGGGTGACTTGGAGCTGGTGCTGTGAGGCAGGGCTGGAGCAGGGGTCAGGGCAGCCCAGGGTGTGAGGGTCCTGGGGTACAGGTGGGGGGTGGCACCCTGCCACCCCATAAGGTAGAGTGGAGCACCCATGAGAGGACACAGGGGGCGCTGCAGGAGGCGCCCTGGGGAATCCAAGTTCTGGGACTGGAAAGCAGTTGAGCGATGCACTAGTGGCCAGCGGCCCAGGTCGAGGACCTGGAGTCTGCAGGATGAACTAGGAGGTGGAACCAAGGGAGCAGGGACTGCGGTGAGGAGCAGAGAGGACAGTGGGTATGGGACAGGGATGGCAGAGGTGGGGACACACTGAGAGCCCATGGCCACTCGCCTGAGGGGCCTGAGGAAGGGCCGGAATCCGCTGGGGTGATGAACAGGGTGGGGGCCAAGGAACTCGGCGGGCCACGGGGCTGGTGTAGGGCTTCCTGCTATGTGCCCAGGGAGCAGAGCTGAAGCTATGGAAAGGGCCCAGCGGAGAGAGGAAGGACACGGGAGATGTGGGCGGGGGTGACCAGGCCCTCTGGGGGGCGGGGAGGCTGTGTCCCAGCCTGGCCGCGAGCCGGGCCGTGGGAGGGAGACAAGCTGTGGCTCCTGATTATAAATGCAGCTTCTGCTACCCCCGTGACAGGCTGGGGGAGAGAAGGGGGTGAGAGAGGTGGGAGGCTGGGGGAAAGCTAGGAGGGCGGACGAAGTGAAGGTCAAGGGGAACCCGGACCGAGGAGCTGGGGAAGCGCAGGGCAGGACTGGGGAGAACTCCCCCGTGAGGGTTTCACAGCACCGGAGCGAGAAGGGAGGGCGG
>NW_022900932.1:2264752-2266556 GCF_012274545.1 Fukomys damarensis
GGGCGGAGACCGGGTGCGTGTCGGAGGGGAGGTGGCGCCCTCTTCTGGGCTCCAGAGCGGGGCGCGGGGCGCGCGTCGGAGGCCCCAGCGCGTCCTTGCTGCGCTCAGCTCTCCTCCTCTCCAGCAGCGAAGTTTGACTGTTTTCCCGGTGCTTGTAAAAATAGTCTCCTTAGATCTGTGGCTTCCTGTCCGAGTGTGCCTGCCTCTGCCCTTCCAGCCCTTGGTCTGGGATCTTGGCGAGAATGACCTAGTTTCTGCCCTTCCCCGGACCTCTGTCCCACCCCCCCGTGCTCCTGATTCTTCTGAGACCTGCAGGCCTGTGGTCTCCCCTCTTTTATTTCCCCCTTTTTGCCACTTCTCATCAACTGCTTCTATTTTCTGCGATCGTATCGCCCCCTTCTTTCTCCTCCCCGATCCCTCTTCTTATCCGTGCCCCTCTCGATCCCCCGTCCTGCCCTCTGCCCCCAGGGAACTCCAGCAGACCCCCTCCGTCGCAGCGCTGTCGGTCGGTAGAGCTCTCCGCTCAGTCTGTCTCTCCAACTCTCTCCTTGCCACTTCTCATCAACTGCTTCTATTTTCTGCGATCGTATCGCCCCCTTCTTTCTCCTCCCCGATCCCTCTTCTTATCCGTGCCCCTCTCGATCCCCCGTCCTGCCCTCTGCCCCCAGGGAACTCCAGCAGACCCCCTCCGTCGCAGCGCTGTCGGTCGGTAGAGCTCTCCGCTCAGTCTGTCTCTCCAACTCTCTCCCCCTCTCAAAGGCAGAGAACAGAGATCTGCAGCCAAGGTGCAGAGAGACGCCCTCGGTCCCCGGAAACCCCTTCGCCATTGCCCCCTTCCTCTGCCCTTCTCTCCCAGGATCTGGGGTCCGGGTCCCCATCCCGCCAGCCCCGCCAGCCCCGGTTGACCCCTTTCTCCTAGAGCCCCCCAACCCTCAGGGATCCAGTCTTCCGGTTTCTGCCCTAGACCGCCAGTGGCCTGTCCCCACGCCTGCGTTCCGAGGGGTTCAGGCCTCAGTGCCCTTGGGGACCAGCTCCGAGACCCTGGGTGTGTGGTCTGGGATGAGTGCCGTTGTCATGGAAACCTCTGACTCGAGGTCGTAGGTAGTGTAGCTCTCTGAGGCCAAGCCTGGTGGTGGCGTTGATGGTGGACAGACTGTGATGCCTGTCACGTGTGTGTGTGTGTTCGTGTCTAGTGCACGCGTTTGTGTGCAGCTGTGTGCCCAGGTCAGAATGGTCACATGCTCAGAGCATGTTTGCCGTGTGTCCTGTGCCTGGCTGCTCGGCCCACATATTTCCCAGCTTTTTCCATTCCCCGGTCCCCCAGTCTGGGGTCTCTGGCGTGGGTTTCGTGCGTGCGGTTGGAGTTGGCCAGTAGGGTGGTGTGTGGCAGCGAAGGGTGCTGTATGGGCCTTGGGCAGGGCCCGGGCGGGGTTCCTGGCCGGGTGCGGGCATCCGCGGATACACCTGAGGAGAGGATTTAGTGACAGTGGGTAGTTGGCCGGGGTCTGCAGAAGGACCCGGAGTGTGTGCAGGGGACATAGGGGTCGTCGAGGCTTGGGGGCTTGGGTCTGAGACGGTGTCTGCCGAGGCTGCGGACTCTCCAGCCTGGGAGAGGTCCCCGGACCTACGAGGGGCATTGGAATCCAGGGCTCCTCCTCCGCTGGGTGGAGCCGCGAACCCCCGTTCCCTCCGCGGCTTTATTGGGGGGGGTCCGGTTCAGGAGGAATGGTGGGAGGCCCGGTTGGTTTTGGGGGTCCCCTTGTCCCCCTCCCCCGTCTCTCTGGCGCTGTCTCCGGGCGACGGG
>NW_022900932.1:2266976-2275569 GCF_012274545.1 Fukomys damarensis
CTTCCGAGTGGGGGGAGTTATGGTAACCGGAGGGGGGGCGTTGGAGGTCGGGGGTCCGCACGGCCTCGTGGGGGCAGGGTTGCAACGCGGGGGCGGCCTGTGTGTGTGGGTCTTGGAGTCCCCATGAGGGGGCAGCCCGCGTGTTTGCGCGTGTGTTCGTGTCCGTGCTCGTGACCCCTGTGTGTCGGTACCATGTGCACACGGGGGCCAGTTCCTCGTGCACACATGTGCAGGAGTCGTGTGCAAGCCTGTCCTGTCTTCTTTCTCTGCCTAAGGGTCTTGTTGGGGCAGCTACTGGCTTATAGGGCAGCGGGTGGCCATACTGATCCACCTCACCTCTGACCCTGAGCATGCATGTCCCTGGCTGGGGCTCGCCTCCCAGCAGCCTCTAGTGTGTAGGAATGTGTGGCCAGACGCAGGAGCAGAGTGTTCTGTGTCCCTGCTGGCAGGTGTGTGTCTTTGCATGTGTGTTCCAGCACTGGCCTGAGTATCTGTCGGCCCGGCACGGTGTCCAGGGCGTGTCTCCTGTGGGTGGTGTGCCAGCGGCAGGGGAGGGTGCGCGAGTCCTTGGGAATGTCACGGTGTATGGAACACCTTTGGGAAGGCAGGTGGGAGCCCCTGCATGGTCTGGGAGCCGGGACAGAGAAGCTCAAGGGGAAGGAGTGGGGTAAAGAAGGAAAGTGGGGAGAAGAGGGGACAGAGATAGAAGAGGACAGAGCCAGAACGCTAGAGTCCGGGAATGTGGGAGAGAGCGAGCCATACTTGGAAGAGGGGCGAGGGGGTGGGCTTCACATGGGGCCTGGGAGCCGGGGGCAGGGGAGAGAGCAGGCCTTTCCTCAGTGATGAGAGGCTGGAGAATCAGGGGAGGCCACTCAGGCATGGAAGCGGCTCACAGTGAGGCCTGTCACAGCAGAGACTGTACTTCAGGTTCCTAGAGGCTCAGGTCCCTGGCACAGGGCACTGTCCCCTGCTTCTCTGCGTCCCGTCCAACCCCGTTCCTTATCTTTGGCAACCTTTCTCCTCTTGCTCCGTTGAGGGTCACCAGCCAAAGGGAAGGTTAGGGGCATGGAGGGCAGGGGGAGATTCTGTGGGTGGGCAAGACTGGGGACATTGAAGAAACGGGAGTCCAAGCCCTTGCTCTGTGTGTGCGTGTGCAATTGTGTATACAGGGTGTGTGCATGTGTGGGTGTATGCACAATGCCTGTGTTACGGGTCTGTGTAGGTGGCTGTGATGTGTGTGCATGCCTGTATACATCATGCCGGGATGGGACACAGACCCAGCCTTGCAGTGTGTGCTTTCAGGTCTGTTCTGTGTGCACACACGGCTGTGCGGTGTGTTCTCTGTACATGTCACTGCATGCAGCACTAATAACAGGATGTCCTGTGTTGCTGTCACTCGTGCCCCCGTCTTCTGTGTTTCTTCTGTTCTTTTCCTTGCAGCTGTGAGAATCTTTGTAAGCATCTGTGTATGCAGCTTCTGTGTACCTGTGACTTCTGTGTGAGTTCATAGATCTTGGCTGCTGGTGCTGTGTGTAAGGTTATATTACTTCCAAGAACCGAGCAAACCAATTAGCAAAATCTTTTTCCTTCTATTTGTGCTTTGGTTCCAGAGCAGGGCTTTAGCGGATTGAAAGTTAGACTATGCCTTTCTTAGGGGAGCTTGTGTGGGAAAATAATGGCCGAGTCTTGTTCCCTGAAGTGAGAGAGAGGCAGCCATGTGGAGAGATGCAGAGGACTGACTGGGGAGGAGACGTCCTGGACCCTGGATGCACTTCTTAGTCTGTAGCTGGCGATAATTAAGGCGTCTGCTCCTTGGTAGCACTCATGGATTTGGTGTTGGAGGCAGGGAAGAGCCAGGGTAAAAGGAGAGTTGCTCCAAGGCAGAGTGATTGTGGTTGTGTTCTCATGAATGAAGGCGGTTTGTGCTTTCGGCATCTGGGAGCACTTTTGTGCGAGATCCTGGTGGGTACCTTGTGCAGAATAGCACCCAGGCACGGATCTTGGGGTGAATTGTCATTCCCCTGCGTGGAGGCCATGTGTGTGCCTGAGGAGCCACACTGCCATCTCTGTAGTGTGCTGCCCAGACGCCTGCCTGAGAGGCTCCGGCCATCAGTCCACACCAGCAGCTCTCTTGTACATGTCTGTGTCTAAGTGTGTGGTGTGTGTGGGCCTCAGGGTCTGCGCTGCGTGGATTCCCTGGTACCCCGTGCTCACAGTTGTGTGTATGTCTCATAAGCACACAGATTTGATTTCTGTATGGTGGTCTTGACATACCTGTACCGCACAGCTGTCTATTTCTGTGCTCTCTACACCTGTTCCTGGGAGACTGGTAGGGTCCTATGTCACGGGATCCTGAATTTTGTGTGCAATTATCTGACATCTGGGTTTTGCAGGCAAAGGGAAGCTGGGGGCTGATTCTACGGCAATTTGCAATTCTGGCAGTGTAGAGTGAAAATGTAGTATGGCCCTCCCTGGTTCTGCTCTGGAACCTAGAGGGTTAACAAGCAGCTCTTTCGGTCCGCCCCCCCTCCAGCCTGTAGTTTCTGGTTGCCTTGGAGATGGTGGCCCCGCCCCTGATGCAGCACCTGCCCCCCCATTGGCTGCAGTGGTGACTGTGGGGCTGAGGGGGGAGCCCAGGCCTGGGCAGCCATTCTGGAGCTGGAGCCGGAGCTTGGCATCCCCCACTTTCATTCTCCAGCCCCTCGGCCCCTCTAAATTCCCTGGCAGCAGAGCCTCAGCTTCTCTCCTCTGAGCTGCCATCCCTCCAGGCTCTTGCAGGCTGAGCCTCAGCCGCATTCACCTTCCTCCTCCTCTTCTACCCTTACGTGGGGAGTCCCCAGAACCCCCACTGCCCACCCTGCCCACTCCCCTGCATTCTCTTCCTTTCCCCCGTTCCCTTCTGAGTCCGCGCCACTGCAGTGCACGTGGAACCGGCTCCTCCCCTCCCCCATTTCCCCCACCTTGGATTTCCTGTCCCCAGGTTTCTGCCCGGCCAGCCCTCCTGGGTCCCTTCTAGGGTTCCCCCTCCAGCCCGGGAGGGGGTCATGGGAGGCAGCCCGGGACCTCCAGACAGACAGGGGTTCTGGGAGGTGCAGAGCATGCGGGGGATGTCCCCAGCGGGGAGGGGAGAGCCTGCCCGCGGGCGATGACCTTTCACCCAGCTTGCCCCCCCCAGCCAGTCCTCCCAGGGGGCGGGCCCCAGGGCCCTAGCCTCGAGTCCTCAATACTGGGGTTTCCCTGACCCTCTGGCCATGCCCGCCTGCTGACTGCCGCCTCAGTCATGGGTTTAAGGCCTCCCACTCCGTCCCCCTCCGGGGGCTCGGGCTCGGGTTCCTTGCCCCCTCCTTCCCGCCGCCAGCCTCTCCGCCGCCGCTGCTCTTCCTGCTGCTTTCCGGGGGGTAGGTGAGGCCGGCGCTGAGGGGCCGCGGGAGGTGGGCAGTGCTCTGGGGCCAGGGTGGACCTGGGCCGACTGTTCCCCCTCTCGGGCGGGCCCCTCCCCAATCCCCTCCGGGCCCTCTCCTCCCCTCCAGAATACCACTTGGGTCGCTCGAGGAGGAAGAGTGTCCCTGGGGGGAAGCAGTACAGCATGGAGGCCGCCCCCGCTGCGCCCTTCCGGCCCTCGGTGAGTGAATGGAAGCGCCCGGCAGATGTGCTCAGCTGGGCCGCCTCCCCGCCAGCCCCAGCTGGAGCCCGGGGCTTCTGAGAAAGGGGGCAGGCGGAGAGGAGAGCGATCGTGTGCGCCTGCCTGCTTGCGTGCCCCACCTCTTTGGTCCCCCACTCTTGGCTCAGCCCCCCCTCCCAGACCAGCCCTCCCACCTTTTCCAAGCTGTGTGTGTTTGTGTGTTTGCTTGCTCCGCACCACACTCGTGGGAGCAAGAAGACACACTGGTATCAGGGCTCCTGTCCCCCGCCTGCCTTCCATGCCACCTCCTGCCAGGACGGTGCCAGCTGA
Source organism: Fukomys damarensis (assembly GCF_012274545.1). Classification (NCBI taxonomy): domain Eukaryota; kingdom Metazoa; phylum Chordata; class Mammalia; order Rodentia; family Bathyergidae; genus Fukomys; species Fukomys damarensis. The sequence continues at coordinate 2,270,929 of NW_022900932.1, forward strand.
GGAGTGAGTAGGTAGACCCGACCCTGCCCCAACCCACCCCATGCCCATTTTCACCCCCAGCAAGGCTTCCTGAGCCGAAGGCTAAAAAGCTCCATCAAACGCACGAAGTCACAACCCAAACTTGACCGGACCAGCAGCTTTCGCCAGATCCTGCCTCGATTCCGAAGTGCTGACCATGACCGGTAGGTAGTGTGTGTGGGGGTGCCCAAGTCCGTTCCCAGGGCTGGGGTGATTGGTGAGGCAGGGTGAGGACGGAGGGGCCCAGCTGCTGTGTGGGTGCAGGGAGGACCACCCTGGCAGGAGGGCATGGACGGCCTCCAGCCCGGGATCAGGGGAGCTGCACAGAGGGCCGGAGGAGTGGAAGGGACATTTACGGTGGCCCTGCCATCAGAGGGAGGGGGAGGGGGGTGGAGGAGGGGCAGTAGAATCATCCAGGTGGAAGGGACTCGGGAGAGCAGGAAGTTCGGGGGTGGCTGCTGTGAATGGGTAAAGATTGGGGCTCCGGGACCTCACCCCTAAGGGACAGTGCAAAGCAGGACAGAGAAAGGGGGCTCCCGGGCAGGTGTGCAGGGTGACAGAGGAGTAGAGGCTGTAGGTCCATCCGGAGACTGAGGGCAGAAGCAGCCTTGGCGAGTCCGGGGGCACCCATCCTTGAGGCTGGCTGAAAGAGACCTCTGGCTTCCTGTCACTGGTGCCTGCCTCTAGGGGTCCCTCTCTGGGTGTCCCCTCTGCCGCGCCACTCCCCAGGGAAAACCCTGTCCTTCCCACGTCTGGCGGCCCCCGGGTCGGGCAGGTGGAGAGGTTAGGGTAAGGGGAGTCACACCTTTCCCTGCCCCCTCCCATGTCCCGGGAGCCGGATTTGGGCCGGGGGGATGTGTGTGTGTGAGGCCATGGTATTCCTGGCCGCGGGGGCGGGGGGCCGGGGGAGCGTGGCGCTGACGGCAGCCAGAGCCTGTGATGACGGAGCTGCTATAAATAACCACACGGAGGCTCCCACACCCGAGCTCCCCCTCCCGCTCCCAACCGACCGAGCTGCTCTGCAGCCCCTGCCGTCTCCTCTCCTGCTCACGCTCCAAGCCCCCAGCCCTTTATTCTCTGCCCCCGGTGGGTTTCGCCTTTCAGCTCCCCTCCCCCGCTCCGCTCCCCAGGGCTCCTCTCCTCTCTGCGCCCCCTGGTCCTGCCTTTCTGCACCGAGATTCACTCCTCCTTTCCACTTCTTGCCCATTCTGTCCTGTCTGCAGCCTCTGACCTTCATCCTGCCCCTTTCTGCCTCCTGCTTTGTCTTCTCATGCTTTTCCTTCACACTTTCCCCTGGTTCTGTACAACTTGTCTCTTGCTTTTTCCGCTCGTTCAGTCTGAATCATAAAATGTTTTCAGGTACTAGTTGGGTGCCAGGTCGAGGCCAGACAGATGTCTTGTCTTCTGTTGCACTAGTTCTGCTCTTCCCTATTTCCCCTTGCATTGCAGCTCTGGTTTCCAAGTCTCCTGGAGGCTCCACCTAGAAATGTCCCAGGCCCATCTTGCTTGCTTTCTCTCACTGTCCTTTTCTGCCATGGTCCGTTTCTGGGTTGAGGTATTTCTAGTGTCCCTAGTCATCACAGTCCCTTAGGGGTGAACAGAGGGAAGGGAGTTTCTTGAAACATTTTGGTTTCCACTTAGATCCCTCCTATCCTTGCCCGGAGAGGCGGGATTTCTTAGGCCTGTGCACGCGTGTGAAGGGGTTCAGGAGGCCTTATCTCGTGGTCTGTGCTCTAGAGCAGCACCAACAAGGCAGGGCCTTGAGTGTGAGGAGACGGGGGGTCCTGACCATCTCCCCCACCTGCCAGGGCCCGGCTGATGCAAAGCTTCAAGGAGTCCCATTCCCACGAGTCCCTGCTGAGTCCTAGCAGTGCAGCGGAGGCCTTGGAGCTCAACTTGGACGAAGATTCCATCATCAAGCCAGTGCACAGTTCCATCCTGGGCCAGGAGTTCTGCTTTGAGGTACTGGGTCTCCTGGGCAGACAGTGGACAGCCGGGGAGGGGGCCTAGAGGAATTGGTCAAAGTGGGGACGTCGGTCAGGGAAGCAGGAGTCCCTGGGCCTAGGTGAGACCAGCGTGAGGAGGTGGCGGGGTCTCCTGGAATCCTGTCCCTCACCCCATGCACCCCTCCAGGTGACGACATCGTCAGGAACGAAATGCTTTGCCTGTCGGTCTGCAGCCGAAAGGGACAAATGGATCGAGAATCTGCAGCGGGCTGTGAAACCCAACAAGGTACTGGGGAGTGAAGGGGACGGGCTGAGGAGAGCTGCAGGGAGGCTGGGGCCTCATTGTTCGTGGTGGGCTAAAGGAGGGCACCTTGGGGGAGGCGGGACAGAGTGTGGGGGACCCAGTAAGTGGGGTTGACCCCATGCCTGAGCCCTTTTTTCCCCTTTCATTCCATACTGTTTGAGTCCTACCTCAGTCTGTTTCAGGGAGCTGACACCCTGCTCCCAGGTGTGTGGGCAGGTGGGCGGGTGTCCCTCACTCACACCTGCCAGGCATCACCTGTGCAAGGACACCTAGGGTTCGGTGAGACAGGCCCGGTGTCCTGGTGTTCCCCCTGTGACACTGGCAAGGTGATCCCTCTCCCCAAGGCACAGAGGTTCTACACCTTTGTGATCTCCTCGGGGCTTCTGTTCCCCAGGAGAAATGTCCCCAGCCTGTCAGCGAGTGTCTGTTCCAGTTTCTAGAAGCTCAAAGCCCTGGTCACCCTCCTCCAGGGGAACTCTTGTTTCTCAGTGTCTTTTTGTCATTGGTTTTCTTTTCTTTTTTTTCTTGGTATCGGGGATTGAACTCAGGACCTTGGGCTAATGAAGCAGGTGGTGCAACTACTAAGTCCCCAGCCCTTTCTCAGTGTCTTTTTATTTTGCTGTCCCAGGGATTGAGCCCAGGGCCTTTGCACTGAGCCTAGGCTTAGCTCTTTAAAAAAATTTTTTTTTTTTTTTTTTTTGGTACCAGGAATCAAACTCAGGACCTTGTGCTTGCCAGGCAAGCACAGCTCCACTGAGCTAAATCCTAGGCCCAACTCTTTAAATTTTCAAACAGTCTCTCCAAGTTGTGAAGTTGTCCTGTTACCAAACTGGACTTGAATTTGTGATCTTCCTGCCTTAGCCTTCCCAGGTGTTGGGATTACAGACCTGGCTTCTCAGTGTCCTCAAAGAGCTCTATGCCAAGCCAGGCACAGTGGTACACACCTATAACACCAGCGCCCAGGAGGCTGAAGCAGGACAGTCAGGAGGTCTAAGGCTGTGAACCAAAAACAAGACAGGAATTTGACCCAAGATGCTGCACCTGTTCCGCCTCACAGAGCCCCAACATCAGGCTCCTTAGCAACACATGCAGTGTCTGAATCTCATCGGGAGCCGTGTCCCCCAAAGGGCCTTTTCACCAGCTCTCAATCCCTACTCATCCTGTGTTTATACAATTTATTGTTATTATTTTCAGTTTGTCTCTCCAAGACTTTATTGTTCTCTTTAGATTGTCTTAATATATTTGGTTTGTCATTCCAGCTTCTCCCCAGTACTTGTTCTGTTGTCTAGTTTGGAGCTCCTCTCTTGTATTGGTTTCCTAGGGCTACTATAAAGTATGACCACAAACTGGGTTATGTGAAGCAACAGAAATTTACCATCTCACACAGTGCAGGGACCTGAAAATCCAAAACCAAGGGGTCTGTAGGTCATACTCCCTCTGAAGCTCTAAGGATAGCCCTTCCCTGCCTCTACTTAGCTCTGTATTTTTTTGGTTTTGTTTTTTCAGTATCAGGAATCAAACTCAGGACCGTTTGCTTTTAAGGAAGGCGCAGTGCCATTGAGCTAAATCCCTCGCCCTTTACTTAGCTTTGGACCCAGTGCTATCACAATGAGCGTCGTCCGCAGCCCTTTTATTTATTATTCTTTTAAACTTTGAGCCACAGTCTTGCTGAGCCCAGTTTGGGCTTGAACTTGCAGTCCTCCTGCCTCGGCCTCCTAGAGTACTGGGATGACAGGTGTGTGCCAGCATGCCCTGCTCCTGCCTCTCGTTAGTTCGGTCTGCGTATAATAAGGATGCCAGTCGTTGGATTACACATCTACCCTAATTCAGGATGCTCTCATCTTAATTTGATTATATCTACGAGGGCCTTGTTTCCAAATAAGGTCACATGTTACTGGTGCCAGACAGAGGTGAACACTGAGGAGGACCCTGCAGCCAGGGCGCCTTGCCAGCCTCACGCCTGCCGTCCCAGTGCCACTTTGTCACTGTGTCTTCGCCTCTGGTGTCTCTCTGTCCCTGCCCGCCCTCGTCCCGCGCCAGGACAACAGCCGCCGGGTGGATAACGTGCTGAAGCTGTGGATCATCGAGGCGCGGGAGCTGCCCCCCAAGAAGCGCTACTACTGCGAGCTGTGCCTGGACGACATGCTGTACGCACGCACCACCTCCAAGCCCCGCTCGGCGTCGGGGGACACGGTCTTCTGGGGCGAGCACTTCGAGTTTAACAACCTGCCTGCCGTCCGCGCCCTGCGGCTGCACCTGTACCGTGACTCGGACAAAAAGCGCAAGAAGGACAAGGCAGGCTACGTCGGCTTGGTGACTGTGCCGGTGGCCACCCTGGCCGGGCGCCACTTCACAGAGCAGTGGTACCCCGTG
>NW_022900932.1:2275654-2279410 GCF_012274545.1 Fukomys damarensis
GCGGCTCGGGCGGCAAGGGCAAAGGAGGCTGCCCGGCCGTGCGGCTGAAGGCGCGCTACCAGACCATGAGCATCCTGCCCATGGAGCTGTACAAGGAGTTCGCGGAGTACGTCACCAACCACTACCGGATGCTGTGCGCCGTGCTGGAGCCGGCTCTGAATGTCAAGGGCAAGGAGGAGGTGGCCAGCGCGCTGGTGCACATCCTGCAGAGCACCGGCAAGGCCAAGGTGAGTGCCGCGGCCCAGCGGGGACGGCGAGGACGGGGCAGATGCGCGAGGCTGAGCGCGGCTTCTCCTGGGTCCCAGGACTTCCTTTCAGACATGGCCATGTCAGAAGTAGACCGGTTCATGGAACGGGAGCACCTCATATTCCGCGAGAACACGCTCGCCACTAAAGCCATAGAAGAGTACATGAGACTGATCGGTCAGAAGTACCTCAAGGATGCCATTGGTACGGCGCACCCCCCCAACCCAGGTCCACCCAGGACCCCGGCTCTAGCCTCCTGATTCTGCGATTCCTCCAACCCAGGCAGCCCCGGCCCCTGCCCTTGGAAAGCGTGACCCCTGTCTGTGTTGTGCCCCACCCCCAGGGGAGTTCATCCGTGCACTGTATGAGTCTGAGGAGAACTGTGAGGTCGACCCCATCAAGTGCACAGCGTCCAGTCTGGCGGAGCACCAGGCCAACCTGCGCATGTGCTGTGAGTTGGCCCTGTGCAAGGTGGTCAACTCCCATTGGTGAGACTGGGGACGCTGGGTCAGGGGCCGGGGGTGGGCAGTGTGTGTTCATCTGTTCATCCGTCTGTCCATCCTCAGAGAGGACCGAGCACCAGTTAGGGCCAGAGCGTTGTTCTGGGTGCCATAGCAGGCAGAGGCCTGGTCCCTGCCCTCAGAGGGCCTCCGCCGGGATGAGTTGGGGACAGAGGGGATGCACAGAGAGCCCCAGAGTCGTGGGGGGCACAGGAAGTGCTGAGTGAGGGCCCCCCTGGGCAGGGCAGGCCAAGTAGACAACTTCGACTGAGCTGAGCAGGGAGAGGTGCCCTGGCTGGCGGGGAAGACCTGACTGGGTGGGCCTGAGACATTCCGAGGTGGGGCAGGGACAGCAGAAGCCTGAGGAGGCCCAGGAGCTCTGAGGGGAGTGCGGGGGTCACGGACAACAGGTGTGGACGGGGTGAGCGTTGGAATCCGGCAGGCCTCAGGTCGCCTTCATCATAGGTCCGGGACATCAGAGGTACTGGTGCCAGAGTGTGGCGCCTGGGGTGAACACGCAGGAGTGGGGTGCAGGGGATGCTCGGAGTAGGGGCTGTGACAGGAAATACAGAAGGGCCTCCCTGAAGACCCCAAGCCAGGGACTGGCAGGACTTGCTAGTGGCTGGGGAAGGAGAGGGCCAGGTCATGAGGCCTCGATGACAGAGCCGGGAGGAGGAGCTGCCTGGAGGTGTGGGGGCGTTGGGGAGCTCTGCCTTACACAGTCAGGTTTAGGGTGTCAGTGGGACAGGAAGCGGAGCCGGGAGGCGGGAGCGTGAGCTCTGAGTGAGCTCCAAGCTGCTCCCGGGACCGGGGTTCACACCCAGGGCAAGTCCATCCGCATCTCCCTGGAATCCAGAGTTGGGGGGTCCGAGCGCCCTGTACCTCAAGTGACCCTCCATCTCTCTCCCACCTCTGTCTCTCCCCGGTGTCTGTCTTTCTTCTCCGCTCTCCTCGTCTCTCTCACACCCTCCGTCTCTCTGCCGTGCGTCTCTCTCCACTCCCTTCTCTCCCTCCATCTCTCCCCCCAGTCCGGCCCTCTTCTTCAGCAGCCTCCCGTCCCCTCCTGCGGCCCCGCCCTCCCTGTCTCTCTCGCCTGTTCCCACGCCCTCGCCTCCTACCACCCCCTCAGCATGTTCCCTGGAAGCTGAGGGTCTCTGGGGCTCAGTCCCGGTCTCTCTCTTTCTCTCTCTCTCTCTCTGTCTCCCCACCCCTTCCCCCCAGCGTGTTCCCGAGGGAGCTGAAGGAGGTGTTTGCGTCCTGGCGACTGCGCTGCGCAGAGCGGGGCCGGGAGGACATTGCGGACCGGCTGATCAGCGCCTCGCTCTTCCTGCGCTTCCTCTGCCCCGCCATTATGTCTCCCAGTCTCTTTGGGCTCATGCAGGAGTACCCGGATGAGCAGACCTCACGAACCCTCACCCTCATCGCCAAGGTCATCCAGAACCTGGCCAACTTTTCCAAGTGAGGGATGCTTCTGGCAGGGGTGGGGCCGCAGGTGGGCAGGACTTGGGGTGGGGCGGCCTCCCAAGCCCCCAGAGACCCTGCGACGGGTGGGCGTGAGGCTTGCTGTAGTTGTGTGACCTCTGCCTTCCGGACCTCCGGCCAGGTTTACCTCAAAGGAGGACTTTCTGGGTTTCATGAATGAGTTTCTGGAGCTGGAGTGGGGTTCTATGCAGCAGTTCCTGTATGAGATCTCCAACCTGGACACGCTGACCAACAGCAGTAGTTTCGAGGGCTACATTGACTTGGGCCGAGAGCTCTCTACCCTGCATGCCCTGCTCTGGGAGGTGCTGCCCCAGCTGAGCAAGGTCAGTCAGTGAGTGCCCCGGGCTGGCTGAGAAACCCACCCCTTATGCCGTTTCTGCCCTCTGTGAGCCGGCCTGGCCCCGGTGACAGCCCTGCCCTTCCAGGAGGCCCTCCTGAAGCTGGGCCCGCTGCCCCGGCTACTCAATGACATCAGCACGGCCCTGAGGAATCCCAACATCCAGAGGCAGCCAAGCCGCCAGAGCGAGCGGGCCCGGCCTCAGCCCGTGGTGCTGCGCGGGCCATCGGCCGAGATGCAGGGCTACATGATGCGGGACCTGAACAGGTGAGTGACTGGAGCCATTTGTCCTGCACACCAGAGACTTCTCCCTGGGCCTCTGTCCAAGGCTTGCAAGGAAGGGAAAAGGCAGCGAACTGGGGGCGGATAGAGAAGGCCAGGTACATGAGAGTGGCTCCTGGCCCCCAGCTTAGATGTGAGTGAGGGACCCTGAGGTCCCTGCCGACCTGGTCCCCACCCCAGCCACGGGCTTCGGAGAACAAGTCCCTGATAAATAAGTGCTCCCCAGCCCCTCTGGCACCGAGGCCGCCCTGAGCAGCCAGCAGCCATCCGGGCCCGGTTCCTGCCCTCTCCCTGCACCTGCGCTCACCTGTCCCTCACGACACCATCCCACCCACACCCGCAGCTCCTCCCTTCATCCACACCTCTCCTTCCCTGTCTGTGGTTGCCCCTATTTCCATCTCTCTCCAGCTCCATCGACCTTCAGTCCTTCATGGCTCGAGGCCTCAACAGGTGAGGGGCTCTCCCTCCCCACCCTCCTCATCTCCTCATCCTCTTCCTGCCGCCCGCCACCCCATCCCGCCCTCCCTGCCTGCCTCTGGGCTGCTCGGCCCGCCCCGGCCCCCGCTCACAGAAGCCTGCCCTTCCCTCCCGACAGCTCCATGGACATGGCTCGCATCCCCTCCCCGACCAAGGAGAAGCCGCCTCCGCCGCCTCCCGGCGGGGGGAAGGACCTGTTCTACGTGAGCCGGCCGCCGCTGGCCCGCTCCTCACCGGCCTACTGCACGAGCAGCTCGGACATCACCGAGCCAGAGCAGAAGATGCTGAGCGTCAACAAGAGCGTGTCCATGCTGGACCTGCAGGGCGACGGGCCCGGAGGCCGCCTCAACAGCAGCAGCGTTTCCAACCTGGCGGCTGTCGGGGACCTGCTGCACTCCAGCCAGGCCTCGCTGACCGCGGCCTTGGGGCTGC
>NW_022900932.1:2279629-2279977 GCF_012274545.1 Fukomys damarensis
CCTCCCACCACCACCACCACCACCACCACCACCATCGCGGTGGGGAGCCCCCAGGGGACACCTTCGCCCCGTTCCATGGCTACAGCAAGAGCGAGGACCTCTCCTCAGGGGTCCCCAAGCCCCCCGCCGCCTCCATCCTTCACAGCCACAGCTACAGTGACGAGTTTGGACCCTCTGGCACTGACTTCACCCGTCGGCAGCTCTCACTTCAGGACAGCCTGCAGCACATGCTGTCCCCTCCCCAGATCACCATTGGGCCCCAGAGGCCAGCGCCCTCAGGGCCCGGAGGGGGGGGCAGCGGGGGCAGCGGTGGTGGGGGTGGGGGCCAGCCGCCTCCACTGCAGAGGG
>NW_022900932.1:2280095-2285998 GCF_012274545.1 Fukomys damarensis
GCGGCAACAGAGCCTCAGCAAGGAGGGCAGCATTGGGGGCAGCGGGGGCAGCGGCGGCGGAGGGGGTGGGGGGCTCAAGCCCTCCATCACCAAGCAGGTGGGTGAGGGTAGGAGAAGGTGGGGTGGGTGAAAAGCCAGGAGGGAAGAAGGGATGGGCAGGCTGCCGAATGACAGCTTCTGGTCCGCGGCCCCCGCTGAGACAAGCGTGTAAAGGCTCCGCCTGGCTGCAGGGTGCTGTGTGCAGTTCATGCCCCGAGGGTGTGGTGAACGGACAGGGCTGTCACTGGAGGGAGATGTGAACAGTCTCTTCTCTTGGGGGCCAGAGCAGGGGAGCGGGCCTGAGACTTTCCTCTCTGGTGGCTGTGCTCCCTCCAAACTTCCCTGCTCTGCTCTCGCCCCCACCGTGTCCTGCCCAGCACTCTCAGACACCGTCCACGCTGAACCCCACGATGCCAGCCTCCGAGCGGACAGTGGCCTGGGTCTCCAATATGCCTCACCTGTCGGCCGATATCGAGAGCGCCCACATAGAGCGGGAAGAGTACAAGCTCAAGGAGTACTCGAAATCGATGGATGAGAGCCGCCTAGACAGGGTACGGCCCCTGCCACCCCAAGCCCCAGGGGAGACCTCCAGTCTCGGGACACCCAGGCTCGAGGGCTTGTGGCAGAAAGGAAAGACCAAGACCTCCAGCTGTCTTGGGAAGACCAGCCGGTCCAAAAGCCCATGCAGCTGTCCAACAGCTTACAGACACTGTAGACGTCCCCGGGAGGAAGCGTGTTTTGCTTCAGGCCGTATTTTTCCCTGGGACAAACGGAAGGAAACCTACTTCACCTCAGTTCAGTTGGGCGGGGCCGAGGGGCTGCATCCGAGCGTGTCTGGATCACACACTCCCCTCAGTGTGCAGTGAGGTTGTGCGTGCAGAGGATGTTCAGAGGATGGTAAAGGCCTCTTAGGTCGTTTTTCCGTCCCCTGCTTCAGATGCAGAGTCCTTGCTGGGGACTCCAGGCGAGCCCTTCTCCAGTAGAGCCTTCTGTGGTGATGAAAGGGTGCTGTAATCCGCACCTCTGCCGTGTTAGATACGTGGCTTGTACAACTGTGGAACTAAAATTTTGAGCCTTTACGTATGTGGGGAGCTGAGGCTCGGTGGTAGAGTGAGTGCTTAGCATGCCTGAGGCCCTGGGTTTGATCCCTGGGACCTGCCTCCAGTGGGCTGTGGGTCCCTTATGAAGACAGTAGCACCGCTCTCGACTGCAGAGCCAGCAGGGCAGAGAGATAAGTCCTCTGAGCTCCTGGCCCGAGCTTCAGCTTGTAATGCCAGAGCGACAAGCCTGGTTTCTCAGCCTGGGGCTCCCTTGGAGACCTCTGTCCCCAGGACAGAGCTAGGAGGAGTCACATGCTCGCCCGCACCCCACGCCCCCATCCGGCGTCTCAGTCCTGTGCTTCCTCTGTGTGCCTATCCTGCCGATTTCTGGGCACACTGACTCGGTGTGTCCATCGGGGCTGCTGTGTGGGTCCTCTGGTGTCCCTCATACGTGTGAGGGCACAAGACACCTCAGGGTGACGTATGTGACCCTGCTCCGGCTTGAGGACACCCCTGCATATCACAGCAGAGCCCCCTCAACGCCAGGCACGTTGTTCCACCAGGCAGGGAGCGGGCCGGATGCCCCTCTGCACACAGCAGCCATGCCGGGCGGACAGGGATGGGGCTGGCTGGTTGGATCAGGGCAGGCGCCCTCACAGTGCGGGGTCCTGTGCCCGGCGGGCAGGTGAAGGAGTACGAGGAAGAGATTCACTCGCTGAAAGAGCGGCTGCACATGTCCAACCGGAAGCTGGAAGAGTACGAGCGGAGGCTGCTGTCACAGGAAGAACAGACCAGCAAGATCCTGATGCAGTATCAGGCCCGCCTGGAGCAGAGTGAGAAGAGACTGAGGCAGCAGCAGGTGGAGAAGGACTCACAGATCAAGAGCATCATTGGCAGGTGAGGGGCGGCCCGGGGAGGGGTGGCAGGGAGACCTGAGGCGAAGGGAGCAAGAGGCCGGCAGCTCCCGCAGCCTGGGAGCCGGCCCAGGAGACCTCAGGAGCCCCACCCGGGAGGCCGGTCACCTGCCATCGCCAGATGGGGCGCAGCGCCCTGCTTAGGGCATTGAGTGGCGTCTGCTGCGCCCTGGGCCCTGTCCGACAGTTCTTCTGGGGCTCTGGGGAAGCGCCAGTGTGTCTGGACAAAGCTGGGCCGGGCTCCCCGCAGGCCATTTTCGAGTCAGCCTGTGAGGTTCACCCCGAAAGCTAGAGCAGGGAGCCCCTGAGCGTGCCATTCTGAGCAGAGCCTTTTTCTGCAGCCTGGGAAAGGGGCTGTGAGACTGCGAGGCTCCAGCTGCTCCCTGCCCCCCATGGGTCCCGGTAGGGGTCAATTACCTGGAGAGCCGGAGGGGGGCCCCAAGCTCCACTCCAGCCAGAGCCAGCTCCATTTTGATGCATTATGTATTCTCGAGTAAGACTTGATTAGAAGAAAAAGGCTTCTTGACCTGAAACCGATTTCAAAATCGCTGTTCTCATTGCGATGCTTTGTGGGGAATGACCTTGAGGCTCCTCACCACGGGCAGGGAAATGCCTGGAACGCAGGACTGCCGAGGCCGCTCCTGGGCGGGGGGGCCTGGGGGTGGCTGGCAGAGGTGGTCTTGGTTCAGGGGGTCAGGGAAGCCAGGTCTTTGGCTGTAGAGTCTCGGGCAGGGGTGCTGCCATCCTCATCGAGGAGGCTGTGGCCGCCTGGTGCCAGAAGTCTTGTCCTCGGCAGGGAGGTGTGGGCACTGGGGGACGCCAGCCAGCCGAGGGGCTGGGGGGTGAATGTCTTCGGGGAGCCGCAGGAGCTTCCGGGAGCAGGAGTTCTGTGGGCCGGCTCTGAGCCTGTGCCCGCCACTAACCCCACTGAAGCCCGTCCCTTCAGGCTGATGCTGGTGGAGGAGGAGCTGCGCCGGGACCACCCCACCATGGCTGAGCCCCTGCCCGAGCCCAAGAAGAGGCTGCTCGACGCTCAGGTGGAAATTACAATGTCATTTATCTTCTCCGTGTCCCATCCGCATCCATCCCACTGTCCTTCGTGCACTCACCGCACCGGCCAGCCCAGCCCCATCGCCATGGTCTCCGTCGCCCTCCGGTCATCCACTGGCTGCCCCAGCAGCCCCCTTGGCCCATCTCCATCCCATCGTCTGTCCTCGGTCACTCCGGCAGTGTCCGCCCCACCCGTGCCTTCCCTCCCCTCCCACTCCCACCTGCCTCAGGATCTTCTCCTCGACCTTGGACCTTGGCCCTGCTGCCCAGCTGCCCGGTGTGGGAGCCCCTGCCCTTCTGTGCTCACAGCAGGGAGTTCCACTTCCTCCGAGCGCTCCAGGCCAAGCCCTAGAAGTTGCTCTTTGCTGGAACGGAGCACTGGGGTCCCCAGGAAGCTCAGGGTCCCGGGCACCTCTTCTCCTGGCAGCACCCGCATTGCTTCCTCTCCCCGTCTCTCACGAAGGCCTCCCCTGGAACCCGCTCCCCTCCGGAACTCGGTCCTGCTCTGCTGCACACCTGATGTGCTCCCTCCCCTCTGCACCCTCACCCCCTGCTCTCCCAGCCTCCTCCCTCCTCTGCTCTGACCACCAGGCCCCCCTGCTGCACCACCAAGGCTCCTGACCCCGTGACCCCGCTCTCTCCCCCTGCAGCTCCTCATCAGGTAATTCTCCTGGTTCCGCTTTGACCACGGGCGGAGGACACAGGGGGAGGTGACTCCGGACCACTGCAGGTTGGTCATGAAGCCCACCCTCCAACTCTCCAGAGCCTCTCCCCTCACTGCCGCCCTCCTGACACAGAGCCCAGCACCACCCAGAGAGCACACTGGCCCCACGCCTCGCAGGGCCGAGCTGGGCCCACACAGACCCGAACACGCCCAGGTCACGGCCTCCAGACCTGCCTCTCCCGGCCTCCTCCTGACTCCGCTCCTCTCCTCTGCCTCTCCAGTGTGCGTCTGTCACCCCCCATTTCACCAGAGCGTCCTCGGGAGCTGGGGTGTGGAGGGTGGGTGGGTTACGGGCCGGAGTGTGGTGGGGAGGGGGCCTGGCTGTCAGGGCTGTGTCGGGCGCAGCAGGTAGGTCGGGTTTCCTGCCCCACCAGCCCTGGCTCGCTACCCTCTCCCTTCCCTCTCCCCTCACTCTTCCCCTGCCTTAAACCCGAGAGCACACTGCATCTGGGGCTCTCAGCCCCCCAGGTGGGAACAGGAGTGGCAGTTAATTCAGGGGGATTTGGGAGGGCCCTGGAAAAGATGCTGTTGAGCTATCCTGCCAGTAGCCAGGGTGGGTAGAAAAAAGAAGCAAAGGAACCCTGGACGGATGTTAGGACATGGACTGGCTGTGCAGCTAGGGAGGCTGAGGAGACTTTCCTAGATCATATCATGGCTCAGCAGCCAGGCCATTTCCAGGCACAGGTGCCTGAACAGCGAGTTGAATAACCTCTATTCTTTTTCGTTTGGTTTGGTTTTTTGAGACAGGGTTTCACTGGCCCAGGCTGGCCTCAAACTTGTAGTGATCCTCCTGCCTCAGCCTCCCGAGTACTGGGATTACAGGCATGCGTCTATTTTTGCCGTAACTCACGTGCCTGGGTTGCTCCTGCCAATCACTGCCCTCTCCCACCAACCAGTGGCATTGCCAGACGTCATCCTGCCCAAAAAAAGCTGCAATGGGAACCTGTCCGCTGCAAACATCATCCCCGAGATGCCCGTTTCTGTGGGTCTGATCTGCAGTGGGCAGCGGCCCCTCACGCTGCAGTTTTGACTCTGCCAGCCCAGCCTCTCTTGTCAGTACAGTTAGTGATCCGTAAACAGATGCTCAGAGGCACCAGGGGACCTCGCCGCTTCAAGGGTTCCTGCCGGGAATTCTTTTGTAAAATGAATAACGGCACCCTTATTTATCTGCTTTCTAAATTTGGGTCCCGGGGGTGTAAGGGGCATGCCCATGTGCCATCACAGGCAGACAACAGAGGGAGTCTAAGGCTCCTTCCTGCACCCCAGTGCGCTCAGCCAAGCCTCACTTCCTGTCCCACTGACTGGCCTCCTAAGAGGCCCACTTTGCCTAGGGCTGGGGCTTGGGCAACCTGGGAGGTGAGTTCTGTGTGCTGGGGCGAAAGGAGGGCTGATCTGGAGCCTCAGGTATCCCACGTGTAGCACCGTATTTGGACATTTCTTCTAAACCACTTGCAGGTACTGGTCCCTCTGCCACTCAGCCATTAATTGAAAAAGCTGAGTGACCAGAAGTGTGGGAGAATGAAGGTAACTTCCTTCTCTCCCAGCAGAGGCACAGAAGATGAGACTAGGATGGGGGTGGGGATGAGGCCTGGAACCCACGCCCTGCAGCTGGGAGCCCAGAGAGCCCCCACACTGAAAGAAAAGGAAAGTGAGGGTGCACAGGGACAGATGCAGACCGGGGCGTGCTGGGTCTCCGCAGGCACCGCTGGTCACTTCCCTGAACCCCCTTCCTCCCCCAGTACAGTTAAACCTCTAGTTTGGGGTGTTATATTGGAGAAGATGGCCACTCTGAATAAGTGACAAAAGTGAATGACAGTGTCTCTTTAATGAAATGCATGTCTTCAAAATATCTACAGTAAGTAGAACTTGGCGAACAAGGCTTCGTCCAGGCGGCGTCAGGGAGCTTGTGTCAGTGAGAGATGGCATTGAAAAGTCTGCTCGCTGCCGCAGGTTAAATACCCCTCCCACAGACACATTCCCACCGCTCCTTTGCTTATTAGCACACCCTTCACAGATAAAGGCAAACTCAAGCCCAGTTTTTGTTCAAATCGTGACAGAATCCCAAATCCCCAGGGGTTTGGATGGATGAGGTTCTGCTGTACTGCGCCCCCCTCCGTGCACGTTCCCACCCGAGAA
>NW_022900932.1:2286042-2286256 GCF_012274545.1 Fukomys damarensis
AGCTGCTCTCCCCACCCCACAGATCCTGCAGGTGAGCAGCAGAGCAGGAGGAGAGGGTGGGCACTGGGTCGGGAGCGGGTGGCTCGCGGGAGGTCTCTGGCTAGGGGGCTGGCGGCCCAGCGCCCACGAAGCGTCTCAATAAGTCCGCGCTCCCCTCTTTGGTGTCTTGCAGGAGAGGCAGCTTCCCCCCTTGGGTCCAACAAACCCGCGTGTG
>NW_022900932.1:2286563-2292328 GCF_012274545.1 Fukomys damarensis
GCAGACCACTAGCCCGCATCACAGCCCGCCCCGCCCCGCCCCGGAGCAGCACCTACCACCAGGACTGGACGTCACCGAGGGACAGCGGGATGGCCTCCTTGACCGCCTCCTGGGGGCACCGGACCCCTCCCCCATCGCACCATTTCCAGGAGGGAAGGGGGGCCCCTCAGCCGCCCCCTTTTCCTTCCTGTTGGGGTGCTGCCCCCTCTGATCCCCAGGGACCCTTGCTCCAGGACACCGCCTACCCTACCCAGACCCCTCCACTTCGGGGTGCTATCCCCACCCTCTGCCTCATCGTTCCCCTGAGAACTGGGGGACAGACCCTCCCCCCCACCCTGGGGGTGTGGCACCTCCAAACTTTCAACTTCAGGGTGATTTTTTAGCAGTAACCAGAGCTGACAATCTTAACTCCCCTCTATCGCCCCATTTTGGCCTCCCCTGCCCCCCTTGTTATGGGGAGGGGACCCCGGGTGAGGGGGCCCTGTTACCCCTTGATTTCTCAGGAGCGTCTGGGGGGGGCTCAGCACGCACAAACTCCTCCTCCTTCCACTCTTAAATTTACTCCCTCCCCACCCAGAACCCAGATGGGGTGGAGGGGGCCACCGGGGCAGGGAGGGGGCGGCAAGGGGGGAATGGGAGTTCTCTCCCTTTCTTCCCACACCTGATCTGCTCTCGGCTGGTCCCAGAGCGGGGTGAGGGGGCTTATGCCCCCCCCTCCCCCAGTGTGTTGGGTGGGGGGGAATTGAGGTTAGGGTGAGGCGTCAGGGTTGAGGAGGGTGTGTACGTCGTGGGGACAGACCAGTCACCTGCCCTACCCCAGCAGTCTCCCCTGCTCCTCCTCCCTCGGTCTCCACTCCCAGGGGAGGGGGAAATTACTCCAGGAAAAGCCATGTCTCTCTCCCCCAGGGTGGGGGGGACCTGTGTTGGAGGAGGGGTGTTGGGGTCCCCCTCCCGTGACTCTGTCCCCCTGGGGAGGCAGGACAGGGCTGGGCTTCCCTCTCATCCTCCCCCTGCCCCAATCTCCCTCCACCTCCGTCCTTCCCTCCCGCCAGTCCACAATTTTTCGGTGTTTCTCTGTACATAGCTCTCTGGCGGAACAGGGGAGGTAGGATGGATGGGGCTTGGGGTGGGTCGGCCATGGGAAGGAAGAAGCCCCTCCTTGGGCCCCCTCTTCCCTGACTGCTGTTCCCTACCCAGCCTTGACCCTTCATCCCTTCTTGCGTTTGGTATTGAGACTTCCTTCTTTCTTTTGTATGGACAGTTCCCCTTCGGTCCCATCCCCCTACACACATACACATCCAGCCGGGGCCAAATTTATACTTATATAAAAGTTGTACATATGTGAAATTTTATTCCTGTGCCCTCTCCTCTGCTTTACCCACCTCAGGCCCTGGCCCAGGAGCCCCTTCCTCCTCTCTTCTTTGGCTGTTGTAATTATCTGGGGTTTGTACTGTACATATCCGGGGTGTGTGTGTGTGTGTGTGTGTGTGGGCTGGGGGCGACCCCTCTGTACAGAGCTTCCTGGCCCCTCCCCCGCCCTCCGCTCCCATCCCACCCGCAGGGTAGGGAGATGCACTTCCTACCAGTTTTATTTTGTTTTCTCCTTCTCCCTCCCCGCCCCACTACCAGCCTTCTCTATCCCCAACCACTGCCCCCTTTCTCCCAGCCCCATTTCCTTTTTTTCTGGAGTGTGTGGTGAAACAGAAAAATCATGTTTAATAAACGGAGATTGTTCTTTTATCGCTGCGCTGCCTTTCTTAGCTTGGTTCTCCGGGCCCAACAGCAGGGTGAGGGTGACAGCAGGGTGAGGGTGACAGGATCTCCTCCTCGAGAGGAAGCCGCCGGCTTGGAGGCCTCAGTCCCTCCCAGCGCCACACCCGCCCAGCCCAGCTCTCCTCGCCCGCGGTTCCCCTTAGTTTGAAGGAGCAGAGTCCAAGTACACATCCTTCTCCGAGCGATCGCCGGGAAGTAAGACTTTAATTGTTAAAATGCTGCGGTGCGAAACGGAAGAAGGCACCTGGTTCCTCAAGATGTCTGGGTTACCGACCCACTAGTGCCCGCCGAGCGGGTCTCCCAGCTCGGTCTCCCCGATGCACAGGGAGGGCGGCCACACCTACCTCGCCAGGCTGCCGGGGGACGCGAGTGCCCGGCCTACACAGGTGACCAATAACCCCACCGGGGTTAGGGCAGGCGCTACGTTCAATCGCCAGGAAACGCTGCTCTCTCGGAACCCAGGTCCACGTCCTCCGCGGCCAGCTCCCCCGACGCCCCAACCTCCAGCTCTGGGACCGCCGCCTCTTACCGGCCCCGGCCCCTGGCCCGTGCAGCCAACCAGCATGAGGCTTGTAGGCCTCCGCCCTGCGATTGGCTGCAGCCTCAGTCCCGCCCTGTGCTCCCGGCTACGGCGTCCGGCAAGGAGGCGGAGGCTTCCGGCCCTGGACGGCGTGGTAGCGGCTGAGGTGCTGCGAGCCCCTTGTGGCGTGTGTAAGGGAGGGGCGTGTCGGCGGGGAAGGCAGCCGCCCCGGCCTCGTGGTGTCTGGGTGGCCAAGGTTCTCCCGGAGCCAGCCTCTGGGCGCGTGTGAGGCGGCACGGAGGGGTGGGGCAAGGAGCCGTCCGCCGCCGGCGAGGTCGGGCTCGTGGCTGAAGCACCTCCTCATCTTCCACAGAGCCTGGGAGTTAAAACCCCGGTTGGTGTGTTGTTGTTTTTGTTCTCGGTGGGCGGGACTCATCTGCCGGAACTGCCGCTGACTGAAAAGTTCCAGGTTGTGGGGGAGGGGTAGTTTGAGGAGAACGGGGTCTCCCTGACCAGGGCTTCTGTGACCCCCCCCATCTCTTTCCTTCACAGCTTTTGTCCTGCGTAAAGTTTACCCCCAAACTCCCATCTCTTCACGATCCTCTAGGATCTCCCCGAGATCATGGATCCTTCGACGCCTTTGCCTCCTGAAACCCCCTCTCCAATCTGCAACCCAGCCCCCCGGACAATTCATATCGCATTTCCTCGTCATAGCTCGTTGTTGCTGGAATCCCTGAACCGCCACAGGCTGGAGGGAAAGTTCTGTGATGTGTCCCTCCTGGTGCAGGGCCGGGAACTTAGGGCTCACAAAGCAGTGCTGGCTGCTGCCTCTCCTTACTTTCATGACAAGCTGCTTCTGGGAGATGCGCCGCGACTCACCCTTCCCAGTGTCATTGAAGCCGATGCGTTCGAGGGGCTGCTTCAGCTCATTTATTCGGGGCATCTCCGCCTGCCTTTGGATGCTCTTCCGGCCCATCTCCTTGTAGCTAGTGGCCTTCAGATGTGGCAAGTAGTAGATCAGTGCTCAGAGATTCTTAGGAAACTAGAAACTTCCGGTGGTGGAATTTCAGCCCGTGGAGGAGCCTCTTGCCGCACACTTCTTGCTGCCACGTCCTCTCCGGGAGGCTGGTGCATTCGCTCTTCCCCTTTCCAGACCTCAGTGCAGCCCTCCACTGCCACTGAGAGTCCTGCTCCCACTGAGAGCCCCATTGGAGGGGAGGGAAGTGAACTGGGAGAAGTATTACAAATTCAGATAGAAGAGGAGGAAGAGGAGGAGGAAGAAGAAAAAGAGGATCAGGAGTCAGCAGCTACACTTCTGAGGAGCTCTCAGACTCCTCAACCTCAGAGAGTGTCAGGGAGTTTTCCCTGTTCTCGCGGCTCCCACGCACTGCCCATATCTGCTACTCCCCGAAGGCTTCCAGATGGCGAGAGTGTACCGCTTGAACCTCCTGCCTCTCCTGCACGGCCCCCCACAATCTTCTACATTAAACAGGAACCTTATGAGCCCAAGGAGGAAATAGCAGGAGGTGGAACTCAGTCTGGAGGCACAAAGGAGGAGCCCAAAGTGTTCCCTGGAGGGGACTCTGAAGGGAATGGGGAGCTAAGGTTTTTGTTACCCTCAGGAGCAGGGGCAACATCTGGAAGTGGGGGTCCATCCTGGAAACCAGTGGATCTTCATGGGAATGAAATCCTGTCAGCGGGTGGAGGACCTGGGGGAGCAGGGCAGGCTGTACATGGGCCTGTGAAACTAGGGGGAACACCCCCTGCCGATGGAAAACGGTTTGGCTGCTTGTGTGGGAAGCGGTTTGCAGTAAAGCCAAAACGGGACCGGCACATCATGCTGACCTTCAGTCTCCGGCCTTTTGGCTGTGGCATCTGCAACAAGCGCTTCAAGCTGAAACATCATCTTACTGAACACATGAAGACCCATGCTGGAGCCTTGCATGCTTGTCCCCACTGTGGCCGACGGTTCCGAGTCCATGCCTGTTTCCTTCGCCACCGGGACCTATGCAAGGACCGGGGTTGGGCTACTGCCCATTGGACTTACAAGTGACTAGTAAGGTTGTACACTAACTCCTATGAGAAGACAGCCACTGCTGCTGGTGGATACTTATCCCATCCCTCCCTTGGTCCTGTGTCCTGTAATCATGCCAAGAGATGTATTTTGGACTTCTTGTTGAGTGTGAGCTTCTTTTTGTTTTTGATACCGGGGATCGAACTCAGGTCCTTGTGCTTGCGAGGCAGGCGCTGGAACCACTGAGCTAAATCCCTGGCCCTGAGTGTGAACTTCTACTTGGTAGTTTTAGAGCCTCAAGATTTCTCATTCATCCAATTTTCTGTTAAACCACCCTATAAAAAGTAGTTTATAGGACATCCTTAAGTCAGTCACTTGCCCAGAATGGACCTTTTTATAGAGTTGATATCCATGGAGGAAACCAGAGCTCAGATTAGAAAGTTATTTAGTAAGAGAAGAACTAGAGCAGAACAACATAATAAATGTTTTACTTAGTATCCATGAAGAGTTAAAGGAGCTGGTCTTCAACTGGAGATACTTGATTTGGAGCTCAAATCATTCAGATTAGGCTTTGCTCTCCCTTGTTATTTATGACATCGTGTGAACAGAATTCTTTTTATATACTTCTTTTTGTTGTAGCTGTCCAAAAGCCCTTCAGATTGAACTTTGCTTTCTCACCAGTAGACGTTTTCCCAACACCTTTTTAAAATGTAGTTGAGCACTTTAACAAATTGAGCATTCCATAGGTCATTCACAGACTCTTTTTAAATAGGGTTCTTAAATCCTCTTGTCTGCCTTTTCACCACCACTGATAACTTGTATGTTGATCACAGTGATGAACGTGACCAGTGAACTCAGGAGATGGCAACTGACTAAAATGCACTCAGGGTAGCATGAATGCTCTCTAAAACAGGTTGCTATGGTCAGAGGGACTCAGGGTTGGGGCTGCATGTGCTGAAGGCTAGCAAGTAACTGCGCAGTGGGACCATGATGCCTCCTTTACCATCCCACGCTTGGCTAGCTTTGGCCCCTCTGCGGAAGGTGAAGGGGTAGATGCTGGAGTGGGAGTAGGAGATTTGATAGTTACTTCATTTCTTCAAATAAACTTTGTGCTGAAATCTAAATTGACAATGGATTAGATCAAGTAATTTGTGTGGAAGAGATGTGAGAACAGAGCTGCAGAATGAGTGTGTTCTTTTTGCAGCTGGGTTTTGAAGGAAGAACGGAATGGTTTCACAAAGAGCCACAAAACACTGACTTGGACTTAGGCCCTGGTGTGCCTTGGAATAACCTCAGGTAAGTTACCTTTTAGAGTCTGACAACTACTTCTATTACTTGGTTCCCTGTCTTTTTTTAATTTTTATTTTATTTTTTGATACCAGGGATTGCTTGTGAGGCAGGCAGCAGAACCACTGAGCTAAATCCCCGGCCCTTTTTTTTTTTTTTTTTTTTTTTTTA
>NW_022900932.1:2293044-2309059 GCF_012274545.1 Fukomys damarensis
TCTTGTGTGTGTGTGTGTGTGTGTGTGTTTCAGGGATCAAATTCAGGACCTTGTGTGGTGCCACTGAGCTACATTCCTGGCCTGATTATTTTTTAATTTATTATACAAATAGTGCAAAGCGTTATACTAACCCTGATTAATACCCTGCTCTCAAAAAGTTCACAGCCAATACTGGAGCTAGATTAAAAAATGTGGCCTAAGAAACCCATGATGGGGATGGTACCAGCTACTTCAGTGGCACGAAAAAGCTGATTAAGACCCCCTTCATAAAAAGGCAGCAGAGGTTTCACAAACAGTTCTTCCATGTGCCAGAATATGGCTGTCAGCGTGGGTGGCAGAACTGATCCGGGGATGCCGAATAGGAGCCAGAAGTAATCACCTTCCCAAAGTGTGTTCCTCCAGAGTTGTTCAGTGTGGTGCTTAGAGAAATGTGACTTTGTGGCTGAGAAGGTGAATTGCAGCTGGGATTTGTTGGCCTCTTAAAGAGAGACTTCCACAGTCCCATCTCCATGGTAAGGACTGTGGCACACGGGAAAGAAGATAGCGAGGGAGTCTGCCGTTGGGGTGATTGATCCCACCTACCTGCTGCTCCTGGCTCGTAACTCCAGGTGACCACATCCTTGGGCAGCACGGGATCTGTTGGCTGTAGTAAGCATTTCAGCCGACCTTGGCTGACCTTATTGAAGGGGAATTTAGGGAATTTATGGAAGGGTGCCTCCTGGAATGGCAGGAAGGGCCTGAGGACCCTCGGATGAACAAGCTCAGGATCAGCTCTGGAATACATGGAGCAGGAATTCTTGGCCATATACTGTGAGGTGGTGACAGGTTTTTTGTTTGGTGCTGGGGGTGGAGTCTGGGCCTTGAGCATGCTAAACGCACACACTACCACTGAGCTGCACCTCAGCCCTGATTCTTGTTTATTTTGTCACTGGCCTAAAGATTACATTTCCTGGGAGAAAACTTTGAGCCTCATCCATCCTCTGGCCAGAGTACTTCCATTCCATCAAAGTGTTGTAGGATGTACTTGTACTGACTCCCACCATAAATTAATTAGCGCTGCAAACATGGACTAATACTTTTTTTAATTTAAAAAAAAATTGAAAAGCAAAACAGCAACAACAAATCCCAAAGTGTTGCTATGGCAACAAAGTGGGCATGGAAACTTCAAAAGGAAATGGAGCCAGGTGTGGTGGCTGTGTAATCCCAGCAGCACTCGGTAGGCAGAGGCAGGAGGATCGCTGTGAGTTCGAGACCAGCCTGGGCTACATAGTTCCCGGTTGGTCTTAGCTACATAGTGAGACTCTGTCTCAAAACAAACAATGACAAAAAAAAAAAAAAGGAAATGGAAATCTCAGGACAGAGTGGAGAGTATGCTGGGCAGCACACAGCAGCAGAGGTCCCACCCAGACTGTTCTGCATTGGTTACCTATTTGGGGATCCTTAAAGCCAGCTGTGCTTTGCATTTAATGAGTGTTCAAGAAATGTCAAACCTATGGGCTGGGGATGTAGCTCAATGGCACTGTGCCTGCTTGGCAAGCACAAGGTCAGAGTTTGATCCCAGTACAAAATATTTCATCCGGGATGGTGGTGCACCCTGTAATCCCAGCATCCTGGAGGCTGAGGCAGGAGAATCACTGAGTTTGAGGCCCTCTTAAACTACATAGCAAGATCTTGTCTCAAAAAACTGATAAGAAAAGAAAAAAGAAATGTTAAATCTGCTAATTCTATCAAGCTAATTAAAATACCTTGTTAGTTTTTAAACTATTATTCAGAAAAGTTAGTTCTATGATGAAAGATTTTGTTTTAATTCTAGCCCTATTCCCAGAGCTTTTTGAATTATTTCCTCATCCTGACCTCACCTTCTAGGTTGTTGTAGTTCCGTATAAACATTTAATGCTCGTAGGATTGTGGGAATTAATATATGTAAAGTATTAGGAACAGTTACTTGCACACTTTAAGCACGAGGTAAACGTTAGCTATTACTGTGTGTATGGGACCTGTAGTCCTCGGTTTCCTACACCTGTACTCAGATGAGTTCTCCCAGGGAAGGGTTGCACACATAAGGGAAAATATTTTCCCTTGTTTTTTTTTAATTTTTGAGACAGGGTCTCACTTTGTAGTTCAACCTGAACTCACTATATATCCCCGGCTGGCCTTGAGCTCACAGCAGTACTCCTGCCTCAGCCTCTCAAAGGAAAAATACTTTCAACCAAATGGAATTAGGTGTGTAATACTCAGTGAGGGTTAGATGTTATTCCTGTTTCTATTACTGATCTCATAAGTGCTGGAGTTCTTCAGGGGTCTCTCTGCCCTCTTCTAACTTTATAATTCCTGGGTGATGTTAGTCACTCTGAAGTTAAAGCATTTAAATAGGTATGTTTTTAATTCTTTTTTTCATTAAATTTATTGGTACATTTTAGGTTTATAATACAATGACATTCATCAATGGGAATTTGTTTCTTTACATGATACATCTTGGTGATCTTTAATTTTGTGTCTCCAATTTTCCTAATCTCCAAACCCACTTAAATTTTTTTCCTTCTTTCCTTTTTCCTTGAATCACAAGTGCCCGCTCTGTACTCAGCACTGATGAAGAGAGCAATTCAGTATCTTTGGACATTAGGGAAAATGCAAATCAAAATTACTTTGAGATTCCCTCTCATCCTCCTCAGAATGGCTATCATCGAGAATACAAAAACAATAAATGCTATTGAGACTGTAGGGGAAAATCCCTTCTACACTGCTGGCAGGGATGTAAATTAGTACAGCCACTATGAAATCAGCATGGAGGCTCTTCAAAAAACTGAAAATAGGGCCAGGGATTTAGCTCAGTGGTGCTGCCACCTGCCTTGCAAGCGCAAGGTCCTGAGTTTGATCCCCAGTATCAAAACCAAAAACCAAAAAACCCTGAAAATAGCTGGGCTTGGTGGCACAATTCCGTAATCCCAGCACTCGGGAGGCTGAGGCAGGAGGATCACTGTGAGTCCTAGACCTGGGCTACAAAATGAGTTCCAGGTCAGTTTCAACTACATAGTGAGACCCTGTCTCAAAAATAAATAAATAAATAAATCCACAAACAAACAAAAAACAAAACCCTTCCCTGAAAACAGAACTGCCATTTGATCCAGCTCTAACACTCAGGTGTACCTGAAGGAATTAAAGCCAACATACTTTAGGGGTGCCTGCCTACCCATGTTTATTGCAGCACAATTCACGACAGCCAAGTACGGAATCAACAGATGACTGCATGAAGAAAATGTGGCACCTAGATACAGTGGAGCATTATTTAACCACAAAGAGGAATGAAATTCTGTCATTTGCAAAACACTGGTTGGATCTGGAGACCACCTTGTTGAGCAAAACAAGCCAACTCAGATAAATACTGTGTTCTTCCTAATGGAGGGAATCTAAAAACAAGATGACAAGATAGCAGGAAGTGACTGCTAGTCCAGAGGAAGGGAGTAAGAGGGAGTGGGGAGTGAAAAAGCGGATAAGGGGGGTTGTAGGAACAAGCTTGTGCCCATCTAAACGGTCCCCCGGAAACACGGTGAAAGAGGGGGAGGCTGGTGGGCGGGGGACCCTCCTGTCACCTGCAGGTCCCGTGAGTGAACAGTAGGAAGAAGGCCTCCCAGGAGCTTGGGCCTGGACGATCTTAGGGCCGCCATTGAACCAGCTGTGTAGATGAACCCGCTGCCTCACCTCTAGCCTGCTCCTCCGCTGTGTCTGGGTTTGGCAGCTCTTCCATAGGTGCCCAAGGCTGAGACCTGAGCGCACCCCGTCACCCGCCGGTAATACTTGTCCTGCCAGTGCTGTCCCCACCCCCGCCCAGGGCCTTGTGTGCTAGGCCAGCGGGCTGCCACTGAGCCACGCTCACCTCTACACATTCTGTTTTCTTCAGAGCTGGGGGTAGAACCCAAGGCTTTGTACAGCTAGGCAAGTGCTGCACGTCTGAGCTGCATATCCAGCCCTGTTATACATTCCAGTTCCTTCTCCTCATCAATACTGCAACCTCCTCCCTGCTCTTTTGTGCGTTTTTGTCTTTTGAGACAGGGTCTCACTATGTAGTTGAGACTGACCTGGAACTCTCAGCGATCCTCCTGGCCTAGCCTTCCCGAGTGCTGGTATTACAGGCGTGCACCACCACACCCGGCTACGTTTTTGTTTTTGTTTTGTCTCCTGTCTTCTGTCTTGCCTCTCTTGGTACTTTACATACCATGGCCAGAGTGGGCTTTCCAAAGTAAAAGATATTTTCACTGCTGTCCAGTTTAAATCTTTCATTGGCTTCCTTTTACTTGTTCACGAAGCCCCGTGATCTGGTTCTAGTTTCTAACGTGTCACTGCTCATTATTGTCTCTCCTAGGCCTCTGCTTTTCCTGCTTCTTGTGCTTCTCTGTCAAGGGGAAAGTTCCCGTTCTGCTCCCATCCCTGCTGTAACATCACTGGGTGCCGCGGCCCACACCTGCAGTTCCGGCCCTGAGAGGACGAGGCAAGAGGATGGGAGGTCCAGGCGGTCTGGACTCCAGGGGAAACCCTGCCTCTTCTGTGAGTAAATAAATGCTGGGCTGTCTGGGGGTCTCCCTGACTATTCGGCGTGGGCAGGACCCCTGCAGTGTGCCATGGTAGCTCTTTCTTCCCTCCTCTAGCAGTTTCTTATATTCGATAAATATTTTCCAGTTCTCCCTCGGTTTCCCATTGCATATGTGGAGGACCTGTCCTTGTGAGCTTTTACCTCCCGGTGTGATGAGGAAGAAAAGAAGCTGAGGAGGAGAGTAAGAGACAAGGAAAGCCCCTCACACCCACCGAGGTAGCAGGCGGGGGCTGGGGGGACAGGTGGTTTTGGTAATGTGTTTAGTGGATGCGGACGCCCAGAAAGAGAAGGGACTGGTCTGTTCGCCGCGGAGACTGGTGAGGCTGGAGCTGCACAGGGGAAGGAATGAGTTGTGATTGAACAAGTGTGTAGGGCTGGGTCGTGCAAAGCTCTTTCAGATCACAGGTAAGGGCGTGGATTTGGAAGCGCAGTAGGAAGGGGTCGGGGATGTAGCTCAGTGGTTCCGCCACTTGCCCCTGCCTCGCAAGCACGAGGTCCTGAGTTTGATCCCTGGTACCCACCCCCCAACAAAAGAGTTTTCAATGGCTTGTGAAAGCTGAGAATGTCGTCTAACAGGAGAGTACTTGCCTAGCATACAGAAGGCCCTGAGTTCGAACCCCAGCACCGGAACCGGAAGAAGGAGTCGAAGGAGGGGAATAGTGCTCAAGGCATCTGAAAAAGAGTCCTCTGCAGAGTGGATATTTGATCGTTAGGGACCACGTGGAAGCAGGAGGGACAATTAGTCGTTCGGTGGTGCACGCAGGAGGGGAGCCAGCACATGCTGTGGAGAAGTAGGTGAGTAAGAGCTGTCGCGTTTGCTCGTTCTGAGGGATTAATGCACTGTGAGGAGGTCGGTGTGAAGGCAGAGTGCTAGTCTCGGACTGAGCAGCTGGATGAGAGGTCCTTGGAGAAGAAGACAGGAGTATGCAAAGTTGGGGGTGGACCAGGGGTTTAGTTTGTCACTGTCAGCTATCCGGGGGGCAGCTGCAGGTATTGTCCACTGTTCATCTGGATCAGGGCTTGGCAGACGTATTCTATAAAGGGTCAGGCAGTACGTATTTCAGGCTTTGCAGGTCAAGAAGCAAAATCAAAGAAATCATACACATATATAAAACGAAAATTTCCAGGCCGGGCGTGGTGACACCTGTAATCCCAGCACTCAGGAGGCTGAGGCAGGAGGATCGCTGTGAGTTCACCACCAGCCTGGACTACATAGTGAGTTCCAGGTCAGTCTCAAATACATAGTGAGACCCTGTCTCAAAAAACCACAAACCACCCAAACAAACAAAGTGAAAATTTCCACATGGTGGCTCATACCTGTAATCTCGGCAAGCGGGAGGCTGAGGCAGGAGGAACACGATGAGTTTGAGGCCAGTCTGGGGTACACAGGAAGACCCTGTCTCAAAAAAAATCATAATATAATAATTGAGTGCAGCTGTCTGCAGTCGAGGTCCGCTGCTTAACTGGGGTTCAAGGGCTGCGTTTCCTATCATAATGGTAAGTGTTCACTGACTTCTGCTGGGCTGTAATGAGAGTCTCATGTTTGAGAGGTTGGTGAGGGGAGCGCGATGCTTTTTACCTCTGACAAGAAGCATCACCATCGGGAAGGTTCTCAGCCACAACTGCGCCTGCGGCTTCAGGAGGCAAAAGGGGAGGGGGAGGAGAGGAACTCGGCCTCCGGAGCCAGGCCAGCCTGGTCAGGGTGGAAAGGGCCGCGACAGGCCGCCCTCCATCCGCAAGATCTATCTTTCCCAGTGTCTTTACAAAACAGATGCTGCTCAATCCTGACAGCAGCCCAAGGACCTACGGCTTTGTTTTACTGTTTGAATGTTACAGTTTATTCCATCTTCACAGGCACGCACATTACAGGGCATAAGGCACACACCTTCCCCTCCCCGTGTAACCACTTGCAGTACTTTGGCATTTTTATGATACCCAGGTTCAATTCATCAACCTGGGTTGAGAGCTGGCAGCAGCAAATCTGCAGTTTACGTCCTTTCTCCGTAGCTACTCCCAATGTCCCAACTCCTGAATTGTGCTATGAGCCCTGAAATGGTGCACTCAGCACCTTCAAAGCTTCTGTAATTCCACCTGGCCTTGAACTCCCTACGTGGGCTCAGACTTGCTGCATTCCTCCTGCCTCAGCCTCCCAAGTGCTTGGATGACAGGTATGCATCACCACCCCTGGCTGGCACTCGTGTCTTAATCTGACACCTTTGTTTAACTCAGGACCAACCTGGGCTACCAGCAGTCTGTTAGTCATGACATAAAAATGAAACTTTCCACACATGGATTGAAACTGTTGTGCCTGGATCCCTTTTCAGAGTATTAGCTTCCTGTGAGAGAAGGAAGGTCTAACTGATTGCTTTCATGCACCATGACACCTGTGTAGTGAACCTACCCTCCTTCGCGGCACAAAGCCACCCCGGTCATCCTGACTAGTTTATATTATTTACGCTCAGTGTCTTTAAAGCTGATCTCAGACCAACCACCATCTCCAAAACAGTTCAATTTTACTACCTCGAGTTCCTCCGAGATGCCAGAGCAAGTGAGAAATTACCTCCCGGCAGAGTAAGGTTCATTGTTTTCTCCAGGTGAGAAGAGAACACCCACAAGGAGGAGGTAAGACTCCCTCCTGAACACCTCGTCGAGTCTGATGGCAGTTTAGTGCCTTAGCTGACAAAATCCGGAGTCCTCAATATCCTGATTCATGGAACTCCTGACAGGTGACCGAGATGAACAGGCGCTTTCAGGTTTTCGTTTACCACGGCCTGTGGACCCCCGCCCTTCAATAGGGAATTTGCTCCTCTTTTGTTTTCTGAGCACGGCGGCAGCAAGGAGTCACTTATGTGCGGCCGGAGAAATGTGAGGTTCAGATATGCGCAGAGAAGAGCCACACAGTGATCTGAAGAAAAAAAAAGCTTATTATGAAAGCGCAGCAGGTGTGACCACGGTGGGATACTACATTACCACTCAGGCAAGCGACAGCACCGAGGACGAAGGGGAACCCTCTGGGGCATGACCGCGCCTGAGAGGAGCGTTTCCGGGGCCATGGGAGACAGCGCCGCCCACAGCCAGTATCTCAAACGCGATTGGGAGTCACCAGGCCTGTGTGGCTGGACGGGACCCTAACCAGGCTTGGCGAGGACCCTTCGTGCATGGACAGTTCTCTCTGGGCTGGGGACGTAGCTCAGTGGCACCGCACCTGCCTGGCAAGCGCAAGGTCCTGAATTCAGTCTTCCGTTCTGGAAAACAAACCAACCAACCCAGTTATCTCTGTACCTCCCTTTCCCAGGAGGTAGCCAGCCTCCCTGAAGAAGGGCTCGCAGGCAAGGTCACGTCAGAGAATGCATATGTCTCAGATAATCCTTCTTTAACTTAATCCTTTCAGCTGACCGGGACTGAGGAAGCTCTGATACTGCACTTCATGGCTATGGTAGTGGTGGCAACTATGTGGTCCAGGCTGGCCTCGAACTCACTGTGTAGCCCAGGCTGGTCTGAAATTTACAGCGATCCTCCTGCTTCAGCCTCCCAAGTGCTGGGGTTGCAGGCGTGCACCAGCACACCTGGTTTATTTTTGTTTGTTTTAGCACATGATTTTAGCTGGGCATATTCATTACTTGGAGAGTACATATGTAAGTCTGTTTAGAGTCAGTTCCTACCTTTTAGCATGTCATCACGTTGTAGATTAATCACCTCGAACTGAAGGTTAGGAGGAAGGTAGCTTCGCAATTGCATAGTTAAATGAAACATGGAATTTTTTTCTTGCAATCACATGAAAGTCCAAAAAGCCTGTTGGAACTAAGCTCAGAAAAATATACCTGCTGCTCCCAATGTGGATGGAAATGGAGATCTTGTTTCTTGTCTGAGCTTTTGATGGCACAGGAAGTACATAAAGCAGCTTGGCTCTCCTGTGATTCAGATGACTTTCAGAACTTTATTGCAATAGGAGTTCCCCACAGATGCACTCATTTGCCTTGTATTGTAGGTTAAATCACCATGTCTGCCACAAAAATTCTAAGTTCTCAAGCCAGTGTTTCATAATAGTGGTTGTACCAGTCAGGCTTATCCAGAGAAGTAGAACCAATAGGATGTGTATAACACCTACATTATCACTTTTTTTGTTTGTTTGTTTTTGGTACTGCGGATCGAAGTCGGGCCCTTGCGCTTGCGAGGCAGGTGGCGGAACCATTGAGCCAAATCCCTGGCCCTGTAATACCTATATTCACTTAGTGATTCATTTCAGGGAATTGTCTCACACAACTGGGGCTGGTAAGTCTGACTTTTTTCTTTTCTTTTTTTTTTTTTTTTTTTTTTTTTTTTTTGAGGCAGGGTCTCACTGTATAGCCCAAGCTGCTCAAACTCTCAGCAATCCTCCTGCCTCAGCCTCCTGAGTGCTGGGATTATAGGCATGGTAAATCTGAAATTTATAGGGCAGGCCAGCAGGCTGGAAGCTCAAGCAGGATTTCAGTGTTAGTCCTGAGGCAGAATTTCTTCTTTCCAAGAATCTCAGTGTTGACTCATTAGGCTTTTGATAAATTGGATGAGACCTCCTATCATCACCCAGTAATATCCTTTCCTTAATGTCAAGTGATTATAGAGGTTGACTAGAAGATACTTTGAGAGGAGTATCTGGACTGTTTTCTGACCAAATGGTGGGGTGCCATAGCCTGTCCAAGTTAACACATAAAGTTTAATCATTACAAATGGTTGGGTTGAAGGCCCAGGGATTTAGCTCAGTGGTCCCACCGCCTGCCTTGCAAGTGCAAGGTCCTGAGTTCGATTCCCGGTATAAAAAAAAAAGGTTGGTTAAGGGCATGTTGGGCATGGTGATGCATGCTTGTAATTCCACAGTTTAGGAGACTGAGGTAAGAAGATCACTGTGAGTTCAAGGTTAGCCTGGGCTGTAACAGTGAGTTCAAGGCCAGCCTGAAATCCATAGCAAGACCCATTCTCACAACAAAACAAAAATCTCAAAACAAGTAGTTGAGGGCATATTCATAAAAGTTTCAGTCTCCATTTGAGCTCAAGAAAAATCTCAGTAAAATATTATCACCACTAAGCCATTGAACTACTAGGTGGTAAGGAAAATCAGGCTATTCAGTTTTTATTTCCTTCCCTTCTTTTCTCTTCCACACCCTTCCCTTTCTTTCCTTTCATTCTCTCACTAGATACCAAAGCTAGCCTTGAACTTGTGATCCTCCTGCCTCAGCCTCCCAAGCAGCTGGGCCTTTGCACATGCCACACCTATTTTCAGCTTCTATTTCTGACAAAACTATATTAATTAAGGCTGCTGTAACAAATTACCACAGACTGAGTGACTACACAACAAACATTACTTCTTACCATTCTGGAGGTGGGGAGTCCAAGATAAAAGTGCCAGCAGATCTTATGTTTGGTGGGAACTGCCTTCCTGGTTTGAAGACAGATGTCTTTTTCTGTGTTCTCTGTGCTAGAGAGTAGAGAAGAGCAAGGTCTTCCATGTCTCTTCCGGGAACACTGACCCCATTCACGGGGGCTCTTCCACCCTCAAATACCAACACATTGGGGACTGGGGATCAGTATGTGAATTTGGAGGGAAGAAAACAGCATTATGTTAAGACCATAGAATATGAATAGAAAGGGTACATTAGTAATAACAGAAGGACCTGAAGTATACCTCAGGGCCAGAGTACTTGCCGGGCCTGCTGGAGGCCTTGAGTTGAATTCCCAGCAACACACACGCACCTCCCCACACACACGAAAAAATTTTTATAGAATCTGAAAATTTTGAGTGATCACATATTAAAATGGTAATGGTAAAAAGAAAGACTCTGGCCAAATATTTTAATGATGCCCAAAGGGAAAAATGCAAATTTTGCCTGATGGTTTTGAATCCTTTTCCTGAATCATTCTTACTAATTACCCATTGATTATTTTAATCACTCAAAAACTGGAAAGCGATTTTTCTGATAAGTTCTACTCCTTTCAGAGTGATTAGGAAAAAATGTTTCTATATTTTAAGAAATCAGGTGGGGGGTGGCACACACCTGCAATCCCAGATCTTGGGAGGCTGAGGGAGGATCACATAATGAATTCAGCCAGGCTTAACTACATAGTCGGACCCTGTCTCAAAAAAACAAAAAAGCAAAAACAAACAAACAAAAAAACCCCAAAACAACCAAATCATGGCCCAGCATAGTGAAATCTCAGCATGTGAGAAGCTGAGGCAGGAGGATCGCAATTCTGAGGCAGCCTGGGCTACATCGTAAGTTCCAGTCCGTTTTGAACTACACAGTGAGGCCCTTTGTCAAAAATAAAGTAAAATTGAGCTGGGGACATAGCTCAGTGGCACTGCACCTGCCTCACAAGCACAAGGTCCTGAGTTTGATCCCCGGTACAAAAAAAAAAAAGGACACCAAAAATGAAATAGAATATAGTGAAATACACTACACTATGCTACACTGCAACAAAATATAAAAACACATGTCTAAGAGAATAATATGAATTTAATGTAATACTTGTCTTATCAATGGCATATTTCTGATCATGAACTGAACAGATTCCCATAACTTCTTTTTACTTTTTAGTTTACACACAATAATTTGGGATGAGGGTTTGAGACAGGGTCTGGCTATTAAGACAAGTCCGGCTTCAAATTCACTGTGTAGCCCAGGCTGGCCTCGAACTTGTGATCCTACTGCCTCAGCCTTTTGAGCGCTGAGATTACAGATGTGTACTCCCATGCCAGCTCCAGCAGTAAAACTAAATGAATCCAGGTATGGTAGGGTCGCCATCTGTAATCTCAGCCCTCTTGGAGGCTAAGGCGGGAAGACGGCTGGTTCAAGGCCAGAGCAACTTGGTGATTTAATAAAACCTGTCTTAAAATTCAAAATAAAATTAAATTAAAAAGAGATGCGGACGTAGCTCAGTGTGGAGGCCCTGGATTCGATCTCTAGTACCAGTAAATTAATAAGTAAAATGGCTGGAGAGGTAGCTCCGTGCAAAGGCCTTGGGTTTACAACCCAGTACTACGAAGACAACAGACAAACAAACGAACAAAGAGACATAGAATTACTGTGTGTCCAGCAGTTCTCCTTTCAGGCACATACTCCGAAGAATTAAACCCTGGAATGCTAGCAGATGTTTCGTAGCAACATTCTTCACGATGATCAGGATGTGGGGCCTGTATTTTGTACTACATTTGTACGATCGTGTATTGCTTAACAAGGTGGATCAACAATAAGCATAAGTTTGGGGAACTTGCCCTTCCACGATTTTGTCATTGCGGGAACATCGAAGGGTGTACAGCGTTTATACAAAACTAGTGGTGGCAAAATTGCCGACTGGAACTCTGCCGTGCGGGTCATGACTGTGGCCCGTACACGATGATGGGACCTTACTCGGCCTTAAATGACAAGGCGTTGGTGGGCAGGTAGGGTCCACCTGTACGGGAACCTCTCAGAGTCCGAGTGCCCAAGCTGAACCCAAACCCGCTTGTCTACTGCAGACTGCCAGCGCTGCAGTTAAACCTCAGCGCTGTGGTTTTAGTTTAGAAAAAAACAACTGCATTAGCATCTTTTGCCCTAAAAGAACAACAGTAACAGAGCTTTCCGTGGTAAAGTTTCTTTATTGAAAGGTACAAGTTTGCATTTGGCACGCTTTTGCAGGATTAATGTGATCTTTGCTGTTGGATGCGTGCTGATAACTCCTCAGACGTTGGCAAGGTGGCTCACGGGTGACGGCGAGGGCTCTGCCTGCCGCCACAGGTCCACTGCCACTGCCGGCCGGCGTAGTCACAGTCGCGGAGACAGAGTAGGATGGTGAGCACCAGGAAGTGGGCAGGGGGCGTGCGGAGCCACCGTGCGGGGCTTCAGTTTGGAAGGAGGAAAAGGTTCTGGAGAGAGATGCTGGTGATGGTTGCACAGCCATGTAAATAAACAATATACAGAGCTGTCCACTTAAAAGTGGTTTAAAACGGCAAATTTTGTGTATATTCAACCACCATAAAAATTAATGAACGCATGGAGAGAGGCACTGAATCTCACTGGTTGTTAACATCACCCAAAAAGAGACGGCCAGACATTGTGTTCCTCTTGTGGAAAACGCCATCACCACCTATGAATTAGTTTTGCCAAAAATATCTATCTTGAATCCAGTGAAGTCTCCAGACCTAACTACTCATTATAGAAAACACAGAGGGCAGGGAGACATGTTAAACCATGTGAAACCACACCACCCTGATGCAATCCGCAAAACCAAGAAAGAAACCTGAAAGGACAAACAACTCATCTAATTTAACCAGAAAATGCCAAGGGGGGAAAAAAGAGATGGATTTAAAAGATTTTAAAGCATATGAAAGAATGTAAACTAGGCGTGGTGGTACATGCCCGTAATCCCGGCACCCGGGGGCTGAGGAGGAGGGCTGCTGTGAGTTTGAGGGCAGAGCCTCAAACAGTGAATTCAAGGCCAGCCTGAACTGCATAGCAAGATTCTGTCTCAAACAAACCAAATCTAAAAGACATAATAACTAATTGTAATGTGTGGACCTTGTTTGAACCCAGTATTCTTGTCGGTTGGTTTTTGTTGTCATTGTTACTAGGCAAGTGCTCTTACCATTGAGCTACAGTCCTAACTCCTTTTTTATTTAAGAGGCAATTGTTTTTTGATGCCCTTGGTTATTTATGGGTAGATAAATTTATCTATTGTTAAGGATTGATTGAAAATATTAAATACAGCTGGGCTGCATTAATTAAACACAGCGCACGCACCTGTGGTCCCAGCTATGTTGGAGGCTGAGCTAGGAAGATCACAGGTTCAGGGCCGGCCTGGATAATTTAATGAGGTCCTGTCTCACAATAAAAATTAATTAATTAATTAAAAATGAAAGAGAGGAAGAATGAGGCCTGGGAGTATTTAGCATTCCCTGGTTCAGTCCCCGGTACAAAAAACATAATAATAAATAAACACATGTGTGTATAAATATGCACATAAACATATATGTAGGCTCTAAAAACTTATGTACTCATTTATATATTAATATTATATATTAAAATGTATGCACTCATATATTAATATTCATATATTATTTAATACACATTCATAAATTTTAAGAGTCAATTTAAAGAAACATTGAGAAATAAACTTTATAAATACATATAAAAATTTTTTTGGTGCCAGGGACCAAACTCAGGACCTTGCACTTACACAGAAGGTGTGGTGCCGTGAGCTAAATCCTCGGCAAATTACTTATATATATTAAAATGTCTAATTAGAAATTTTACATTACAAACACAGTTCTGGTCCAAGTTAATAAAATTATTCTTAAACTGGGTATGGTGGTGCACGCCTATAATCCCAACATTTAGGAGGCCGAGGCAGGAGGATCTCAAGTTCAAGCACAGCCTGGGCATTTTAGTGACTTAATATAACCCACCTCAAAATAAAAACTTTAAAAAAAAAAAGGGCTGGGGGGGGCCAGGGATTTAGCTCAGCGGTTCGGTGGCCTGCCTTGCAAATGCAAGGACCTGCGTTCAATCCCCCAGTACCAATAAATAAATAAATAAATAATAAAATAATAAAATAAAAATTACGCTGGATGAAAGCTGGAAACAGCAGACCAGAATAAAGAGGCAGAGAACAGTGCAGAACAGTGAGATCCTGTCTTCCCAGCCCACTGGGATCTCTGGGATTGAGTTCCATCCCACATCCCAGAACAAAACCACTTTCTGCTGGACTCTTATTAATAAGGGCGGGGATGTAGCTCAGTGGTAGTATTCTTGTCTAGCATTTTAAAGGCACCGTGTTTGATCCCTACGTAGCACCGCACACACACACAAAGATAAAATAACTTGTTGCTCTCTGTATGGATGTAGCCCCAGTATATATATTTTTGGTGGAAAAAGCAAAGCACAATGCGTAGCATGCAGTGCTCTGTCTGAGCAAGGACAGGCGTAGGGAGGAGACGAGCGAGTCCTTAATATTTGCACTGCTATAGTAAGTGACAGAGCAGGAGACTTCCGGAGGGATGACAGGGTGGTGAACAGCAGGAAACAGCATCTCTAAAATTTGGTGTCCGGATGCTGGAACATAGCAGTGTGAGGAAGAGAAGGAGGGAGATGGGTCCCCAAGACCAGAAAGGACCTGAGGTGACAGTTGAAGCCCATGAAGAGAGTGAAGAGAGGAACTTCGGTGCAGGAGGAGGAGGAAGAAAGTAGCGCTTACTCCCTAAGCCCTGACACGCCGCCTGGGAGGGGCTGCTTGAGCCTGGAGATTCACAGTGCTTACTGACGACCCCAGAGGCCCCCACAGAGAAACGCACCGGTGGACAGAGCAGTGGAAGCAGCCGCCTGCAGGGGCTGGTGAGTTACTGAGGTCCACATGCTCCCCGGAGAGGGCAGTCGGCCAGTAGCCCCCTGGGAGAGGGGCCCGCTGAGCTCAGAACTCAGAGCAGCTGTGCGTGGTCGCCATCAAGTGGCTCCCAGGGTCAGGGTGAGGCAAAGCCAACTTGAAGTCCGCAGGAAGGCAAGGAGCAAAGTTGGAACTGGGAGGAGGCGCTTGGAGAATTGCTGTCTGAACAAATCAGGTTCCAGCCTCACAGCCGGGAACCGGCCTGAATTTCAGTGGGACCAAAGGTGCACGCTGGCTGGTTTCTACAGCTAAATGATAGCATCCTTACAACACACTGAAACTTACGGGGCAGAAAGAAAGCACTCCTGTGAGAGAAATTTATAGCAGTGAATTCCCATACGAGAAAAACAGAACAAGATCAAATAAACAACCTAATGCTGAACCTCAAACTTGTAGAAAGAAAGCAAATCAAGCCCAAAGCTTGTAAGAGGGAGGAAATTATAAGATCAGAGCAGAAATCAATGCAATGGAAATTGAGAAAACAATACAAAGAATCAGTGAATGGAAGAGTTGAATTTGAGAATACTGTTTGCCTCTCAAGGTCATTAAGGAGTTCGAGAAGTAGCGGCCTTAGGTCTTCTCAAAATTTCTTGTAAGGCCCAACAGTGAATCCATCAAGACCCGGGCTTTCTTTGTTGGTAGATTTTTAATTACATCTTTAAGGACCAAACATATAAAATATATTGGGTAATGGGGAGAAAATATTCAAATGAGAAGGGGAACAAGAGAGGGGAGAGGGTGAAGGGAAGGAAGGCACAAGAAGAAAAAAAAAGAAAATGGGGAAAAAATGGAAACAAAGCTTTTGTAAATAAGCAAGGGAAGCCAGGTGTGGTGGTGTACGTCTGTGATTCCAGCACTCTGGAGGCTGAGGCAGGCGGATCACTTTGACTTCGAGGCCAGCCTGGACTATTTAGCAAGACCCTGTCTTCAGAAAGGAGGGAAGAGGGGTTAAAAGGAAGGGCGGGGAATGGGGGAAAAAAACCAAGCCAAATATATCATGCACCAATACGAATTCCCTATGATGAATGCTATGTCTAT
>NW_022900932.1:2309085-2333878 GCF_012274545.1 Fukomys damarensis
ATATATATATATATATGGAAGAAGTTAATTATCATTATTTGCGGATGACATGATATTCTACACAGAAGACCCCAAAACACCACCAAAAGACTTAGATTTAATAACCAGATTCAGTGGCACAGCTGGATACAAAGGCAACACTCAAAAATCAAAATCAATAGCTTTCCTGTACACGAATAACAGACTCACTGAGAGAGGTTAGAGAAACAATCCCTCTCACAATAGCATCCAAAAAATTGAAATAACCTAGGAATCAGTCTAACACAGGAAGTAAAAGACCTCTCCTTGAAAACTTCATTATTTTGAAAAAGGAGATTAAAAAGTGTATCAGGAAATAGAAAGATATCCCCGTTCCTAGGTAGGGAGAACCACTGTACTGATAATGGCCCTACTTCCAAAACTGCTATACAGATTCAGTGCAATCTCAGTCAAAATCCCTACAGCATACGTCACAGAAAAAACAATCCTAAAATTCATTTGGAACCAGAAGAGACCTAGAATAGCAAATTCTGGGCAACAAAGGCAAGGCAAGTATCACAATCCCTGACTTTAAATTATACTACAAAGCTATGGTGATAAAAACAGCATGGTGTTGGCAAAATAACAGATCTGAGAATCAATGGAACAGATTAGAAGATCAGGAATAACTCCAGAGATACTCAGCCACCTTATCTTAGACAAAGGAGACAAACACCTTCACTGGAAGAAAGATAGCCTCTTTAATAAATGGTACTGGAAAAACTGGCTTCCCACATGCCAAAGATTGAAACTAGGCCCATATCTTTCACCATGCATTAACCTAAAATTGAAATCGATCAAAGATTAAATATTAAAACTGAAACACTAAAATCTGCTGGAAGAGAATAGGTAGGACACTTGAGGACACAGGAGTAGGCAGAGACTTCATGAACAAAACCCAGACCTCACAAGAAATACTACAAAGAATCAACAAGTGGGACCCCATCTTATTAAAAAGCTTTTAATAAAAAGCATTTTATTAAAAAGCAAGAGAAACCACCAACAGAGTGAAGAGAAAAATTTTTACCAGCTATTCACCAGATAAGGGACTATTATCTAGGATATATAAAGAACTAAAAAAAAAATCAGACTCCCTAAATTTGAAGACCCAATCCAAAAACGGGCACCTGAAATGAAAAGACACTTCTCAGATGAAGTAGAAACAGCAAATAGATATATGAAAAAATCTCCTTCAACACCACTGATCATTCGTGAAATGCAAATTAAAACAACGCTGAGATCCACCTCACCCCAGAAGGAATGGCTATCAAGAAATCAACCAATAACAAATGCTGGCGGGGCTGTGGGGAAGAAGGAAGCCTTCTCCCTTGTTGGAGATGGTTGGGAGTGTAGGTTGGTGTGACTACTGTGGAAATCAGTGTGGAGAGTTCTCAAAAAACAAACTCGGGCTGGGAATTTAGCTCAGTGGCACTGCACCTTCCTGCAAAGTGGAAGGTCCTAAGTTCCATCCCTGGTTGGGGGGGCAAAAATAAAACGCGAAAACTAGAGGCCTCATTTGACCCAGCTGTACCTCTTCTTGGTATCTTCCCAAAAGGATTAAAAGCATCACACCACAGTAATATATGCACATCCATGTTTATAGTGGCATAGTTTGTAATAGCTAAATCTTGGAAACAGCCCAAATGCCCGTCAACCAATGAGTGGATAAGAAGATGTGGGTCTTTTTAAATATACAGTGGAGTTCTACTCTGCCGTAAAGAAGGCTGAGCTTGAGACATTTACAGCTAAATGCATGGACCTTGAGGTCATACTCAAGTGAAATAAATTGGACACACACATTTAAATGCCGCATTGTTTCTGTGGTGAGAGAAGCCAAAAGTGGAAATAAGGACTGAGATGTATAATAGACGTTGGGAAATGAGGAGAAAATGTTCAGATTGGGAGGGGAACAAGGGAGGGGGAGGGGGAAGAAGGCAGGAGGAACAAGTGAAAATAGGAGGGAAAAATGGGGACAAAGCTTTTGTCTCCATTTTTAAAAATAAAATTCATTATTAAAAAGTTATACTAACATAAAAAAGGAGTTTAGGAATTAAGACTAGAAACAGCAACAACAAATAAAGGAGTTGGGGATGCAGCTCAGCAGCTCGGCACCTGGGTGCCGAGTGTGAAGCTCTGAGTTCGATTCCCGAAACCCCAAAAAGAAAAGAAAAACACAACAGCCCAAAAACCCAAACCCCAAAGAAGGGGAACAAGACTGTGTGCACTAAGACTCCTATATGTATATTTTATTATGCAGGCTTTCAGTCACCTAATCCAAAAATAAATTTAAAAAATTTAAATTCCTTTAATTTGAAAATAAATGAACTAAGCCATACCAACTAGGCAACATCATCCCATGCAGAAAGAGTTAAAGAGACTTTACATACTTATTTGATGTATTTGAAGTATAAAAAAATAACAGTAGAATTTAAAAATTTTAAACTCACATATTAAACTCTCTTAAAATTTAAACTTCTCTGAGACTAATATTGTCTGCAGTTTTATCAAACTACAATATTCTTGTAAATGAAAGACGTAAATAATTATATATTTTGTTTCTTTGTTTTGCTTTTTTTTTTTTGGAGGGGCGGCAGAACCACTAAGCCAAATCGCTGGCTGTTTTGCTTTGTTTCTGCGGCAGGTGTCACTGTGGTTCAGGCTGGCCTTGAATTTGCCTTTATCCTCCTGCCTCAGCTTCCTGAGTGCTGGGATCACAGACATCCACCACCAAATCCAGCGTAGATAATTATATTAATAATGTAAGGAATCAATATTTCAGTATAAGAAAAAAGTACACTGTCATACCAAGGCTGGCTTTTTTTGTGTTTTGTTTTTTGAGACAGGGTCTCATTATGTAGTTCAGGCTGGCCTTCAACTCACTATGTAGCCCAGGTTGGCTTTGAACTCACGGTGAACCTCCTGCCTCAGCCTCCCGAGTGCTGGGATTAAAAGCATGTGCCTAGCTTGCCTGTCATTATTATAATGATATATTCCCAGCTCATCTGAAAACCCCAGCCAATTTCACTTGGCACTTGAAATACTTAATATCAGTATATGACAATTAACCAAGTTTTTCTACTTCATATAAAACCTTTAAGGGCCGGGGATTTAGCACAGCGGTACTGCCACCTACCTCACAAGTGCAAAGACCTGAGTTCGAGCCCCAGTACCAAAAAAATAAAAACCTTTAAAACAGCAGGCATCTGTTGGTTTAACACTTGTCTAATTAATTTACGAGTCTGCGTAACAACATTATAAGATCTCAAGTATGTTTTCCTTTTCCTGGCAACAAATGTGCACTGTGTTGTAAATGATCAGGGAAAGGCGCCCTGCACACACAGGGTGAAGGGAAGAGCTCTGAGCAGCAGCAAAACAAATCATGGAAGCTTTAAACATGGCTACTGAACACTGAGCTGAGAAGGCTCAGGGGAGGCTGTGGTCCCGCTGCTCCTCAGTGGGAGATGCAGGTGAAGAAAACAGCTATGGGCAGGGTGTGGCGGTGCACACCTGTGAGCCCAGCCCTCAGGAGGCTGAGGCAGGAGGATCACCAAGAGTTTGAGGCCAGCCTGGGCTGTGAGCACTCCCTTTGCTGTGCCGGGCCGCCCTGGAACGCATTGTGAACGCGATTTTTTCTGCTCTTGTCTTCGTTGTGGTCTCTTCGCAGCAAACAGTGAGTGTTCTGCCTCCGTGATTAGAATTCCCCTTACAGATTTGTTGTCAAGGACCAGTGGCTGTCTTATTGTTGTTTTCTAAGGCTGAGTAAAATACTGCAACTGAGCGCCTTAAATAACACCTTCTTTCCCTGGTACTGGGGATGGAACACGGGACCTTCACACTGAGCTACGTACCCAGCCCTTTTATTTATT
Organism: Fukomys damarensis; assembly: GCF_012274545.1. Taxonomy (NCBI): domain Eukaryota; kingdom Metazoa; phylum Chordata; class Mammalia; order Rodentia; family Bathyergidae; genus Fukomys; species Fukomys damarensis. The sequence continues at coordinate 2,312,970 of NW_022900932.1, forward strand.
GTTTTGAGACAAACTTAGGGTCTCACTAAGTTACCCAGGTTGGGCTCACATCTACAATCCTCCTGCCTCTTCCTCCCAGGGTGCTGGTTTAGAGGCAGCACAGTCACACCTGGCTTTTTGTTTTATTTTCTCGGAGACGAGCTCTCGCCGTCTTGGCCAGGATAGGGTTCAGCTCCGAGGTTCACACAATCCTCCAGCGGCAAGTGTGTGTTTCTCGCAGTTCTGGAGACTGGAAACCCGCAGTCAAGGTCGCAGCAGATCCAGCTCCTCCTGGGGTCGCCCCCGTGGGAGTTTAGGAGGACAGCGAACGTCCGCCATCCGGGGAGCTGCAAACACGCCTCCTCCGGTAAGGGCCACAGCACAGCCTCAAGATCCTCCCTGCATGGGGTACCCGGTAGAGCTTTCTTCACCTCTTTGTAGTTACCCTGCCTTTCTTCGGTCTGTGTGTGGTGCTGAGGACTGAACCTAGGACTTTGTGCAATTAGGAAGTGCTCTATCCTAAGGTACCCGCCCCTCCCTTTATTTTATTTTGAAACAGGCTGCTGCTCTATAGTCCAGGCTGGCCTCGAACTTACGATCCTCCTGCCCCAGCCTCCCCAATAGCTGAGACTACAAGCGTCCACCACCATCCCCTGCATTCATAATTTTTATTCCTGTTTGTCTGAAAATAAGACCTAACTGTAAAATAATAAGCCTTGAAAGCTGGAGATCAAAAATGCCAGGGCCAGGGATTTATCTCAGTGTTACCATGCCTGCCTTATAAGCTCAAGATCTTGAGTTCAATCCCTGATGCTGAAAAAAACAAAACAAAACAAAAAAGCTCCTGGCCTGATCACCATGCCTCACCTGCCTTACAGAGTGGCCACTGAGCAAGAGAACAGGGAGGTGTAATCTTCTGCAGGACACTGGCCAGCAGAAGACCAGCACTTATTTTCCAGTTAGGTCTTATTTTGGGCAAAGTGCAGCGTTAGACTGCTATTTATTTATTTTTTTGGTTCCGGGAATTGAACTTGGGACCTTGCGCTTGTGAGGTAGGCGGCGGCCCTAGACGCCTATTTAAATTAGCACGTGGTTTGTGTCTCTTAATTGGACGCAGACTCACAAAGAATTGCTAGGTCCCAGGAGAGGTCCCAGGAAGTAGACTAAGGAAAGTAAGATTCTGGCGCTGCCTGTGACCTTGGGCTGAGCTCAGGGTTGTCCTTGTCAATGAGAAAGGGCCACTGTTTGGACCTCTCGTTCTGCCTCCTGTGTGGTGGCTGAGCTCACCGGCCCGACTCAGGCACAGCCTGGGGGCCCGGATGGCTGACGCTTCGCTTGCGGTGTGGCCAGTGTGGCCCTAAGGAGGACTCTCAGTGCTGTGGGGTGGAACAGGCTCGTGGACTGTACCTGAGCACTTAGAAGGGAAACGTAAGGAGCTCTGGTCTGTAAGCTCTCAGTTCAGAGAGCTCCTGAGATAACCCCAAGAGGATCCCGTCTTTCTTGTAGCACTAGGGCTGATATTGCTGCAAATAAACAAAATTTAATCGTGCCGGTTGCTGAATAATAACAACACTTGAATTCGTCATCTTGCCAAAGACATTGGTCAGGAAGGAACAAGATCCTGAACTCTGACATTGAGACATCTCAGGTAAAATGAGATACTGCAGACGAATTAAGACGTTCAAATGAAACTGGTAGTCTTGAGTTCCCAGGCACCCCGGGTCCTGTCCCAGCAGAGGTAGCTTTTCCTCTGGTACCTGCAGGCATCAGCTTTCCTGGTTTGGGAATTTATGGCAGCCTCACCTGCAGCAGGTGCCTTGAAAGCAGAGGCTCATTCTCTACACCCTGATGTCATACAGCCCATGAGTCAGGTCTGGCCTCGCAGTACTCCAGAGGGACAGGAATAGTCTGGTCCAACAGGAAGTAGCTAACACACCAAATGGGTGCAGGGCATTGCTAATGCACATGAGTAGTGCCCTGGGAATACATGTGAGATTCCAAGGTTCTGTGTTAGTCAGTTTTCCATTACTGTAGCAAATACGCATGGTAATCAACTTATAAAGAAGAAAGGTTCACTTTGACTCACAGTTTTGGAGAGTTCAGTCCATGGTAAGTTGGGCTTTTTGCTTTTGGATGTAGTATATTATTTTGTGTAGCTGCTGGTGGGTCTTATTGCTTATTCAGTTGTTTGACTGAAACTTGAACTCAAAATTCAAGGTGTTTGTTTTTGTTTTTGAGACACAGTCTCACTATGTGGTTCAAGCTGACCTTGAACTCACTGTGTAGCCCACGCTGGCCTCAAATTCATGGTGATCCTCCTGCCTCAGCCTCCTGAGTGCTGGCCCCACTGTGCCTGGCCATCCATAACCATATTCTATGGTAAGTCTGAAGAAGATACTCTTTCTACTAAGGCACTGAAAGCCAGGTGTGGTGGTGCATGCCTATAATCGCAGCACTCTGGGAGGCTGAAGCAGGAGGACTAATAGTTTCAGCCCAGCCTGAGCAACTCAGCAGAGCCCTGATTCAAAATAAAAATTAAAAAAAAAATTTTTTTTTTTTTTTTTGAGACAGGGTCTCACTATGTAGTTCATGCTGGTCTTGAACTCACCATGTAGCCCGAGAGTGGCCTTGAACTTACGGAGATCCTCCTGCCTCAGCTTAATGGGGGTTATGATTACAGCTGTGGGCCACCACATCTAGGTGACTCAAAAAAAAAAAAAATGGAAAGGGGCTGAGAATATAACTCAGTATGAGCCTTGGGTTCAATTTCCAGTACCACAGAAACAAAGGAGCAACTAAGGCCCTGAAAAAGGCATTCGAGGCTAGAGGGTATAATAGCTCTGTGGTAGAATGGAAGTTTGCAGGAGGTCCAGGGTTTGATCCCCAGCACCATGGCGGAAAAGCCTCCTGAGAGCTGCGCCCGTACCCTTGAGAGGCTCTGTGGTTGCTGTCTTTCCCAGGCCAGGTGTGACTGTGGGTGTCTCCTTCAGCTCCAAAGAGCCCAGTGTTTAGGGAAAGGACACCCTGGCCCACGGAGCTCCTAAGGGTGCTGTTTGACGGGAGTAAACCTGGGAATTAGAGGCTCTGCCCACTAGAGAGTGCTGTGCGGCCTCTGCGCAGGAAGAAGTGTGGCTCTGACTGGGCCTGAGCCGCCACAGTGGAGAACAGCGCCTCACGCCTACTTTCCAGACCTAGAGCCCCCAGACTCCCTTGGGCAGGACTGAGCACCAGGGCTGCAGGACAGTACCTTAGGGGCAGGGGGTGGCGCAGTGGTGCAGCCCTCACCCAGCACAGGCCAAGACCCGCGTTCAATCCTGGGGCTACCAAATAAACACCCTTAGTCTTTTCCCAGGCAGCCTGGAAGGAAGCCCGCAGGCAGCAGCTCCCCGGAGTGACTGCGCTGGGGAAGAGGAAATGCCCCGGCCTCTTCGAGGATTCTTAGACACTGGCTCCGGATGGCTGCCGTTCCCAGGGCCTGCAGCGTCACCCTGGCCCACATTCGGGGTCGGAGTCTGTGGCCGGCGGGCGGTGGGTGCAATCTCAGGTCTGACCTGCAGGGAGCCGGGCTGGCTGTGAACACACCCTGAGGTCATTTTCCGGGCTCCCGGGGGTGCAGACAGCAGTGCCCAGCTGCTCCCGGGCCACTGAGGGACTTTCACCCTGCTAGACGGTGAGTCTGGCCACGCACCTCTGGGGGGACTGCAGACCCTAACGTCCCCATCAGAGACGCCGCTGGGGCCGAACTCCGGAAGCTTACTGTGCAGAAGTCACGTGGATTTGCAGGGATGACCCTGGCCGGTCAGAACCCAATGTGGCGACTTCAAAAGCAGCGGCTGCCCACATGCGGTCTCTGCTCTATGGCATGATTTGCTGGGGCTGTGAATCATCCCAAAGTTTTTGTGTTTTTTAAGTATACAAACATACAGGGCTTTAAAAGTATCTTTTAAAAACTGATTTCTAGCTGGGGGTTTAGCTCAGTGGTGTCGTGCCTGCCTCTCGAGTGCAAGGGCCTGAATTCGATCCCTGGTAACAAACAACAACAACAAAAGTGTATTTATAGAGGGCAGTGTGTAGTGGCACAAGCCTGTAATCCCAGCAGTCGGAGCTTGAGGTAGGAGGATTGCTGGGCTTCGAGGCCAGCATGGGCTATGTAATAAGTTCAAGGCCAGTCTGAAATGCATAGCAAGACCTTGTCTCAAAAAACAAAACAAACAAAAAAAAAAAACAGGCGTGGTGTCTCACACTTGTAATCCCAGCACTGGGGAGGCTGAGGCAGGAGGATTTCTGAGTTCGAGACCAGCCTGGGCTACATAGTGAGTTCCAGGTCAGTCTCAACTACATAGTGAGACCCTGTCTCAAAAAACCAAAAAAAAAAGAAAAAAAATTAAATGAGGGTTAAATGAGTAATTTTTAGCAAAAAATGTATTGACACATTTTAGATATACATAGTGGTAACGCTCATCAGCGGGAAGTTCTCCTGTACATGATGTATCCCACCTTTTCTTTTCTCCCCATTCCCCCCTTCCCTGAAGCCTCCCTTCCCTATATACAAAAGCTTTGTTTCCATTTTCTTCTATTTTATTTTTTCTTGTCCCTCCATTCCCCTGCCTCCTCCCTTGTTCCCGTTCCTATTTGAACATTTTCTTCCCATTAAATAGTAACTTTTATTTAGATAAAAACTCAGAGTTTTTCACTTACATGGAATCAGTGAAGAATTTTTTTTTTTCTGGGACCTGGGATCGAACTCAGGACCTTGAGCTTGCACAGCAGGTGCATTGCCAGTGAGCTACATCCCCAGCCCACAATGAAGGATTCTTAAGGGATATATTTCTTCAGGACGAAGGAAACTAAACGTTGGAATGTAAGACAGAGGAGTGTGAAGTAAATTGGTAAGAACTTGCAGCCATGGAAACAGATGTTGACTATATAAAGCGATGGCAGTGACGTCAATTTGGGGTGTAGAAGATGTACCGACTCTCCAAACAAGAGGGAGGGGGCTGGGGATGGAACTCAGTGGCACTGTGCCTGCCTCGCAAGCGCAAGGTCCTGAGTTCGATCCCCAGTACCCCCGAAAAGGAAGATATTTATTAGAAGAATGGAAATAGAAAGTATCACTTCCAACCACTAGAGGAAACAAGACAAAAGAATAAATAAAATCATCCCAAATGCAAGCAAGAAAGGAGAAAGAAGCAGCCTAGGAACCATCACAAAGTAACACACAAAGTGAGATAAAAGAAATTACCCTGAGGGTGTGCAGTGAATACACACCAGGGGCGTGCACTTGCCAGGCAAGCATCACCACTGAGCTACGTCCTCACCCCATCTTTTCTTTTTGAATGCAGAGGCCCAGGCTGGCCTCGAACTCCTGGGCTGGAGCGATCCTTCAGACCCAGCCTCCTGGGGAGCTGGGACGATAGGGCCACACTTCCCCACATGCTGGTTGTTTTAAAATATCAAACACAGTATATTTAAAACAAAGAGCGCACTTGCAGAATATCTGAAAGTAAGTGCACAGAGAGAGCTACACTGGACAGAAAGCTAACCACAAGAAGGCCTTATTAGTGGGCAAGGGTTTTAGCTAAGTGATAGAGCACCTGCCTAGTGTTTTATGTTTGTTTGTTTGAGATAGGGTTTCCGATGTTCAGGCTGGCCTTGAACTAACTCATCATGAAGCCCAGAATGGCCTGGAACCTACGGCGATCCTCCTGCCTCAGCCTCCCAAGTGCTGGGATTACAGGTGTGCGCCACTACACCTGACCTAATAATGTTTTTAAAGCAGGGTCTGTTTTGCTCTGTAGTCTGGCTGGCCTAGGATTCCCTAGGTTGCCCAAGCTGCTCTTAAAGTTGCCAATCTCCTGCCTCAGCCTCCTGAATGTGGGGGTTGCAGGGGTGTAACCCTCGTTGAGTTTAACACATCTTTAAACTTCATATTTTAACACTTCAGAACTCTCAGTGTTGACACTCCATGAAAAAGGAAGTTTTCCTTGGTCAAATTAATGTCATCTAACAAATGAACAGCTTCTGGAGCCTGGGGGTGTAGCTTGGTAGGTAGAGAGCTTGCCTAGCATGTGTGAGGCCTTGGGTTTGATCTTCTGCCCTGCACAACAGCAAAACGAAACTCGATATCCTCTGATGTCTATCCTACACCCAAAGTGTTCTGCTACCCCAGCCACATCTTGTGTGCTTTAGTCCTGGCGTGGCCCTGAACCTTCTGTGCAGGCCCGTGGGGGCCCCACGCTCGTCCCTGCCTGGCTCCTGCCTTCCCGGGACCCCGGACCATGGACCGGAACTTCTGAAACCGTAGGCCACAGTAAACCTCTCCTCCTTTGAGTTGTGGCGGTTGGGCATTTTGTCCCAGCGATGAGAAAGTGACAAAGCCATACCCAGTTCCAATCCAATGCAGACCCACACCGGGAAGCTGCAGAGCACCACACTGCCCAGGCCTGGCTGCTCCCTTGGGTTTAGAGCGGGTGTGTTCCTCTTCCCTTTATCTTTGCTGTAAAGTGAAAATTCAAAGCGTGGGTTGGAGTCAAAGTGTTACACTGGCTACACGAGAAAATGCAAGTCTAGGACAAAACTTTATTGACGCCGGCCGAGATAAGGGCGCCAGGCTTCTAAACCCAGGGTTTTTGTAGGGCTGTGAGCAGGAACTTCTTGGCAGGAAGAGGGATTTGGCAGGAAAAGCAAAGCCGGTGTCACAGGAGCAGAATAGCAGTTAGCGGGAGGGAACCCCGTCAGGGCACGTTTCGTTTCTCAGACGTGTTCTTCTCCCTTTATTATAGATGTCAACCGTAATCAGGGATGGTTTCTCACAGTCAGGAAGCTTCAGTTAACGAAAGGGAGGAAGTTAGACAAAATGGAGTCTCTCTGGTTGCTTTGGTTCGACAAAGTCAATGTTATTGGCAGATGACGTGGTCAGAGACGCCAGGCTCCCAGCAGGAGGAGAGACCGTCTGATTCCCAGCACTGAAACAAGGGCTGCGAGACCTCACCAATCCGCCTGTTTCATAGGTGCCCACTTCCTCTCCTTTTGTGCTACTAGGTACTGAACCAACACCTTTGCACTGAGCTACGCCTCTACCCCAACTTCAAACTCGGGTCTCCAAATTGCAGGGATTATAGGCAGGAGGCGCCCCACGGGGCCTTCACATAAATATTCTTGTACATAATTCTGTACTGAGAGCTGGTGTGCCAGTGCGGGCCTGTGATCCCAGCACTCAGGAGGCTGAGGCAGGAGGATAGTTGTGAGCTCAAGGCCAGTCTGGACCCCATAGTGAGACCCTGTTTCAAAAAAAAAAAAAAAGCAAAACTGCTGAGTAGGAGGAAATTGCTTCTCTCCTTTTACCGCTCGATGCCGGTTGCTCTCCGTCAGCCAGTTTGTGGTCCTGCTGGCAGCATCAAGGCATCTCTTTGCCCAAACATTTGGTATTTTCAGGCTTTATTTTTATTTTGGCTAATATTATTATGTGAAATAATATCTCATTATAGCTTTATTTTTAAAACCCCCGGAGCTGAATACAGAAAGTGTTGAGCTGCATCGTCAGCCATTTTACTTGTTTTTGTTTGGCAGGGTCTCTCTGTGAACTCATAACCCTCCTGTCTCAGCCTCCCAAGTGCTACGATTACAGGCCTGCACCAGCACGCCCAGTTTATTGTGGCATTTAAGTAACTATTTACACACTTTGTGCTATTTCACCAACACCTTGGCTTTGCTTTTTTTGAGATGAGGTCCTGCTGTATGACCCAAGCTTGACCCTCTTAGGGTTAGGGCATGAAACACCCCAAGGCTCACGTCCCGCAGGCCCCATCCCCAGTGCACAGTGGGGCTTGTGGATCAAGAGGGCACCACTTTACCAATGGATCCACTCCCAGCCCTCTGGGAGGCTGAGGCAGGAGGACCAGTCCAGACGGGTAACATAGTGACTTGGTGAGACCCTAAAAAAGTGTTGTTTTTATTATTATTATTTTTTGGGACCAGGGATTGAACTTGGGACCTTGCGCTTGTAAGGCAGGTGGCGGAACCACTGAGCTAAATCCCCAGCCCCCCCCCCCGCCCAATTTTGTTTTTAAAGGGCTGGGGATGTAGCTGTGCTTGCAGGCCCTGAGTTCAATCCCCAGACCTGGGTGGGGATTAATCCACAGATGGATCTACAGCTGCAGGGGTGGAGAAACTAGGTCACCAGGGCTGTGCCCTAAGGGTATACTTTGCTTGGGTCCCTTCCTGTCTGTCTGTCTGTCTGTCTTTCGCACTCTGCCTCCTGTCACCATAAGGTAATCAGCCTCTTCCTCCAAATGTGGCCACCACCAGGAGGCTCCGTGTCTCCTGAGGCCCGAGTCATGGAGCCAGCAGAGCAGGAACTGAAACTGCAGAAGCACTGAGCCAAAAGAAGCTTCTTCCCAAGCCCTTTCCTGGGCAATTTCGTCTCCGGGGCAGAATGCTAACAGCCCTGGGCTCCTGGCTCCAGTGATTCCCTGCAGGCCTGCGTGAGTACTTGTCTTGGGAAGTTACAGACCACAATATTACATTATTAAAAAACAGCTGTGGGCTGGGGCTTTGGCTCAGTGGTTCCACCGCCTGCCTTGAAAGCAGAAGGACTGGAGTTCGATCCCCATCCCCGGTACCAAACAAACAAGCAACAATTGTGCCTATGCCACCTAGTACGCAGTCTATCTTCGTATTGCTCTGGTTGTCCAACCTGTTTCCCCAAATATAAGACCCAACTAGAAAATAATCAGCCCTGAAAACTAGAGATCCAAAATGCCAGCCCCGGTCCGTCTGTCCTAGCCCTGCTGCCTTACAGAGTAGCCACTGAGCAAGAGAACAGTGTCGGCAGGGCGGGCCCGGTGGCGGAGCTGGCGTTTTCATGGTTAGGTCTTATTTGCCTTTTTCTTATTGTTTTTTGAGACAGGGCCTCACTGTGTAGCCCAGGCTGACCTCAAATTCTCAGCGATCTTCCTACCTCAGCCTCCCAAGTGCCAGGATTACAGGCGTGCACCACCACACCCCGCTGGGTCTTATTGTCCGGAGAGCCCGGAACTAGATGGGATCTTAGGTAAATGGCGACAGAGGCTGCCTGTGTACGGAGACGGCCTCAGGACCTTGAGCCTTACGTGAGGTGGAAGTCGTGGTCTAGAGGCCGACACATCCTCTGAGAACAGTGAAGTCAGTAGCCCTGGTGCCCCGGATTCTGCACTTGCTGTTTTGCTGAGAAGTTTGCCCTGGGTCCGGACTGTGTGCTTCTGGTTTCTTGGGAGCCCCGGTCCTTCCTCCACCTTTGAGTCCTTCAGTTTCTCTGGCTCTGACCAGCCTGGGTTTCGTCTGTCTAGGGACTCTCGTTTCCTGAGACGAGAATTCTCTTCCCAAATCAGTTCTGGAAACTGATCAGCTGTTATCTCTTCTCACCGTCCTTTGTCAGGCGCAGGAGCCTGGAAGAGTGGCTGGCACACACCAGGTGCTGATGAATAGTTATGAACGCACTTGCAGACGAGTGTTTCCCACACCTCCCCTCCGTTCTGTCCCGTCAGGTTTCTTTCGGAACATTCTTTGGAACATCTCCTGTCCGCCATACCTCTTCGCCTCTTTTACACGTTTTCATTTCGGTATCTTTTTGTGCTGTGTTTTAGATAATTTTTCAGTGGTTCATCTTCTGTCCAGTTCTGTCGTCAGTGACTTTTAATCTCCTTTTCAACCCACCCACTGACTGCATAATAATCGTTTGTAAAATGACCCTTGTCTAACCTCCATTTAACATTCTGTTTATTTCTCATACTTTTTTTTTCCCCCAGTACTGGAGATTGAACATAGGGCTTCCTACCGAGTTACATCCCCAGCCCTTTTGGATTTTTTTGTTTTGAGACAGGGTCTCACTAAGGAGCTGTTTCCCAGGCTGGGCTTTGAACGGAGGCTCCTCCTGCCTCAGCCTCCTAGACTACCGGGATTACAGACATGCACCAGCCTCATTTAGCTCTTTCTTATGCGTTTGGGTTCCTGTTTTATGACTTTTGTTTTCATACTGTGGATTACATCCCTGCACCCCTTTAGAGCTTTGTTTGTGTTACTCCTTGTTTATAGATTACACTGGTCGTGAGGTGCTGGTGCATGTGTGCAACACATCTTCATTCTTTCCACGTCCCCTTCCCCGTACTCCCCACTTCCTCTATGTCCTGGTCTCCTTTCCATTTGCAAAAGACCTGTCTATCTTCCTGATTTCTATTATCTGTGTTTCACTGGGTTCTTTAGTCATACTTTAAGTTTTCCCATTGAAGAGAGCCCATGTGATATATAAGCTTCATCTCATTTATTTTCTTTAACTTTATGGTCTCAAAGTGCATTTGTTTTCCTAAAAAGGAAAGTCCTAAAAAGGACTCAAACCTATCCTTCTTTATGGCAGAGTAGTACTTCGTTGTGTGTGTGTATGTGTGCGCGTGTGTACAGCATCTTCATCTGTTCCCCCGGGGATGTACATACAGGCTGCTTCCAAGATTTAGCTACTGTGAGTTGCGTTGCTGCGATCGGGTTTCTATGGATCACTGTTGGGCCCAATTGAGCTTCTATTCTTAATTTTTTCTGGGGCGGGTGAGTTTTGAGAAAGGGTCTCACTAGGTAGCTGAGACTGACCTGGAACTCACTATATAGCCCAGGCTGGCCTTGAACTCACAGCGATCCTCCTGCCTCAGCCTCCCGAGTGCTGGGATGACAGAATTGTGCCACCAAGCCCAGCCATGTGGTTGGTTTTGTTTTGTTTTGTTTTGCTCCTGTCCATGTGTTTTGAGTTCTTGATGACAGTGGCCATTCTTTCTGGAACAAGTATCTCAGTGTTTTTGTTTGTTTGTTTTGTTTTTCGAGACAGGTTCTTGCTATGTATTTCAGGCTGGCCTTAAACGCACTATATAGCCCAGGATTGAAATTGTAGCAGTCTTCCTGCTTCAGCCTCCCCAGGGCTGGGATTGTAGATGTTACCACCACACCTGTCTGCGTGTTGTTTTAGTTTGTATTTCTCTCGTGGCCAGTGATAGTGAACATTTTTTTCATGTATGTATTAACTATTTCTATTCGTTCTGAGAAATGTCTATTTATTTCAGCTGCACAGTTTTTGTTTGCGACTTTTGTTTTGGGGAATCTAATTTTTTTGTTCTTTACTTACTTTAGATATTTGCCCTCTGTCCTTGGAATAGCTGGCAAGACTTCTGGCCAGGAATGGTGGTACGTGGCCATCTGTGATCCCAGTACTGGAGAGGCCAAGGCGGAAGGATTGCCTTGAGTTTGAGGCTGGCCTGGGCTAGGTAGAGAGACCCTGTCTCAAAGCAATGTTTTCCATTCCGTAGGTTGTCTCTTATTTCACTCTTGTGTCCTTTGCTGTGTAGAGGATTTTTCAGGCTGCTGTGACCCTTTGTTCACTCTCGATGTTCTTTCTTGAATAACTGGGGTTCTGTTCAGAAAGTCCTGGGCCGGGGATTTAGCTCAGCGGTTCCGCTGCCTCCCTCGCAAGCACAAGGACCAGAGTTCGATCCCCGGTACCAAAAAATTAAAAAAAAAAAAAAAATAGAAAGTCCTTACCTCTGTCTATGTCTCCAAGTGTTCCCCTAATTTATCTTCCAACAGATTGATTGTTTTACTATTTAGATGTTTGATTCATTTGGATTTCAGGTTCTGGGGGGTTTTGTGTTTGTTTGTTTGTTTGTTTGTTACTGGGGATTGATCTCAGGACCTTGCACTTGCCAGGCAGGCGGCGGCACCGCTGAGCCCAATCCCCAGCCCCCTGGTTTGGGTTTTGTGCGCGATGAGAGATGTGGGTCTGGGTTTTCTGCTGTGTGTGGACAGCCAGTTTTCCCAGCACGCCTTGCCGCAGAGGCGGTCTTTCCTTCAGCGTGTGCTTTTGGTTCCTTTGTTAAAGCTCAGATGACTACATGTGCCTGCGGTTGTCTCTGCATCCGCTCTTCTGCTCCATTGATCCACACTTCTGTGCTTGTGCCAGTGCCAAGCTGTTTTTATCACTGTACCTTTGCAGTATAACTTGAAATCTGGAAATGTGTTGCCTCCTGCTTTGTCCTTGTTGCCCAGGTTTGCCCTTGCTATTCTGAAACTCTTCTGGTTCTACATAAATTTTAGGATTGTTTTTTCTAGCTCTGTGAGGAATACTGTTAGTATTTTGAGTGGGATTGCATTAAATCTATATATCAGTTTTGGCAGGGTGGATGTTTTGACACTACTGGGTCCTCCTATCCAGGAACGAGAAATGCCTTTCTATTTTCTGATGTCCTCTCTGTCTCCTTTTTCAGAGTACTGTAGTGTCTTAGTTACTTTCCTCATTGCTGGGACCAAATCGCCAACACCCACAAGCTAAAGCAGGAAAGGTTCCTTTTAGCTCACGGTTTGTAGAGGTTTCAGTTCATGACCGGTTAGCTCCAAGGCAGGGTGGCTTGGCAGAGGAGAAACAGTCCATGGCAGGGCAGGCAGCACCAACAGCAACCTGCCTTTCCCTTTTATACCACGCAGGCTGTAAATCTTTTAGGGGTGCGACCCAGAGGGGGGCTTACCATTTCCACACTCAGAGCTGTGCTGTACCAATCAGTGGACCAGTTTAGTTGTCACACCCTTAATCTACATTCACACACCCTGATCCAGCCTCCTTCAAAAAGCCCCACCTATGAGCACCCGAGGCTTTGGGGGTCACCTAGATACAAAGCGTAACATGTAGTTTTCATTATAGACATCTTTCACTTCCATGGTTCAATTCTTTTGCCTAAGCGTTTGATTCTTCTTAGGCTGTTGTGAATGGTATCGGTTCCTAATTTCTTTCTCAGTGAGTTCATTATTGGTATACAGGAATGCTATTGATTTGTGTGTGTTCATTTCATATCCTGCTGCATTGCTGATTTTTTTTTTTTTTAAACAGGGTCTCACTATGTAGTTGAGACGGGGCTGGAGCTCACTATGTAGCCCAGGCTGGTCTTGAACTCACAGCAACCCTCCTGCCTCAGCCTCCTGAGTGCTGGGATTACAGGCATGCACCACCATGCCTGGTTTACATTGCTGAATTTGGTTATTAGTTCTAGGCATCCTCCCTCTCTCTCTCTCTCTCTCTCTCTCTGTCTCTCTCTCTCTGTCCCTCTAGACAGAGTCTCACTATGTAGCCCAGGCTGGCCTTGAGCTCACAGCAATCTTCCTGCCTCAGCCTCCTGAGTCCTGGGATTACATCTGTAGGCCTGTGCCACCATGCCAGCTTTAAGAGTATTTTGGTGGAACTGTTTTAGGTCTTCTGTGTAAAGGATCATGTCATCTGCAGATGATACTTGGCCTTCATCCTTTCCTGTATGTATTCCTTTATTTCTTCCTCTTGACTGCTGTCTCTGGTTGAGATTTGAGTGCTGTACTAACAGGAGGGATGACGGTGAGCATCACCTTGTTACTGGGATTACAGCTGTCTGCCACCGTGTTGGGCTGGAGTGCAGGCTTTGAAGTAGTTACTAATGGTCTTCTGTATTTCACTGATTTTGCCTTTTTCATTTCTAATTGCATTGATTTGGGGTTCTTTTTTTTTCATTTTTGGTACCGGGGATTGAACTCGGGTCCTTGCGCTTGCAAGGCAGACAGCAGAACCGCTGAGCTAAATCCCCGGCCCGATTTGGGGTCCTTCTTTCCTTTTTGTTTTAAGATTGGCTGAGGCTTTGTCTATTTTGTTTATTCCTTCAAAGAACTAGCTCTTTGGTTCACGGATTCTTTGTAGTATATTGTTAATTTCTGCTGTGGTTTATAATTTCCTTCCTTGTACTGCCCTTGGATTTGGATTGTTCTTGTATTTCTAGGATCTTGAAGGGCATCTTTAGGTTATTTGTTTTCCTGATGTGGGCATTCATGACTATAAAATTCTCTCTCAGGACTGCTTTCGTTGTGTCCTGTAGGTTTGTTTTTATTTTTTATTTTTGTTTTTTAGTCAGGGTCTCACTGTGTAATTCAGGCTGGCCTTAAACTCACTATGTAGCCCAAGCTGGCCTCAGAATCAGGGATATTCTCCTGCCTCAGCCTCCCAGTGCTAGGATCATAGGTGTGCACCACCATGCCCAGAACCGTAGGCCCTAATGTGTTGTACTTGTATTATCATTTGAGTCTAGGAACTCTCTGATTTCTTCCTTGATTTCTTCTGTGGCTCATTAGTTATTTAAGCGAGGTGTGGTAGCCCCCATGTGTATCCCAGCCCTCGGGAGGCTGTAGCAGGATTGCCTGAGTTTGAGGCCAGCTTGGGCTATGTAGTAAATTTGAGGCCAGTCTGGACATAGTGAGACCCTGTCTCAAATAAAACAAAACAATACAAGAAAATAGCAACACAAAGAGTGTATTGTTTAATTTCCATGTGGTTTCTTAATTTTCTGTGGTTTCTTTTGCTGTTGATTTCTAGTTGTATTGTACTATGCTCTGACACTATGAATGATGTAATTTTAATTCTGTTGTATTTATTTAACCGTGCTTTATGGGCTAGTACGTGGTCTATTTTGGAGAAAGTCCCATGCTACTGAGAAGAATATGAATGAAGTTGTTGTTGCTGCAACTCCTTTTTTTACCTCTTATTCTGTCAGTGGGTCCTGCTAAATCATTAAATTACCCTGCTAGGCTCAAATGTGTAATCCTCCTGCCTCAGCCTCTGAGTGCTGGAATTACAGCGCTGGGCTGGACTGCCATGGTTACTTTAAGCTATCAAACCCTCACAAAGACCACAAGGGAATAAGATTAAGTAACAGCCTGCTCCCTATGCCAAGCACTTCATGCATATGATCTGCAACCCTTGTAGCAGCCGCAGAGGAAGTGATGTTCCCATTTTATAGAGCAGAAAGTGCAAGCTCATTATCTTACAGCTAATTGAGGAGTCACAGTTAAAACCCAGATCTGGAGGACCGTAATGATTCTAAGTGCATCCTATTGTCCCTCAGAATTATTTTGGTGGGGAGAAAATACCATCTTTTCCACTACATATTTATTGTTTTCCAGTTTTAATTTTAAAGCAGGCCAATTACCCCATGTATCATAAAAAATATGTTAAATAATTAATGGAAAGGGAGAAAGAACACATAAAACTACGAAATAATTTTATTTCAAGTAGAGAAATTTTAGGTTTTTTTATTTTCCCTCATTTTTCCAATTTTGGATTTTGTTTATGTACAAAAGTGGGGGGGCGTTAACAAGCAGCTTGCTTAGGAGAAGCCCCTGGAGCCTCCAGAATCTAATAAAATTATATCTGAGCTGAGCTTCCCTGTACAACAAAGCGAGCCAGTGACATTTTAATCCCTTAACAAGGAGCTTGCAAATGCAGCCTCAGTGGAAGCAGTTTCACCCCAGCAAGGCAGAAGACACAGCCAGCGAGGGTAGCTTCCGTGGGCTGCCCCGC
The DNA here is from genome assembly GCF_012274545.1 of Fukomys damarensis. Classification (NCBI taxonomy): domain Eukaryota; kingdom Metazoa; phylum Chordata; class Mammalia; order Rodentia; family Bathyergidae; genus Fukomys; species Fukomys damarensis. Next base: position 2,328,328 of record NW_022900932.1, read on the forward strand.
ATTGGGCACCAGGCAGGCTGGCATTGCTCTCATGGGACAGCAGACTGGGCAGCCCCCTGCTGGACTTTGTCCAGGGATCATCGTGCAGACAAGACAGAGATGCTCAGGAATTGCCAAGGGTTTAAAATATTGTCAGCATCCAATATTTTGATCCGAGGGTCTGATTTTAACAAGACAGGTTCAGTTTGCTCCATAGAATATGGGGTACAAAGGGATTTAAAGTACTGTTCTGGTCTGAATCTCTTGATTTAATCAACTTTCCACAAGGAGTACTTATCAGTGGATGTACATTAATACAAAGCCAGGCATGGTGGCTCTGGACTGTAGTGCTAGCTACTTAGGAGGCTGAGGCAGGAGGATCACTTGAGCCCAGAAGTTCCTGACCAACCTGAACAACAAAAGAAAGGGCGGGGGTTAGAGACCAGCCTGGGCCGCGTGCTGAATCACGGAGTCACACAGCTGGGCTCTGACTTTCTGCTTCAGTGGGTCACAGGCCTGTGCCATCTGGCTGCTTTATGTTTTCTTTTTTGTACTGGGGTTGAACTGGGAATCTTGTGCTTGAGAGGCAGGTGGTGGAACCACTGAGCTACATCCCTGGCTGTTTGTTTTTTGAGGCAGGGTCTCACTGTGTAGCCCAGGCTGGCCTCAAACTCCTGGCGATCCTCCTGCCACAGCCTCCTGAGTGCTGGGATGACAGGTGTGCTCCTCCACACCCAGTTTATATGCTCTTCGAAATGCTTTTAGTGCCATTAAATAATTAATCATTGACTTTGCAAATATATCCAAGCACGGGGGGATTGTTTTGCTAATGTGTGGCAAACATGGACGACACAAATGGAGTCCCTGGAAAATTGATTGGGGCCAACTAATGTGTCAGCTTTGCGTTTTGGCTGTGAGCTCAGTTATACCAGACTGTGTAGTGATACCAACCACCGGTACAGAAAAATACTGACACTGGGCCACGGATTCAGCTCAGTGGTTCTGCTTCCTCGCAAATGTAAGGACCAGAGTTTGATCCCCCGTACCAAAATAAGAAAAAAGAAAAATACCGACATTGTAATAGAATTTTATTTTTCTAAAGCAGCGATGCCATATAGTGTGGGTTACTTCTCCTACAGCAAAGATGCGTGGACTTCATTTCCATTTTTATGATGTGAGGGACCAAATTCAGGGCCTAGCACATGCCGGGCCAAGTGCTCTACCTTAAAGTACACCCCAGCCCATGTAGGAACTTGAATAAAACAAATGAAGTGATTTTAATACAACAGCAATATAAATAAAATATATTTAAAAATCAGTTTCCTTTTTAGTGCTGAGGTTAGCTGGCACATGATAAGCACAAGCTCTACTCCCAACCCAGCCTTTAAAAAAAAAAAATCAACTTCTTGTGCCAGGTGTGGTGGCGCACGCCTATGATCCTGGCACTTAGGAGACTGAGGCAGGAGGATCGCTGTAAGTTTGAGGCCAGTCTGGGCTACATAGTGAGTTCAAGACCAGCCTGAACCACATGATTCCCTGTCTCAAAAACAAAAAAATAAGAACAAGAAAGAAATACAATAAACAAAATAGAGCTGAGAATATATTTTAGTGTGAAGGCCCTGGGTTCAACCCCCAGTACTGCATTAAAAAAGAAAACCAGACCGGGCTCCTACTCCAGGGGCCTGGGTGTCATTTCCTTGTGCCTCTAGTTATCTCTGACTATATGCCCATCAGCCTATTTGTTTTTTGTTACTGTTGGGTGATTTTTTTGATTTGTTTGTTGTTTGGTTTGGTTTTTTTGAGACAGGGTCTTCTGTGAAACTGCTACTCATTTTTTTCCCCCCTGTGGTTTCCTGCTTTCTCCTGTTGATTTTCTTGTGCTGCTTGAATACTTGTAATTCTGTGTTGATTTCATGGATCACAATGCCTTTCCTAGATTGTCATTTACTCAGTACCATTGTGGTGTCCCTTGCTGAATGGAAATCCTTCATTGGAAGCAGGGAAATTCAGCACAGTGCTCTCTAGAAGCTTGCAGTTTGTTGGCTGGTGGCCCAGACGGAGTTGACACGGACGCAGATCACCATAGAGAGACAGAGGACAAACTCACACCTGATTCTAACCTGTTACTCATCAAAAAGCATGATTTGTTTTCCTCTGAGGCAGTTTGTGACTTAAAAGCTGCTATGGCCCAGCACTGGGGAGGCCGAGGCAGGAGGATTGCTGGGAATTTGAGGCCAGCCTGGGCTACATAGTAAGACCAAGGCCAGTCTGGACCACAGAATAAGACCCTGTCTCAAAAACAAAAGCTGCTTTGGCCAAAAACCCGATTTCTGCCAGTCCAACAGGTAAGTAAGAGCAGAACAAAACTTGATCTTCATTTTGTCCTTATCTCTGATTACTTTAAAGCTTTGGTTGGACCTAGTGCTGCACATTACACACTCACCCCGCAGGGAGCATCTGTCTGTGCGGCAGCTGACAAGACAGGGTTGATCAGCTCTGAATCTGCATAACCCATCTCATCCCCCTGCAAGACTGAGGACACCAGTGAGAGGTTTCCAGGGACATCCAGCTGCCAGTGAGCACTCAGAACTGAGCTAGTGACCAACGGGACCCTGCCCAGCTATTCCGCGAAGGCCTGGAACTCACTCTGTAGCCCAGGCAGGCCTGGGATGAGCTGCAATCCTCCTGCCTCAGCCTCCAAGTGCTGGGATTACAGGCGTGCACCACCACACCCAGCTACTTTCTCTCTCTCTCTCTCTCTCTCTCTCTCTCTCTCTCTCTCTCTCTCCTTCTCATTTCATTCAGTTCTTTCTTTGACATGACGAGGACCTGGAATCCAATTCCAGAAGGAGATGAGAACAACCCAGAAGCCAGTAACATTTATTTGGCGACACTCGGAGAAGGAGACCGCCTGGTAACACTGCGGTGCTTTTTCTGTGGCCGTCAGTCAAGGGCCTGCTCCGTGGACAAGTGGAGTCCTCTGTGTCCTGTCTCGGGACCTCCTGAGATCCTGTCAGGTGACAAAGCCAGTTCTCCCAGTGTCACCGGACCTGCAGGAACACAGAGCCCGGCCTCCCCGCTCCCTCCTGCGCTTGCTGCTGGCTGCTGAGGACCCGGATGTTCTGCTGCCCACTTCCATGCCCTGGTCCTGTGCTGTGAGGTTAGGTCTCAGACTGAAACCAAGAACCAGGACCTGTATGATTTTCTTTCTTGGTCCCACCCACCATTCTAAGATGCTGAGTTATTTTTGGACCCTGATTCTGTCACCCAGTGCTCTGACTGTCCCAGTTTTTGCCAGCTGACACTTTGATAAATATGTGAGCCATTCCCAGGGCCAAGTAAGTGGCAGGAATGCCCAAACACGAGCAGGCCAGAGCCCTGGGCCGTGTCCCCGGAGTCCTCTTCAGGCAGGTGTGGATTAATCAAAAAGAGCGTTCCTCCAAGATTTGTCTATTTATGTTTAGTTTTAATTTGTGTTTTTTTGGAGACAGGAGTTACCTGTGTAGCCCAGGCTGGCCTCGAACTCAGAACCCTCCTGCCTCAGCCTCCTGAGTGCTGGGGTTTCAGGTATGTGCCACCATGTTTATTGAAGAACATATAAATGCCCTCCCATAGTTTTCAGTTGCCCTGAAAATCAGGAAATTAGCTAAATGTTTTGCTGAAATTCAAGGGCACCTGTCCCCAGTGCTAGCAGAAGTATTTCAGATAGAAAAGAAATCGGTCTGGTGTGAATGATTCCCTGTGAATGCGTCACTAGATCGGGTTTCCCCAGAGGAGATGGGAGGCTGGGTTGGTGGTGTACGCCTGTAATTCCAGCACTCTAGGAGGCTGAGGCAGGAGGATCACAAGTTTGAGCCCAATTTAACAACTTAGCATCTTATTGAGACCATGTCTCAAAATCAAAAACAAAAAAGGTCTGGGTATAGTGGCGCACACCTGTAATACCAGCACTCAGAAGGCTGAGGCAGGAGCATCGTTGTGAGTTCAAGACCAGCCTGGGCTACATAGTGAGTTCCAGGTCAGTCTTAACTACATAGTGAGAAGTGAGACCCTGTAGTTGGGGTCAAATGGTGGCCCACACTCATCTACATCCTTTATCAACTCTAACATTCTCGTTTTGTCCTTGGGTGGTGTCCAAGGAGTTCCACCAATAAAAGATAGGGATCTCAGTTTGGCTTTCTGAGTATGTTCTTGACTCATCACAGAAAAAGAATTTCAGGACATGTCAGTAAGAGGCATAAACAGACTTTCTTAGGCGAAGCTAAAGAAATATACACTTGGAGAAATCAGAGTGCAGGACCTTGAGAGAGAGGCACACCATGATCTGGGGTTGGGGGATATCTGCATTCTTGGAGGTATCTTAGATGAGTGATATAAGATGTTTTGCCTAAAAACATTCTTTGGATGCTTTAAATTTGCTCATCTTCTTTTTTTTTTTAGCTGGTCTTGAACTCACTACGTAGCCCAGGCTGGCCTCTAACTCTCGGTGATCCTCCTGCCTCAGCCTCTCAGGTGCTGGGACTGTAGGTGTACGACACTGAAGTAGGAAACAGTGAGACCCCAGCACGGATAACTTTCAACACGAAGATAGGAGCAAAAAGCAGCTTTTAATGTTGCCGGCGGCTTAGCAAGTGGCTCCTGTCAGTCTTGAGATCCCCAAAGAGAAGTTTGTGCTGCCTTAGGTACCTCTTTCTACGTCTCAAAGCTTAATTCCAATGGAGTTTCCCTGGGGACACAGCAAGCAGGATTCACACAGAGCAGAGCAGGGAGTGGGGAGCACAGGGTTCTGGCGGGACTTTCTGAGTCCCGTACGCGCCTCTGGTGACAGATGACAGAAGCTGTCAGCACTGCTTAGGTGCATTCTACAGAGAGCACAGTACCTGGTTAACCCGTAGTTGCCCAATTCCATATGGAGGTCAGGTCTCCTCTCACCACCACGCCCGGCTTCCTTTATCTTTTTTTGAGGCGGAAAGCAGGTATTGGGGATTGAACCCAGGACCTTCACACTGAGCCACATTAATAGCCATTTAAAATTTTTTAAAAATAAAAGCTCCCTAAATTTTCCAGGCAGGGCTTGAACTTTGATCCTCCTGCCTTAATGTCCCAGGCATGGGCCTCTAGGCCTGGCCCTGTTTATTCATTTATTTATTTATTGAGACAGGTCTTGCTATGTAGTTGAGACTGACCTGGAACTCACTGTGTAGCTCAGGCTGGTTTTGAACTCCAAGTGATCCTCCTGCCTCAGCCTCTCCAGTGCTGGGATTACAGGCCTGCGCCACCACACCCAGCTATGGCCCTGTTCCTTTAAAACCAGGTTGCTGCCCTTTATCTTGTCAAGTGGTTTAATTTATAGATTTATAGGATCTGTAAGGGATTTGGGCTGTGATGGGCCTGGGAGAAACAAACCAGCCTGAGACACATAAATACAGAGAGTAAAGATGTGAAGTCATCTACAGACAGCTCTGGCTAATTTGGAATGTGTCCTGAAGTACAGTTTTCTTAGGACTACAATTTATTATTATTTTGGTCTTCTCTCTCTCTCTCTCTCTCTCTCTCTCTCTCTCTCTCTATA
>NW_022900932.1:2333947-2348209 GCF_012274545.1 Fukomys damarensis
ATATATATATATGGGGGGGTAGTGGGGATCGAACTCAGGCCCTTGCATTTGCGAAGCAGCTGCCAGAACCACTGAGCTAAATCCCCGGCTCTTGGTCTTCTTGTTTGAGACAGGGTCTCCCTGTGTACTTCAGGCTGGCCTTGAACTCACTGTGTAGACCAGGCTGGCGTCCAACTTGCGACAATCTTCCTGCCTCAGCCTCCTGAGCTTCTTTTAAAACAGAACAGAGTAGAACAGAAGGTAGGACCGGCTGGGGCGCAGCCGAGGGGTGGAGCAATGCTTCGCGAGGGCCCGGCCGTGGGTTTGGTTTGTCCGGCCCTGGCGCTGTGCAGTGGTGGCGGTGTGGTGGCTTCCTTCCACCCGCCTGTCGCTGTCCAGCAGTCCGTGTCCGGATTCTCATCTGAGCCGTGGGTCTCACCTTCAGGGCCGGAAGGCGGCCGGAGCAGAGATTAAAGCACAGCGACCTCGAGACTCGTGGCCGCAGACGGGGCTGTGACACGGCCTTCTCAGGGGTCTGGGACGGGTTGTCCGCACGACAATAACCGCTCTGGGGTCCCAGATGTGGGAGGACCCTGGCTCCCCACGGCCCCCACACCAGGACGCTTCTCCGTAGCTGGGGCCGTCCAAGCTGGGAGCCTCCGGGCGCCCCTCCTGGGCGTCCCTTAGCGCTGGTTTCAGCGGTGCCAGGCGAAGGGACACAGAGCACTTCCCAGGCCAGGCCGTGATCCCAGCACTAGGAGGCTGAGGCAGGAGGGCCAGGAGCTCAAGGCCAGCCTACACAGATTAGTGACTGGACGAGACCCGTCTCAAAATAAAAAGTAAAACTAAAGAAGGGCTGGAGATGTAGCTGAGGAAAAGACCCTGGGTTCAGCCCCAGGTCAGCGCGTCAATCCATCAATCGATCCATCAGTCGGTCAAGCAGAGCCGCCCCTCCTGGCTGCACCGGCGCACGCAGCGTGGGGTTGGGTGTGCGGTGGAATGGGACGCGCTGTCTCGGGTCTTCTGCACGCCCTGCCTCCCCCACTGCCCTTGCTCTTGCACGTGGCTGTGGGCGTCCCGGGGTGCTGCGCCCCACGGGGAAGGTGACTCCCGTGAAGTGGGCGGGGTTCCCAGGGCGGCGCCCTGCACGCTGTCCCCACCGCTCTTGCTGTTTCTTGGATTCTCGGTTCTGCTCCGGGTGTGGGTGTCCTGAGCCCGGCCTCCTGCGCGCTGGGATCACCGGGGAGGCCCTCACTGAGCCAGCTGCGACATTGTCTCTATGATGCTGACTGCTCTCGTTACCTGGTGTAAGTATTTGAGCTGGGCACAGAGTCTTGTGCTTGTAATCCCAACTACTGGGGAGGCTGAGGCAGGAGAATTGGGCATTCAAGAACAGCCTGGGCAAGATAGTGAGATCTTGTCTCAAAAAACAAGTATGGTATTTGTCTTCTGTGTTTTGTAACTGTCTTCCAGGTCTATCCACATGGAAGTGTGTGTCGGAATCTGCCGAGTCAGTCCATTGTATGTACAGGCTGATGTTGTTTACCTGGTAATCTGTAGATACTTGGTCTCCCGAAGGCCAGTCCATGGGCTTCTGGGAAGGGATGGGGTCATGAGGGAGCTGAACACGCTCTTAGGGGCTGGGGCTTCCTTGGAGGGAGTAGGGCTGGGGTCGTGACCTTGGGGACTGCATCTGTCCCCAGCCCCTTCCCTCCTGCCCCCCAACCCCGCTCCTGGGCTACCTGTGGTGAGCAGCTGTCCCCATGCACCCTTCCACGGGACGTTCCTGCCTCTCCACAGCGGTAAAAGCAATGCAGCCAGCTTCCCGTGGACTGCACCTCTGCCCCCGCGAGCCGAAGCAAACCTTTCCTCCTGTACATTGACTTTCTCCGGTGTTTTGTCACAGCCACAAAAAGCTGGCGGACACAGCTGGCTGCAGTGCCTACCACAGCTGTGAACACAGGTGTGCAAATAAATATCTGGGGGGTCCTCGCTGCCCACTCTTCTGGGTGTATACCTCGAGCTGGGGTCGCGGAGCACGCAGCCTTTCTTCATGGAGTTTTCTGAGGACCGTTTTTCTGTTTCTTGTACCGGCTGCGCTTTTTACCTTCCTACCAACCATGCAGAAAGATTCCCATTTCCCCTGTTTCCTTCCTTGCCTCCTGCCTCCTTCTGCTGCAGGAGGTTGAACACAGGGCCTTTGCACTGAGTTACATACATTCCCATACATCGCCAGCTCTTTTTATTTTTATTTTTTATTTTGAGACGGGCTCACTCCATCGCTAAATTGCCCAGGCTGGGCTCAAACTTGCAATCCTCCTGCCTCTGCCTCCTGAGTAGCTGGGACTGCAGAGTGCACCGCCACGCCCAGTCCTTGCTCATTTCTTTTCTTCTTTATTTTTTTCCCCAGTACTGGGAATCAAACTCAGGACCTTGCACCTTGCTGGGGAGGTTCGGTGCCACTGAGCTACATCCCCAGCCCTTTGCTCATTTCTTAACCGGTTGCTTTGTTGAATTATTGTGTGGATTCTTTATATATTCTGGATATTTTTTAATTTTTAAAAACTTTTTTGGGGTGGGCCGGGGATGTAGCTCAGTGGCACCATGCCTGCCTGTCAAGCACAAGGTCCTGAGTTTGACCCCTGGTACCCCCCAAAGAATATTTTTGGGGGCCTGGGATACTAGAGCATGTACCTAGGTCTGGGTTTGATCCCTAGCATTAAAAACAAAGAATAAATTTTTAAATAACGTTTTTTCTCTTGGAAAAATTTCAGATTCATTAAATCAGAAAGGATACAAACTACAGTCATAAGCATAAGCATCCTGCCCCCCCGCCTTTTTTTTTGAAACAGAGTCTTGCTATGCAGCCCAGACTGGCCTTGAACTCACAGCAACCCTCCTACCTCAGCCTCCCCTGTGGTCACAGGCGTGCGTCACCACACCTGGCACAGACATTCAGCCACCCTTGTTCCATCTATTTCCTTTTGTTTTTGTTTTTTGGTACCAGAGACCGAACTCGGGCCCTTGCACTTGCGAGGCAGGTGGTGAAACCGCTGAGCTAAGTCCCCGGCCCTCATCTCTTTCCTTTTGATGACCAAGAATATCTCAACATTCTTTTTTCAGTTGGATCAGGATCTTGGAAGTTTTTCAGTTCTTTATTTTGAAATAATTGTAGATCCGTGAGATCTTGGAGATTTACATCTGGACTTAAAACTGCACCGGAGGCTGAATGCAGAAAGTGAGCCTAAGCCGGGAACGTGGGTGCCCATCTGTCGTCCCAGCTACTCAGGAAGCTGAGGCAGAAGGGTGGCCAGAGCCCACGAGTTCAAAGCCAGCCTGGGTAACAGTGAGAGCAGAGCTAGCCTGCCTCAGCCCTTCCCAGCCTTTCCCAGACACTGTCTAGGAAACAGGAACTGTTTTCTCCTCTGTCCTCCTAACACTCAGTGCTCCACTGCTGCCCCCAGGCGTGCGTGCGTGTGTGTATGTGTGTGTGTGTGCGCGCGCGCTCGCGTGTGTGTATTTCTCTTGTACCAAGCTATTTTCTCTTTACACACTGAGGGAAACCATATTATTTCTCCCCAAAATATGAGCACTGCTGAACAGAAGACAATCAAAATGCAGGGATTTAGCTCAGTGGTTCCACTGCCTGCCTGGCAAACTCAAGGTCCTGCGTTCAATCCCCGGTACCAAAAAAAAAAAAAAATCGCAAGGGAGCCTCTGCCTTCCCCAGGGATCAGAAGGGAGCAAACTGTTCTTTGCCCAGCTGGCTTCATCTGCGAGCAGACTTTCTTCCCATACATTTCCCTTCCCACACTTTTTTCACCTTTGAAGCTGGGACAGGTTTTCCTTTATCTTGTTACTTTTCTAAAATGTATTGTTCTAACTGGGCGTGGTGGCGCAGGCCTGTAATCCCTGCTCTCAGGAAGCTGAGGCAGAAGAAGTGCTACATGTTTGAGGCCAGCATGGACTACATAGCTAGACCCTGTTTCAAAAACTGAAAATGAAGCCAGGCGTGGTAGTGCATGACTGTAATCTCAGTACTTTGGGAGGCTGAGGCAGGAGGATCACGAGTTCGAGTTCCACTTGGGGAACGTTGTAAAACCTCCAAAAGATAAAAAAGATGGGAGCCTGCAGAGACAGCTCAGTGCGAAGGTGCTGGGGTCAGTACTAGCACGGCCAGCAGTAGAAGCTCTGGCTCTGTGTAAATACTGAGGCAGAGGGAGTCTGCAGCTCTCTGTGCAAGATCACCACAGGTCTGGACAGCCCAACTTGGCAAAAACGAACAGAAACTCCCGCTGCATGGCCGTCAGCAGGGAAACTGATACATACTTCAACCTGGCTCCAAAAAATGAGCAAACTGGATCACGACGCAAGGACACACGAGGCATCTGTTGGGTGGAGAACAGGCGCCTGGGCTGACAGGTGCGTCAGGCGAGCAAAGACTGCGACACGGGCCCCCTCAGCCCCAACACAGCTCTGTCCCTGGCTCCTTCCGGGCTGGATGCCTGGGATCTCTGTCTGCCAACAAGCTGGCCCCTGGGGTGACTTCCCATCCCTGGGGTTCTCCGTCTTTGCTCTTAGTTCTGAGTCCTGCAGCCGCTGTACAGTTTCTCAGCTGTTTGGTACCCATTTTGCATCACTGTGTGACGTGTGATGTGTGACTCAGATCGATCTTGGTAATTAGGTTCGGAATGAAAAGACCTGGCACGGTGCCTCGTCAGTACTCGGGAGGCTGAGGCAGGAGGATTGCTGAAAGTTCAAGGCCTGCCTGGGCCTGGGCTAGTAGCAAGACCCTGTGTCAAACGGCCCCACCCCCGCCCAAACAACAACAAAGAATCAGTGATCGGAGGACTCACCGGGTGAGGGATGTGACTGTAAACGCACTGTTGACCCCATAAATTCTGATTTTGTGGAAGGACACGAAGGTGGCTGGCTGTTCCATGTCACTGGCATAGCTTGCGCATGACACTGCCTCGAAATAAAAATCACAACAAGGGCTGGGGTGTAGCTCAGCAGCCGGGGTTCCATGCCCAGTGCCAGGGAAACAAACATCCCCCGGGGGTGTCTGGAGCGCAGCACAACTCTGGTTAGAGCCGGGTCCCTGCTTCCCATCCGGTGCACCCGGACCTGTGACCCACCAGGAATCTGAGGGTCCACAGCTCCCCTTCTGTGCCGCCAAAGCTACATATTCCTCTCTCTCTCTCTCTCTCAAACTTGTGATCCTCCTGCCTCAGCCTCCTGAGCAGCAGCTGAGATCCCAGGTGCACTCACCGTACCTCATCCGAAAATCTATTTCTTACTCTGTCACGGCCACTCAGTTCACAGATTGGAGTGGGGAAACTGGAGCAGAGCCCGCATCTGGGGCAAATGACAAGGGCCACAGTTATTACAGTTATTTCAGCTTCGAGGAGAAAGAATCTCAATGAGGGTAGACAGTGGAAATCCCGCTCTCTATGAAAAATGAGCTGTGCCTATTAATAGGGCTGATTCTTAAAGAAACGCTTCCAAACCAACGCACGCAGGCAGCCTCAACCTGAGCCCTGTTAGGCTGCTGCTCCCCGGGCGGCGCCCACCCGCTTCCTGTAACAAGACTCACTGGCAGCCAGTGCTCAGCCACAGGGACAGGGCCCAGCGTCCGGGGCTGAGGCCGTTCTGTTCTGGCCCAAGAAATGAGACACCTGACAGGAAGTCACTAAACAGGGCTCGCAGGAAGTTCTTTGAAGCGTGGTATCTCGTTAGAACGGCGAAATCTGGCCACAGCCCTGACCTAGTGAATCTGAATTCGCATTCTAACAAGACCTTATGTGTATTTATTTGCACATGTGTTAAAATTTGAGAGAAGTGCTGCTTTAAGGAGAGTGGACTTATCTTCCTCTTTCTTCTGGCCCTGGAATGTGGGTGTGATGGCTGGAGCTACAGTGGCCATTTTCTGACCATGATGTGACCTAGGAGAAGACATATGTGGGGATAGAGGGGGGTAAACTCAGCCTAGACCAGCACACTGCCCAGAGCTGCCTGCCTCTTGGCTCCTGCAACCTGAGAAAACCTGTACGGTGCACGTTCAGGACTCGGGAGCCACTCCAGGCACAGTGAGGAGAGGACCACCAAGCCCCAGGCAGGAGCTGCAATCTGCAGACAACTTGGGCTAAGCTGGAGCAGAATCTGCTCTTCCCGCACCCAGTTTTAGATGCACACGTGGCTCACGGAGCAAAATGCAGATGCTGTCTCTGTACTGCTGGGTGCTTTTCCTAGCGTGAGAACTGCTTCGGATAATTCATTGTTTTTATGCTATTAAATATTCCCGTTTTATGTAACATATTACTTTTCTCTAATTTTAGGTAAACCTGGACATATTTTTCATCCATACGGAATGTCAGCTATTTAAGTTGCCCTAATGAGTCACACAGACTGCTTTTCCGGAGACAGTATGCTTTTCAAATTTGTTTATTTCCAACAGTACCTTATGTCCCACAGTATAAGCCATTCCCTATAGCCTAAAATATGTATTTTTTTAAAAATCACTTTGCTCTTTTTGAAGATGTCCAGACCCTGGAGATAATATGCAGTAGGTCAGATCTCAGACATATTGAATAAACAATGTTGTCTCAGTTACTTGTCTCTTGCTGCTGAGACAAAATACCCAATAACCAAAGTTAAAGAGCAAAGAGTTATTTAGCTTACGGTTTGTAAAGGTTTCAGTCCATAGTCAGCTGGCTCCAAGGCGGGGTGGCCTGGCAGAGGGGCATCAGAGAGGAGAAACAGTTCATGGTGGGTAGAAGGCAGCAAAGGTGCCAACAGCATCTTTCTGCCCTTTTATATTGTATCTAGGATACCGAGAATAGGATGGTGCCAAACCAATCAGTGGACTGATTTAGTAATCACATGCCCCTAATCCCAGCATCACACTCTCTGGATCCAGCCACCCCTGAAAAAGCCCCGCCTATGACTGTAAGAGGCTTTGGGGGGACATCTAGACACAAACCATAACAAATGTTCTGCCATATTTTTAGGATCTCTTCCAGAGATTGTCATATAAAGAAATCTAGCAAACTAGCCAAACTTGTTGGTACAGGCCATAATCCCAGGACTCTGGAAGGCTGAGGCAGGAGGATCACAAGTTGGAGCTCAACCTGGGAACTAGGTGACTATGTGAGACTCTGTCTCAAAATACAAAAATAAACCAGCTGCAGTGGTGCATGCCTGTAATCCCAGCACTGGAGAGGCTGAGGCAGAAAGATTGCCAGAAATTTGAGGCCAGTCTGGGTTACGTGGCAAGACCTTGTCTCAAAAATTCAAAAATTAAATAATAAAGATAAATTTAAAATGGGCCGAGGGTGTAGCTCAGCGCAAAGGCCTTGGCCTCGATTCCCAGTACCAAAGAAGAAGAAAAAAGAAAATTTAGCAAACAAAGAGCAGAAGAAAATTTATTTGGTAAAGATTCCCTACCGCAAACCTTCAGAAAATATTATGTTTTATGGAGAACTTTACACGTTTTCTTTAAAATCAGGAACAAGGGCTGGAGATGTAGCTCAATGGCACAGTGCTGGTCCAGCATGCATAGGCCCTCGGTCTTATTCCCGGCCTCAACAAAAAAAAGTTTTTTGTTTTTTGTTTTTTAATTTTTGTGGGTTTTTTTGGGGGGTGCTAGGGATTGAACTCAGGACCTTGTGCTTTCAGGGCATGTGGTGGAACCACTAAGCTAAATCCCCAGCCCAAAAAAATGTTTTTAATGAACAGATCAGGCCAGGCATGGTGGTGCATGCCTGTTATCCCAGCTCCCAGGAGGCTGAGGCAGGAGGATCCCCATGAGTTCAAGGCCAGACCGAACCACATAGTAAGACTCTGTCTCAAAAATTAAATTTAAAAAACCCCATAAAGATTGACTAAAATAAATTGACTGGTTAAAATGACACCTGCCTGAGCAACGCCCAGAATAGTCAGTATGTAAACAAATTTGCTGCCCAAGTGACACTCAGGATAAACTGTTAAGTGGTTAAATTAAAATGTAGCTCAGTGTGAGGATCCTGGGTTGTTTCTCAGTACCATACACACACACACACACACACACACACACACACACACACTCATGAAGCTGTCATCTTTTGAATCCAGCTGCTACAGCTCCAATCTTGAGTGTGCCCTTGTTATGTCCAGATATCCTTGTGTCCAGATATCCCCCCAAAGCCTCATGCAGTCGTAGGTGGGGCTTTTCAGAGGCGGCTGGATTAGGGTTCCTGATGCTGGGGTTGATTCCTGATGCACTGCTAGGCTGTAGGGCACAAGGATTAAGGGTGTGAGTGGTACCTTCCCTCAGCAGTCTGGGCAAGATAGAAGGGATAGAAAGAGCTGTGGTCCTCTCCTTGCTGCTCTGCTGCCTTCTGCCCACCATGAACTGTTTCTGCTCTGCTCCACCCCTCTGCCAGGCCACCCTGTCTGGGAGCCCGCTGGTCATGGGCGGAAACCTTTACAAACTGTGAGCTAAATAAACCTTTTCCCCTTCAACTTTAGGTGTCAGATACTTTGTTCAGCAACGAGAAAAGTAACTAAAACGGCCACGTTAAAGAGGATGAGGATGCAATATGTATATGGACTAATTCCCTGTGATGAACACGTTCATCATGTGTCACAAGTGTATACTAAAGTGTCCCCCAGGGCCCATGGTCTGAAACTTAGTCCAGGTCTCCTGTGTGGCATGATTGGGCCTCGGTCACTGGGCACACCCTTCTCAGACCAGGTTCCTGGTGCTAAAGGCTCTTAATGGAGGTGGTTGCTAGGTTCTTTCTACCTTGAGCAAAGAACTGGTCAAGACAAGTGCGAACAGTCATACAGTTTTATTAAAAGTAGGAAAAGAAACAGGCTCTACACAGCGAGTTAGGGCCAACTGTACGAAAAGACGCGCCCCACCACGCCAACAGGAACACAGTGGAAGAGACGCCATAGCCACAGTCCTTTTTGTATGGCCCCGCCTCAGGCTGACGTCAGGTCTCAGTGCCCTATGGAAAAGCTGCTTGAGTTCTCGCGAGAAGTCCACCGGCAGGGCTTTGGTAACCTCTACTGCGCATGTGTCCTGGGATTTTGTAGCGAACAGGCGACCCCACCTAGTCTCCTCTTCCAAGGGAACCGCGGACCCTGGTCTCTTCATTCTCCCTTTCCCCTGTGTGAGTAACACGCTTTGCCCTCAGAATGCTTTCTGCCGCGATGCGCTGCCTTGCCTAATACTTTGACCATGGTTGTTTTACTAAAAAACTTGGTTTTGCTGTGTAGCCCAGGCTGACCTCAAACTTGTATTCCTGCTTCAGCCTCCGGAGTGCAGGGATCACAGGTGTGCGCCACCGTGCAGCCCACCTTTCCACTGTGTAAATTGCTTATCTTATGCAGTTGTTACGGCAAGCTAATACACCAGCTGTGTTAAAAATGGCTACAGGAGGAGCCAAACTAGAAATGTAATGAGGGAGCAGTTAGCAGACAGTAGTCTACCAATCCCGGACGGCGATGCCACCCACCCCACCAGAGTACCAACTCCGGAGAGGAGGGGCTTTTGTTTTTGTTTTGCTTTATTTTTTGTTTGTTCGTTTTTGTCTTCCCTCAGTGGTAATTACAAGTATCTAAAAAACAATTCCTAGAACATATATATGTGCAAGGGAGAAAAACACTGAATGAGCCAGGCCTGGTGGCACACGCCTGTAATCCCACGACTCAGGAGGCTGAGGCAGGAGGATTGCCATGAGTTCCAGGCCAGACTGAGCTACACGGTGAGTTCAAGGACAGCCTGAACTGCATAGTGAGACCTTGTTTCAAAAAGGGAAAATAATTGAACCAATGAGTGTATGTAGCAATAAACAAAATCTGCTTGATTTAAACAAATTAACACATTTCTGAGGATTTAGCTCAGTGGCACAGAGCCTGCCTGGTAAGCACAAAGTCTTGAGTTTGATCCTCAATACAAAAACAAACAAACAAACAAAAAACCCAACAACAACAAAAACCTCCACAGTAGTAAATGTCTTCCCCGGAAAGGGTCCTGACCGGTCCCGTTAGCTGTGCCCTCATCCATTGGGAGGAGAAAGCCTCTGTGAGGTCTGTCATCCTGATGACGAGGTAGACGCAGGTTCCTGCACGCAGGAGGTGACCGGTCCACAGGAGGATGTGCCGCCCTGACGGAGGCCGGACAGGGACTGATCGCGCTCGGGATCCGCTCACCTGAGGGACGCAGAGACCCTGGTGTGACAGGTACTGTCACACAGAGGTCACAGGGTCACACAGAGGGCCGCGAGGTGGACAGTCCTACGGGAGCGCAGACAGATGTCCCTCCTGTTTGACCACCATGTCCCGCACCTGCGACCACGTCGCTAAGCAGGTTGGTTGCTAAGTGAGGAACTGGGCATAGTACAATGTTCACAACAAAGAGAGGGTCAGAGGAAACGCCAGCGCGATGACTTCGCTTTTAGTTCCATAAAGCTTCCATGCAGTACTGTTTTATGTGTAAGGGAACGCAGAGCTCCAGTACAAATTGCAGAAATGACCGTAGGAGAAGGATCCACCAGGCGGCGCTGCAGCTCACATTCCTGCATGGAGTCCAGGAGGGTTGTGGGTCGTGATTCCCAGCAGTCGTCAAACAATGAGACCCACAGACTCGCCTAGCGCTGACTTAAGATCCACCCACAGGTATGACACAGTTTGATTTCTACAGTTTGACCTTTCGATTTTCATGGAGAAAAGATGTGCGACCACCTTGTAGAACAACAGTCTTATTTGCTTGCCCCATCTGGTCATTGTAGTCAGCAGGCTGGTTAATTAGAACAGTTTGGAAGGTACATACATAGCCAATGGGAAATCTGTTAGGAACAAAATTGAAGCCAGGCATGGTGGCGCACACCTGTAATACCAGCACTTGGGAGGCTGAGGCAGGAGAATCACCATGAGTTTGAGGCCAGCCTAGGCTACATCGTGAGTTCAAGGCCAGCCTGGACTACATAACCAGACCTGTGTCAAAAAACAAGAAAGAAAGAAAACCCACCAAAACAACAGTACAGGAAAAGGAAAATGTTCATAATTCACAACATTTTAAGAAACCAGTTATATCCAGGGTGATGGTACACACTTATAATCCCAGCACTCAGATGGCTGAGGCAGGAGGACCATGAGTTCCAGGCCAGCAAGGGCTACGTAGTTCAAGACCAGCATGCGGTTTCAAAAAAACAACAAAAAAATTAAATCTGGCAGAGCTCTTTATGAAATTTAGGGTTATGTTCTAGGACGGAATTAAAGATGGTTATTTTATTAGTAGTACAGCACTAGTGTAACACGCATGAGGCCCCAAGTTCTGCCCCCAGCATTATAAATAACTAAGTTAATTATTCACATCACCCTAGCCCACCTTGAAGTGCCAGGTTTTTTACCCATAAAATGAGAATGAGGAAAGCACCTCCCTCTAAGGTTGACAACAAATAAGTTCCTGGCAGGAGGGAGTTGCTATTATTGCCTGGCCTTACAGCACACACCTATACACTCAGCATGTGTGAGACTGAGGCAGGAGGATCTCAAATTTGAGGCTAGCTCAGGCTACATAATGAGACTTTGTCTCAAACAACAAGAAGGTTAGCTTTTGTTTTATTTTGTTTTGTTTTTTGAGATAGGGTCTGTGTACCCTAGGCTGGCCTAAAACTCTCACCCGTCTTCCTGCCTCAGGCTCCTGAGCACTGGGATTACAAGCATGTGCCACTACACCCAGCCAAAAAGGCTATTATCACTGGAATTTTAGCAAATATAGTGGTTTGTGCCTGAGGGCCGGGCCTGTCTAGCCTGTGATGACTCAAACCACATTAAAGCCAGCCCAAGGGGCCAGCCGTCTTCCGGTCACACTGTTCCAGGTACAGGTAACAAAAGACAGGAAGGCAAACAGCCCAAGTGACAAATGTTTCTGGCACCAGCAGGAACAGTAATTAAAAGTGAGGCAGTGCTGGGCGTGGCAGTGCACACCTGTGATCTCAGCATTCAGCCTGCAGAGGCAGGAGGATCTCTGACAGTTTGACGCCAGCCTGGGCTACCTGTTGAGACCCTGTCTCAAAAAGCAAAGCAAGCTGGGCGTGGTGGTGCACGCCTGTAATCCCAGTGCTCAGGAGCCTGAGGCAGGAGGATCACTGAGTTTGAGACCAACCTGGGCTATACAGTGAGTTCCAGGGCAGTCTGAACTACATAGTGAGACCCTGTTTCAAAAAAAAAACCCAAAAAACAAAAAAAGCAAAAGGCTGGGGATTGGCTCACTGGTTCCACCACCTGACCTGCCTTGAAAGTGCAAGGGCCTGAGTTTGATCCTGGTACCACCAACAAACCAACCCAAAGCAAAAGAAACAAACAAAAAGCAAAGCAGATAGGGGTCAGACAGGAGCCACAAAGGCCTCTGTGAAGGGTCTTAGGTCAGCTTAGTCGGCCCAGGGCTGGTCTTACAGCCACCTCTCCCCTGGA
The DNA here is from genome assembly GCF_012274545.1 of Fukomys damarensis. NCBI lineage: Eukaryota > Metazoa > Chordata > Mammalia > Rodentia > Bathyergidae > Fukomys > Fukomys damarensis. Next base: position 2,346,392 of record NW_022900932.1, read on the forward strand.
CCTTCCCCGGGTCTGTGTTACACTCACACTGACACACACGAGTACAAGCAGTTGCACCAACAGCTCATGCACGTCTTTAGGGCGTTTATACCGGGGTTTCAGCTATTTTTCAATGTTCCTTCAACAATCAAAGCAAAAGCATTGCAAAATTTCTTTACTGTTTTTTCTTTCTTTTCTTTTTTGGTACCAGGAATCAAACTCAGGGCCTCAGCAGTGCAGAATTTCATCCTCACGTGGGATCAGCAACCAGCCAATTACATGACAGAGCCGAGAAGCTTTCGAGATTGTGAATCTCACAGGTAAGTCAGTGACAGCAGGCAGGGAGGGGACACGGGCTGAGGAGCTGACAGGAGGACTGCAGACAGCTGTCCCAGAATTCCAGCAAGGACATGATTGACTGTGATAAGACAGAGCCAGGCACATGCTGGGCTCCTGTGATCCCAGCGTTCAGGGACCCAAGGCAGGAAGACTACAAGTTCAAGGCCAGCCTCATAGCAGGACCCTCAGAAAACCAAGCAGCCGGGAGTGGTGGCGCATACCTAGGATTGAAGTGCTGGAGAGGCTGAGGCAGGAGGATCGCTGCAAGTTTGTGGCCAGCCTGGGCTACTTACTGAGTGCAAGGCCAGCCTGGAACATGGTGAGACCCTGTCTCAAAATAAATACATACATACCTACAAACAAAATACTTCCTGGCTCTGATGGCAGCTCAACTCAACTAGCATGTGAAAGGCCCTAGGTCTGATCATCAGCACCATTAAAAAGAAAAAGAAAAAAAGCCCATCTTAGGCCTTCAGAGCAACCCCAAATCAAGGCAACACCTGAGAGAGACAAATCAATGGTAATTGTAAAATCAATCAGGAGGAGAAAAGTAATTAAAATAAGCCCATAATCTTAGCAATAAAGACAGAACTCGAAAGGCTTTAGAAGTATTCATTTAAGTAGTTCAAATTGAAAGCAGAAGGGAAATGAGAAGCTCCAGGCCACACCTTCACCGAAGGCAGACCGCAAGTTCAAAGCCAACCTAGGCAACTCTGCGGGATACTGTCTGAAAATAAAAATAAAAGGGCTTGGATATGGGTCAGGGATGGAGAGCCCTGGAGCTCAGCCCCGGGTAGCGGGTTAGACAACCTTAGTATTTCACATTTTGTTTCGCTTTGTTTTGTTTTGATACTGGGGATGGAACTCATGAGCTTGTGCTTTCAAGGCAGGTGTGACACCACGGAACCAAATCCCTGGCCCGCTTTGTTTTTTGAGACAGGGTCTTGCCACGAAGTCCAGGATGGCCTTGAACTCACTATGTAGCCCAGGATGGCTTCAAACTCGTGGCAATCCTCCTGCTTCAGCCTCCAGAATGCTGGGATTACAGGCATGAGGCACCACGCCCGGCTTATGTATTTTAAAGTTAAGAATCAGTATGTACTGCAAACTTGCACTAAGAAAAATACAAATTAGAAAAAAAGACAAGAATCAGATCTGAGAGCCAGTTATTTAGTTCCACGGCACAGGGTCCCAGGTTCGATCCCCGGTGACAGAAAAAAAAAAAAAAAATCACATCTGAGTCTGGAGTGAAAATATCTTGCCCGGGGCCACGAGGACCTCAGGATCTCCCGGTGCACGCAGGGGACCAGGAAAGGGACAGCTTGCCCAGCAGGGCCCAGAACAGGGCGCAGGCAGTCCGCATAAGCTCCGGGGTCACAGCTTGTCCACGGTGGCCGGGCCGACCTGCACTGCCCTCGGCGGGACTAGGGGCAGGGGCTCAAGATGGGGTAAAAACCGCGACAACGCCCGCCTTCCACGCCTCCAGCCCCCAGCCCCAGC
>NW_022900932.1:2348367-2357877 GCF_012274545.1 Fukomys damarensis
CTTAGAGAGCAGGAGGGAGCAGCCCTCCTCCGGGACAGGCCCGCCGGCGTCTCCGCGAGTCATCCCGGCGCCCAAGGTCAACGGCAGTTCAGGATCTTAGCTGGCTTTCCCTTCCCGCGGAGAACCGACCGCACCCCTCCCAGAACGCGGAAGCCAGGCGGCGGCAGCGGGGTTCCTGCCGGAGTCGCTCAAGCTGGAAGATGGGGGGCGGGACGGCAGCAAAGTAACGGATTGGCTAACGCCAGGCTGCCTCACATCAGATGTTGTGTAAGGCAGGGGGAACTTTATTGTTACTGTTGTTTTCGTCGTCGTTACTGTTATTTGGTTTTTTTGAGACATGTGTAATCCAGGCCGGCCTGGAACCTGTGGGCCTCCTGCCGCGGCTTCCTGACTGCTTGGATCACAGGTGTGGACCACCACAACCCGCTACTTTCTGCATTTCTGGGAGGGTCACATTACAATTTAGTTTTGGTCTGATGACATTCAACTTTTTTTCCCAGTACTGGGAATTGAACCCATGGAGTGAGTGCATGAAGTTATTTCCCAGCGCTTGTGCGCTCTCTCTCTCTCTCTCTCTCTCTCTAAAGTTTTAAATTTTGAAGGGTCTGGAATTTAGCAATTTAGTTCAGTGGTTCTGCCACCTGCCTCACAAACACAAGGTCCCAAGTTTGATCCCCAGTACCAAAAAAAAAAAAGTTTAAAAATTTTGAGATAAGGTCTCATGAAGTTACCCAGGCTGGGCTCAAACTTGCCGTCCTCCTGCCTCAGCCTCCCAAGTGCTAGGATTATAAACATGCACCTCCATGCACAACGTGGGGGGTTGTAAATTTAAAATCAGATAGGCTGGGGATTTAGCTCAGCAGTTCGGTGGCCTGCCTTGCAAGCGCAAGGACCCAAGTTCAATCCCTGGTACAAAAAAAAAAAAAAAAAAATTTAAAATCAGATAGTCCTAAATTCTTAGTTTAACTCATATACCGTGATGTTCTATTTAGACATCCTGTAAGTTTTGTATGAAAATAACAACCATAACTTATTCTCTGATTAATGTTCAGTTAGCCCATGGGCTTGGCTTATTAAATTTGCTTGAACATTCTTCATACCATTTACAAATTTAGTTAATTAAATTCTCTTAAATATTTAAACTACATCTACAAATTTATCATACTTGATTTTTTACCCCCCAAGCACTTCAAATTCCTCATAGGGCATATTTACACGTCAAACAAGAAAAAAGTGTTACACATGTAAATAATTCCCGTAACCTAATAATTCAAACCTTTAAGTGTGGCAAATCAAATTATTTTAGAGATTCCAATATTGTGTGCAAACATAATCAAAGTCTCTCCCTGGGTGTTGTGATATCTACTTTTGTCCTAGCCACTTGGCAGTTGGATTACAAATTTGAGGCCAGCCTGGGAAATCTGCCAAGACACAAGACTGACGTTCTTCTTTTTCTCCCCATGGCCTTTACACTGAGCTACAGCCCTGGCCCTTTTATTTTAAGCCCAGGTGGCTCTCAAGTTTACAATCCTCCTGCTTTAGCCTCCCAAGTCCTTCGATTAGAGGTGTGTGTGTGTCACTGCACTCAGCAGATGGCTCAGAAATTTAAAAAGAAAAAAAATTTTTTTTTAAAGTGTTGGAGAAGGCTAGGTGTGGTGGGACCCACCTGTAATCTCAGCATTTGGGAGGCTGAGGCAGGAGGATCACCATGAGTTCGAGGCCAGCCTGAACTGCATAGCAACACCCTGTCTCAAAAAAAGGGCTTGCTGGGTGAGGTGGTGCAAACATGTCATTTTAGCAGTCTGGAGGCTGAGGCAGGAGGCCTGGGTGCTTGAGGGCTTGGGTTTGATCCCCAGCACTGCAAAATCAAAAGGACTGGGATCCCGCACAGACAGTGTATCTAAAAGTGCACCTTGTTTAGTGTAACCGCCTTGTGTGTTTTATGTATTTCAGTTCTGTTAGTCTGGTTAATTATATGATAATTAACTTTATAAGGTAAATAATAAGACAAACAAATCCAATATTAGAAAAATAAAAGGGGGGGTGGAGGGAAGGGAAAAAAAGAACCGAGATGTTTTATGTACACATGCCAGTTCCCTACAGTGAATGGAATAGTATGTACTGCAAGCATGGACTAATAAAAATGAAAGATTAAAAAAAAGTAAATTAAAAAGGACTGGAAATGTAGCTCAGCACTGGGAAAAATAGGAAAGATTCCTTTTTTGTTTTTTGTTTTTTGAGACAAGGTCTTGCTATGTATTTCAGGCTGGCCTCGAACTCACTGTGTAGCACAGGCTGGCCTTGAACTTTCTTTCAGTGATCCTCCTGCCTCAGCCTCCCCAGTGCTAGTGAATCTGATCCTGACAAAAAAAGAGAAGGTGGAAGGGAAAGAAAAAAAGAATTGAGATGTATTGTGTACAGGTACTAATTCCCCATCACTATGTACTGCAGTCATGTACTAAGAAGAATAAAAAATTAACAAAAAAATTTTCCGGAGCTTTGGGATCTTCAAATAAATCAATAAAGGGGCTGGGGACAGGAGTTCAGCGCAAAGACCTGGGGTCCAGTCCGTGTGGTGGGAGACAGACGGGGGCCCTTCCTGCCGTCCCCACCTTTGTTTGTGGGCCAGGGAGCACCTGGCTGTAGGGGACACCGGGCAGCTGTCCTGGGTGCCAGCCCGAGAGCCCCAGTGCGCATGCCCAGGTAGCGACCCCCAACACAACCAACACACTCCCCACCCCACCCCCAGTCGGGCCCCCTGCCAAGCTCCGATCTCCAGGTGGGAAGGGCTGCCCGCCTCTGCCCAAAGCCTTTCAAGTTGGTGAGCGTGTGTCTACTAGAGCCTGAACCCAGGGCCTTCACGTTGAGCGAGGCCCCCACCCTTTTTGATTATTTATTTTGGGACAGAGTCCAGCTAAGTCACCAAGTTGTCCAGGCCGGGCATTAACTGGGGTCGTCCTGTCTCAGCCTCCCAGAGTGCTGGAGTTACAGACGCTCTTCTTCCTCTCCAGCGACCTGATCGCCCACCGGAAATAGATCGGAGAAGCTGCCCTGGGGTGAGAACAGGTTGATGGCAGCCTCCTGGGCGGGGAGTCTGCAGTGACGCAGGGTGGGCTCCCCGCACGCGCAGAACTAGGGCCATCGGCTCTGCTCCGCTCCCGCTGAACCAGATCTGCGGTTTGCAAGCGCCCGGGAGCAGAGGCCTCTACATTTAAAGTGCGTGCAACTGGAACAGGGTATGGTGTTCTCATTGATTTTAATGAAGCGGTGAATTAATTTTAATTTATGAGGTGCTTGCCAGATAGTTTGGTCACGGAAATGTGTTCAAACGACCTGCCGAGTGCTTGTAGGTGAAGAGTTTTTTCCCCCTTTTTTGAAGCACAGGCTTAGAGCAGACGCCCACTGACCTGAAGTACACTTTCTTCAGGGAGGTAGATCAAACCACTGCAGGGTGGGGTTGGGGACACTGAGGCCGCTGGGAAGGCAGCTGTTTACACCGAAACCGTACAAACTGCACAGCTGAGCGGCGGCAGCTGCCGCTCCCCACAGAGCTCAGTTCAGGGCCCCAGGCTGCGAGGAATCTGGCATCTTTGGGGGAATGAGCCACAATTTCAGAGCAAGTTGCAAATAGGAGCCCTCCTAGCCACCACGCTTCCCACCACAGCCATGGCTTACTCTGTCCCACTACTTCTCATCACCTGGCTTTGGCAACCCAGGAAAGCACCTGGGAGGCTGAGGCAGGAGGATGGAAGGCTCGAGCCCAGCCAGGCACCTCAGCAATTTATTGAGACCTTCCTCTCAAAATAAAAAGGGTCAGTGAGCCGGCCTTGGTGGTGTCTCACCCCTGTAATCCCAGCACTTGGCAGGCCAGGGCAGGAGGATTGCTGTGAGTTGGAGGCCACTCTGGGGTACATAGTGAGTTCAAAGTCAGCCTAGAATATGCACTGAGACCATGTTTCCAAAAAAGCAAAACAAAAAACAAAAAAAACCACCCCGTAGTAAATGTTTTAAAAATTAAAAATTATTCGAAAGGCCGGGGATTTAGCTCGTTGGTGCCGCCACCTGCCTCACAAGCTCAAGGGCCCAAGTTCGATCCCCAGTACCAAAAAAAAAAATTTTATTTTAAATTTAAAAAACAAAAGTGCTTAGGATGTAGCTCAACAGGAAGACCCTGGGTTCACTCTCCAGTACTAATAAATAAGTAAATGATGTGCAGAATAACATCCCAACTCCTTTCTCAGCGGATTAGAGATGACCACAGCTGCAATGACCCATCCGCCTTTCTTGCGGCCAGAAACGGTGCACTCTTAGCTCAATGCCCCACCGTGATCATACTCAAAACCCAGAGGGAGGGAGAGGCGAGTCCCCGCCCACAGAAGGGCACGCTGGCGCGTTTGAAGCAGCGACGGCCATCTTCGTCTCGGGCGACCCGTTCTGTTCAGTCTTCCTCAAATCATGCAGCTGTACACGGAAGGAAAAAAAAAAGGCGACCTAGCAATCTGTCCCCTAAACCGAGCTCGCGGGACCAACGGCTCGCATCCTGCTGCCTGCATCCAAGGCCTCGGGCCCGTCTGCCGGTGGCGAGACCCAGCTCCCCGTCCAGTAGTACCGGCAGCGCGCAGTCGCAGGCGCGCACACTCTCGTCCCGGCACCGCACCTATCGCTCGGGCGGCGAAACTGAAGTCTTAGCCTCAAGCCTGGCACGCACCACGTAGATGCTGTCTTCGAGCTCTTCTGGCGCGTTACAGGGTCCTCCAGCATCCACTCAACTGCGCCCTGCCTTTCCTTTCTGCACCGCTGCAGACCCAGGTCAGGGGGCAGGGGGCAGAGGCCGCGCAGGGTCCTTCAGTCCCCAAGCGGGTCGGAAACACACCCGGGGCCTGGGCCTGGGCAGACTGTAGATCTGGGAACATTTCAACGCCCCCGTGCTTGTTATTTCTGTCACCACTGGCTCCGCCGCGCAGGGGCTCCCTGCACCAGCGAACTAGAATGAAAAAAGCCCTGCGTGTGTGTGAGGCTGTGGGGACATCAGGAAGGGAGAGCTGGGACGCTGTGTCTCAGGCAGAGCTAAGTGTGGAGGAGAAGAGTTTTTTGTGCCAAAGTGGGTGGGAGCCCCAGGGAGAGTAATCCAGCCCAGTGTGGAGGAGGCCATGGGGGCCCGGGGGTTCTCGGATATGCTGCGGCCAAGGGGATCCCCGACTTCTTGAAGGGGTGGGAAGCTGCCTGGATCCCCAAGGCAATGAGGGATGGGCATGGAGAAGGGCCCAGGGCCGGATCTCAGGGACGATCCAGGTGCTGCAGCTTCTCCAGGCCCGCTGGATGGGGAGAGGGAGCAGAGGGCGCAAACGCGGCAGGCAGAAGTGGGGGCATTGCACGGTTTATTTGAACCATCAGCAGACGGCGTAGATGGTCAGCAGGTGCCACCTGCAACCCCTCCATGCAGTGGCTTCATCGAGAACTTCTCCCCCGCCCCCAACCCCAACTGTGCAAGAAAGAGAAGGCTCTCCCACCCACCTCCAGGGGGCCGGCAGGCCAGGAGTGCGGAGGGTGGCATGGGGTGGGTTCAAGTATTCACAGTGTCCCAGCTACATGCGCAGATTATACAGTGCCCAGGCCACCAGGAAGACCCAGCCCCGTGGCTTAGGCTTAGCGCTGAGGCCACTCCCTGAGACACCTCGGGACATTAACCAAGGCACTGCAGCCCCGTCAGAGGGTCCTCAGAGAGCTCATGAGAAGGGCCCTTGGGGAGCAGGACCAGGGCCCCCACTGAGACACCGGGACATTAACCAAGGCACTGCAGCCCCGTCAGAGGGTCCTCAGAGAGCTCATGAGAAGGGCCCTTGGGGAGCAGGACCAGGGCCCCCACCTACACTATGGGTCCTACAGCGACTGGCGTGGAGCCAGTGGCTATTCGGTGAGGGGATGGGCGCGGACCAGGACAGGGCCAGGCTTGGTGGTTCTGACGGACACTGCAGAGAGCTCCGACCCTGACCCCAGCCCCGCCCCAAGCCCAGCCCAGAATCCCTGAGAGCCCAACCACAGAGGCAGTATGGGGCGGGGAGCAGGACCTAGGCCCCCATCCGAGCCAGCCTGCCCCCCAGGAGCTGTGCCGGGTTCGTGTCCCACCCCCCAGGCTCTGACCTTCCAGACCAGCTGTGTCCTGGGGACAGGGTAGACCTGCACCTTGGGTGTCCTGACCTCAGGCAGGGTGGTGGGGATCAGGGCATCTCCCAAGGGAATATAAAGACAAGCTAAAACCATTAAAAGCCTCCGGGAAGGACCAGACCCCAGGCTCTTGTCTCCTACTGCCCAGCAGGCAGGGGTGAGGGGTCTTGGAGAGCGGAGAAGGGAGCTACAGCACCCCCACAGGCTGGGGCCCAGTTAGCACCACGCAGTGTTGGGGCTCCTGTGCAGCCCGAGTGACCCCAGGCAGGAGCCCCTCATGTCGGAGTGCCCCCTTGCTAACGGTTCCGTACTCTTGGGGTGGGGGGACCCCTGTGGGGGAGAGGAGAGGGAGAAGTCTGGGCTGAAATGCAGGCAGGGGTCTCAGCTGGGGCCCCAAAGCGCCCCCTGGAGTCACGATGATTTGAAGAACCTTCGTACCACGTACTGCCCCAACAGAACCACAGCCAGGACTAGCAGCACGTTCCGGATGGGGCCGTTGCCCAAGTCCAGGGCTGCCACCTGCCGGGAGAGACTGGCAGTCACGAAGGGGCCGGCGGCCTGGGGACCGGGGCGGCCTGGGGACCGGGGCGGACATTGTAGGGTGCAGACTTGGGCACTCACCCAGCCGCCTCTCTGTGCGATCCACCCAGCAATGCAGTAGTGCAGCATGCAGTCCACCACCAGCCTGGTCACCTTGCCCAGGAAGCCAGACAGGCCGTGCTGGTAGACGTGCAGGGCCAGGCGATAGCCAAAACCCAGGAGCGCCACCACACGGCCCCAGGTGATGCCGCTCTTAAACAGCCTGCAGGAAGAGCACCCCGGAACTCAGTGGATCCAGGGGTCCACAATCCACCCCCCGGACCCCGGACCCCTCCCTGTGGAGCCATGGATCAGGGCTCCGGCCTCCCTGCGGAAGAGCTGGGGCGTCTGTTGAGAGGACAGAGTCAGAGGTGAACCGGCTGGGTGCGGCCTCTGGGTGTGGCCCCCAAGGCTGCAGACCGAAGGGCACAGAGAGGGCAGAGGAGGAGGGAGATTACCTGTGCGTGTTGCTGGCCTGACAGCCGGAGAGACAGCAGAGAGAAAAGGACAGGAGAGGAGGTTAGGTCGGGTCCCCGAGTCCCGGCAGTGTGGGGGCCTCTGCAGGTGGGCTGGAGCGGTCACCACTGCTGCCTCCTCCTCCACCTGCGCACCTGCCTCACTGGGGAGTCCCAGCTGGACCCCGGGACACCCTCACACAGATCGGACAGCCGAGCCCTTGGAGCCGGGGAGTTTTGGCCCCATATGAGACGACAGGGGTGTCCAGGGTCGTGGGGCAGCGCGGTACCTGGATGCGATCCTGATGAAGAGGTCGTAGGCGTTTTCGGCTGTGGGCTGCAGCTGCCGCAGCAGGTTCTGGAACTCAGCGTCGTAGCGCCGGTTGATGTCATCCCCGATGATGGCCAGTCGCCGACCCACCTGGCCCAGGGTGCTGGGGACATGAGGCGGCCGGTGAGCGGCCGGGTGGGAGGGGTGTGCCGAGGACAGGCCCTGCACCCCGTCCTGCTGTTGAGTGCAGGCCCCAGGGACAGGGACCCCGCTGGCACCTCTGCCCCCTGCAGCCATCCCCAGGCCAGGCTGAAGCTCACCTGCTTGGCTCTAGGGACAGGGTCTCCATCTCAGGGTCAGCAGGGGCGGCCGCGCCCTCGGCCTCCTGCTCCTGCCGGTGGCGGTAGTACACGTAGCTTTGGAAAACCTCCTCGGTGTCCCGGGCCACCTGCTGCTCTGGGGTTGAAGCCTGGGGTCAGTGAGGGGGTGCTGCACCCGGCAGCCTGGGTTTTTGGGTCAATCATGCCCCCTCGGGGCCACTGCTGTCCTCACAGTGGGCAGAGGAGCTCACGGCTGGGTGTTCTGCCAGCATCGAGTGGCCAGGGCACAGCCAGGCGGGCTCGGGGGGGGGGGAGATAAACTGTGAAACTGCAGCCACCCAGGGACAGTGATAGACCCGGGACCAGAAGCCCACGGCCGGGGAAGAGAGAGCCCGCATGGGGCTGAGCGGGCGTCCACTGGGAAGCAGGCAGACGCAGCCGCCACACTTCCTCCCTTCCCGCCTTCCTCCTCTGCACCCCACCCCTGCCCTGCCCTTGGGCTCCCACGCAGAGCCCTGCAGGCTTCTCCTTTCTCCCAGGCACCAAGGGAACGGGCCGGCTGCCTCACAAGGGATTTGCGCGCAGGGGACCCTCACCAGCTAACGATGGCCCGGGGGCCTCCTCGCAGCCCTCACCAGGGGGACCGGGGCCTTGGTTGGATGCCATCTTTTAGGTCTCAGCCAGTGACAGTGTTAGCCTGTGGGTGGGAAAAGCGAGATGGGGCTGGACAGGAGACACTGGATGGTCCCTAGAGAGGCCGCCATGGCTGCACGGGAGGCCCCACTCCCAGCAGGGGACAGCAGGGCACACACTGTGGAGTGTGGGGCCCCATCCGACAGGCTGCCTGTGTCCCAGAAGGGCAAGGCTCAGCCCTGCCTTGGCTTTCGTGGCACATTTCACACATGGCTCCCGGGGCCTCCAGGGCCCTCTTAGCACCTGTGGCCATGAGCTGGCCACCTCCAGCCTAGAAGGCCACTTCCCCTTGGCTGGCTGGAGGGCACCTGCCCTCCAGTGCAGCCGCTAGAGGGACTGTGACACTCCGACCATCAGGAGCTCTCTAGGATTTTGGAGACAGGGTCTCATTCTGTATCCTAAATTGGCCTGAGACTCATGATCCTCCTGCCTCAGCCTCCCAAGTGCCGGGGTTACAGTGTTGTGATGACAGGCGTGTGCCACCTCCCTCAACATGATCTTTTGTGACAGGGTCTCTACCTAGCCCAGCCATGCCTTGAACTCATAAACCGGTGATCCTCCTGCCTCAGCCTCCAGAATGCTGGGGTTATAGGTGTGCACCAGCACCCCTGGCCTTCCTCAGTGCTGAACTCCAGCAGAGACGCGCCACGCCTTTCACAAGTGGAAAGTGAGGCCTAAAGGAAGAGTGCCGGCCCAGGCCACAGCCAGCCAGGGAGGGTCAGGTCCCACAGGGGACATTCAGTTTCCAGCTCGAGGACCTCGGCCCTGTCCCCCACTCCAGGGTCCCCTCTGCCTCTCTCACACCTGCTCTCCTGCCAGCCCCGGCCGCCCGCCGAGCTGCTGGGGGAGCATTTCCTGATGTCTGCCTTTCGCTTTCAGTTTGCACCCCTTCCGTCCAGCACCAGTAGGAACCCGGCCCCAGAGCCTGCTGCCCGCACCCCAGCAGCGCTCTTGGCCTCCCCGGTCCCCAGACCCAGTGGCCCCAGGATGGCGGGCTGCCAGGTGCTGCTGGCACCCCAGCTCCCCG
>NW_022900932.1:2358630-2363314 GCF_012274545.1 Fukomys damarensis
TTTTTTTTTGAGGCAAGGGCTCACTAAATTACTACATTGCTTGGGGTGGGCCAGAACTTGTGATCCTCCTGCCTCAGCCTCCCAGAGTGCTGGGATGACAGGTGTGCATCGCCACGCCCAGTGCCCCCCACCCCTGACCTTGACCCTTGTCTCAGTCCTGCCTGAGGAAAAACCCAGTTTGTGAATTTAAACCCTGCTGTCTGCTTGTGGTCCTGTGAGTTCAGCTGGGCCCATTTCACAGGTAAGCAGGGTGGGGTCCTGGGCTGGGTCCCTCATCCGACTGCAGATGCCAGGGAGAAGCGACTCTGAGCTGGGATTCAGCCTGCAATACAGACCTGCAGCAGGCGGGGCGCTCCCCACCCTGGCCCGGCCCCTCCTAGAGCTTCTGGGGTCTCCAGCTTTGACAGTTGGTCCTGGGCCCCACGGGATCCCAGGTCACAGTTTCCCCTCTGTCTTCTTCTTCTGCAGCCCGGTGGGGAGCAGGGACAGCAGAGGAGCTGGCTGTGCCTTTCTAGGGGAGCAGTGCACCACCTCCCTACGGTGGGCAGAAGGCAGGAGATGCCAGGCACAGGGATGTAGGCGGGGCCAAACCCCAAGGAGGTCCTGAGGCTCCTGCCCAGGAGGAGAAACCAGAGGAAGTGGGGGTCTCTGCCACCTCTGGGGTCCCCTGCCTCCTCCAGCTGACCGTTGTGGAACTTGGGGCTGCTTTGTCGAGTCCCTGTGGTGGCAGAGTTCCTGAGGTCGAAGTGGATGCTCTGCCTCTAGGGCCCAGTTCGAGGGAAAGCTGGAGCCCAACTGCCTGGGTTCGAATCCCACCTCCACCCCTCTGTGCCTCTCTGCCTCCGTTTCCTCATCTGTAAAGTGGGAATAAGATAGTGTTCGTCTTCAGGGTAGCTGGAAGGTGAGGGTGCCTTTCACCAAGTGCCTGGACCTGAGGCTCGCGCTCACAGGCACTGAGTAAGGGCACAGGGCTGGCCAGGCACTGTGGCCCTAGCATTCTAAGAGGCTGAGGCAAGAAGATCTCAAGTTTGAATCCAGCGTGGGCAGCTTAGTGAGATCCTATCTCAAAATAAAAAATAAAAATAGGGGCTAGGGATGTGCCTCAGTGTGAAGGCCCCTGGACTCAATCTCCTCCGGCTCTGGAAAAAAAGAACAGAGAAAAAGCCCACGTGACGATGCCCCTTCAGCTCAGCCCCCGCCCAGGTCCCTGCCCTCCGAGGTCCTGGACCTTCCACCAGCCGCCAGCTGGTCAGGGTCCGTCCTAGCACAGGGGGCCTCAGCTCAGTAGTGCCTTTCTTGGCCTTTTGGGAACTGCTATCCCCGCTTCCTGTTTATCGCGTTTGTCGTCGGTGGCTCTCCGCACCGCTCTCAGAGCCCACCTCCCTGTCCCTGCTGGCCCCGCGCTGGCCCCGCGCCTCAAAAGCCCAAAGTCTGCGAGGGGCTCAACGGTGCAATGTAGACCTAGGCCACCAGGTGGCGCCAGAGGACATGCGATGAGGTCCTCTCCCTTAGGCTTGGGGGGCGCGAAGTGGGAGGGCTGGGGCCTCCCGGGGCTCCTTTCCCTCCCCGAGGCTTCCAGCTCCTTGCCCGCCCTTTCCTTCCAGGGCCGCAGAGCTGTGAAAGCCCGAGGGTCCCCTCTCCCAGACAGGAAGAGCAGTTATTGTGGTGGCAACAATTTATGACAAAAGTCGTGTTTGGCAGGTGAGAAGTCCTGGGTTCAATCTCCAGCACCCAACAAAATAAAACAAACAGCTATTTCTGGGGGCCGGACTCTCCTTGAGGCATTTTTAATTTAAATACCGCATTACCACGCAAGGTGGGCCCTGCTCAATGTCACCTCCACTTGCAGAGTGGGAGCCGAAGCACAGAGATGTTAATGGCGTGCCCAAGATCACACAGCTGGTGGTGGTCAGAGTTGGGGTTGAGTGCAGGTAACCTGTGTTCCTGAACCAAGCTGTCAAGGCAGCGGCTGGAGGGCTGGTGCCCAGGAGCCCTTCCCGGGAGGGTGGTGCCCCCGGCCAGCACTGGGCATTGGAAGAAAGGGCTGTATTGGGCTGTCGGGAGGCTGAGGCAGGAGGATAGCAAGTTTGAGGCCGCCTTAGGCAATTTAGCAAGATTCTGTCAAAATAAAACTTTGAAAATTTAGCTCAATCCCTAGTTTGGCATTAACAACAATAAAAAGAAAGAACAAAAGCAAGCAAGAAAGAACAGATAAATGAAAGAGAGGGAAAAGAAGCAAAGAAAACTTTTCTGGAGTTGAGCAGAGATCTCAGAGCTGGGACAAGTTTGTTTCTGTTTTGTTTGAGTTCACAGCACTGAGGACTGAACCCAGGGCTTTCATGCTGAGCTTCACCCCCAGCCCTTTTTGAGTCTTTATTTTGAGACAGGGTCTCACTAAGTCTCTTAGTTGCCCAGACTGAGGTCCGACTTGCAACTGTCCTGCCTCAGCCTCCCAAAGTGCTGGGATTGGACACGAATCTGCCACCCCACCTGGCTGGAAGAGGTTGGAGGGACAGGTGCCACCATCCTGTCCCTTGGGTCCCCAACAGCTTGCAAGGCTGTGCCCCTGCCTCCCCATGCTGTGGGAATGTAGGAACAGTGCCTCAGTTTCCCCTTCGCTGAGCCGTCACCAGTCTGTACACTGTGCCACTTCTGAGCCGTCTGTGCCACCTTGCCCAGCTCCCTTTGGCTTTCATGGAGACTGAGCATGACTGACTGAATCACTGGCCACTGGGGCCCGGTTATCCGCCATCCCTCTCCTCCTGGGGGTGGAGGGCCGGGTGGACATCCCAGCCCTCCTCGGGCTCCCTGAGACCCCGGACCCCAGCCCCGTCCCACAGCTGCAGGGCCAGAAGACACCTGGCTTTGCAGGCTGAAGGAGCCGCAGCCTGGAAAGGGTGCAGAACAAGGACGACTCTGTACTGGGCCGCTCTCCCGCACAGGAGCCGGCGGGTGGCTGAAGCTGCTTCTGGCAGTTTGGGGGCATCCGCGGGGAGGCAGGCAGCTGAGGAGCCCGAGGCCCAGGAGGACACGGGCTGGGCCGGGGCTGCCCTGCAGGGGCTCCCAACGTGGCCCAATCTGCACCTCCCTCTCAGTCCCGAGAGTTCTGGGTTCAGGACCCTGGCACACGCACGCGTGCACACACACATGCACACACGCGCTGTAACACACACGCACACACGTGTTCTCTGACACATGCACACACATGTTCTCACACACAAACATGCACACACGTGTTCTCACACACACACATGCACACACCTCCATCAGTCATTTCTCCATGCAGAGTCCTAAGGCCGTTTATTGTTGTTTTGGGTTTTGGCCCAGGGACTTCGAACCAAGCCCCCTTTCATTCCCTGCCCTGTTTCCTGTTTTTTGGAGACAGGGTCTGGCCATGTTGCTGAGCTGCTCAGGCTGGGCCTGAACTTCCGGTCCAGGACGCCGTGACCAAGGCCTGTGCCATCGCACCTGGCCGTGACGCTGGTTCCTAAACCTAGCCGTGCCGTTCGCTTTTCCTGGGCAGGTCTGTCCTCCCGGGGCTTGGCAGTGGCGCCGTGCGGGGCTGTGTGGAGGCCTCGGCCACCCGGGCTGGGGCTGAGAGTGAGCCTGTGCCTTCGTGGTAACCTCCACCCTCCCTGTGGTCAGCCCTGCAGCCGCTGTCCTCTGCAGAGGGCAGGCTGGGGCCCAGGGGCCATGGCCTCCAGTTGGCCTCCTGCTCCCGCATGGACCCGACTGGCAGCTGAGCCTGAGCCTCAGTTTCCCCCCTGTGAAGGGGGGTGGACAGGCCACAGCCCACGCGGCTGTAAGGGCCCAGGCAGATGGCTGCCGGCCAGGGGCATCCTTGTGGTCCTCACCTGCCCCACGCAGGGTCACAGGAGCCCTGTGCCCTGCACCCCTAACTCCACGTAGGCTTTGATGCAAGGAGCTCTGATCCTGGGGTCCATCCCTGCCCTCCAGAGCTGCTGGGCCAGTTTGCCGTCCCTGGGGGTGGGGGAGTCTGGGTGGCACCCGGGGTCCTGACTTCCCCACCCCACTGGCTCCTCTGCCCCGGGGACCCCACGATGAGCGGAAGCCCCGCTTTGGGGAACACGGGGCAGCCCCTCTGGGTGGCGTTCAGGACGGGGCGCCGTGCGTGACCCCAGGCTCTCCAGAGCGTCCCACTCTTCAGGGTGAGTGGAGCTGGGCATAGCGGGCTCTGGGAAAGGGGGCCCAGGGCGATGATTTCTGCAGGGTGTAGCTGGGAGGACTGGGGAGCAGAGGAGGGGAGGGAGCCCGCGGGGCTGCCCCGTATTGCTTCACCTGTTAGGCCCCAGCTCCTGCTCCGAGCCCTGAGTGACCCTGTGCTGGCGGCAGCCCTCTCTGCCCCGGACCCCGAGCCCACGGAGGGCTCCCGCCCGGGTCTTGGGTGAACGGTGTCCTCTCGTCTGCAGGGTGGGGGTGCAGTGGGGCCCGAGAGGGGCGTTGGAGACGGTGCCCGACCCGGGTGCCCCCTCCCGGTTCCCAGGCCGCGGCTCCGAGGAGGATCCGGCAATTCTCCGGCAGGAAGTTCCTGCCTGGGCTCAGGGACAAAGCCAGGAAAGAGGCTGGGGGCCGCTCTGGCCGGGAGGACGAAGGGGCGCCCGCATGGCCCCAGGCTGGGAGCGCGGCCGGGCTTCCCCCACGGGCAGGAGAGGCGCGGCCCGGA
>NW_022900932.1:2363452-2367882 GCF_012274545.1 Fukomys damarensis
ACTGCTGGGGCCAGCGCCGGGGCCCGGGTCCAGGGGTGCCTTGCTCAGTCCTCCACAGTCACAGCCAGGTGGCAGCGGCCCCGGTCGGGCCCCGGAGACTGACCCTGCTTGTCGCTGCCTTGGTCTCTCCCTTCTGTCTTCCTTTCTTGCATTGAGGGGTGAAGCCAGAGCTTTTACACTGAGCTATGTTCTCAAAACTTCTTTTAAATTTTGAGACGGGATCTGGTCAAGTTGCTAAATTGCCTAGGGTTGGCTTGAATTTAGGATCTTCCTGCCTCAGCCTGCTAGAGTGCTGGAGTTCCAAGGGTGCCCCATACCTGGCTTTGTTTCTGTATCCTCATGTCTCTCTTACTGTATCGTCCTTGGACACATTATCCTATGAAGCAAAAAAAGCTGGGCGTGGCGGCACGCGCCTGTGATCCCAGCATTTTGGAGGCTGAGGCAGGAAGCTTGCTTTGAGTTTGAGGCCTGCCTGAGCTATTTAGTGAGTTTGGGGCCAGCCTGGACTGCAGAGCAAGACCCGGAGGGTGAAAGGTGAGGCTGCCCACCTTAGAGATGGCATGAGCCCTTTGTGGACCTCTGGCCACAAGAGATGGGGTCTCGGGCTCTGTGTCTCTTCTGTGGCCAGGGAGGCCAAGCCATCTGCATTGTGATGATGGGGAACAGGCTGCGGAGCCTGGGGTCCCCCCACCTCACCTCTGTGTCACCATCCGGGTCAGTGAGCCGCAGGCCGCCCATGGGGGTGAACAAGAGCTGCTTGGCCCTTCAGTCCCTGAGCACCAAAGCCGGAAACAAAGCCAGGCAGGGTGTTGCATGCCGTAATCCCAGCTACTTGGGAAGCTGAGGCAGGAGGATTGCATGTTTGAGGACAGCCTGGGAGGCTGTCTCAAAATAACACTTAAAAAAGGGCTGGGGGTTTGGCTCAGTAGGTACAGCGCCTGCCTGGCACACGCAAGGCCCTGGCCCACATCCCCGGTACTGCAACCAAACCAAAAAAAAAAAAAAAAAAAGAGGAAAGGAAGGAAGGAAGCAAGCAAGCCAGCTGCTTGGCTTATTTGGCTCCCAGAATGCTCTCAGAATCCATGGAACACAAATGTATTAAGCAGCTACTCCAGCTCACATAAAAACGTCCACTTTGGGGGAGTTTCCGCGATTGCTAACCGGAAACAATAAACAGATGCTGTCTCAGGGTGCTGAGGTGGGGAGGAGGCTGTTTGAGGACAGGGGCCACAGATGCTGCTTCAGATAGACCAAGAGACAGTGTCCGAGGAAGTGGGGTGGGGTGAGGTGAAGACCAAGGGCGTGAGGAGTCAGGGGACACCTCTGGACAGGCAGAGCAGGTGCAAGGGTCCTGGGGCAGGAGCAGGGACGCTGTGTACTGGCTGGGCTGGAAGGAGGAGTGAGGGGGTGGAGGGGAAGCACATGGGCACTCTTTGCTGATCAGGGGTTTGGGGTTTCTTTTATCAGAGTGTGGGTGACCTGGTGTGGTTTATGTTTTTAAAGGCTGCTTTGGTTGCCTGTCCGGGATGAGCCGCAGGGCTGTCGGTTCTCACTGCGAGCATGGAAGGAGCTGGTGTCCCAGGTCCTGGCCACTGGGGGCGCCCGCGTCCCCACAGGACAGCCGGGGAAGGGCATGTCCCAGGCGTGGGCGCCGGGTCTCGAGTGGGTGGCGAGGAAGAGGGCGGCTGCACTGGGCGTGTGCGAAGCTCGGGCTCCTCCCTGCCCTGGCGGTGGTCCTGGTCGGCCGGCCTCTGCAGTGACCCCGGGGTGACCGCGTCTCTGGAGCACAGGCTGTGAGCCTGAGGCCGAGGGTGTCGTGGAGGAGGCGCCAGCGTGAGGCTGGCGGTGACCCTGAAGCCCTGAGCTGCCTCACTTGGCACTTTCTCCTCGGCTGGCCAGCCTGGACCCCTCAGACTCGCGCTGATCCTCCTGCCTCAGCCTCCCGAGTGCTGGGCTGCCAGGCGTACTCCACCATGCCTGGCCACGGAGCTTTTCTGACAACCTCAGCACCGTGCACCTGGCGCCAGTCCTAGCTCCCAGCCCCTCCCTGGCGCCCAGCCGCCCGGTTCTCCCGCCTGTCTCCCATGCTGGCCTGAGGCCTCTCACTGGCCTGTGAGGCTGTAGACGGGCACCGGTCCCAGGAAGCGCAGGAAAGAGCCCTGTCCTGAGCCACCCGTCACCTGTGATGGCTTAAGAACACAGTGCCTCCAGGTGATGTGGCGCACACCTGTAATTCTAGCTTCTCAGGAGGCTGAGACAGGAGGGTGGCAAGTTTGAAGCTGTGGTGGGCAGTACATCAAGACCTTGCCTCAGAAAAAAGGGCAGGGTCGTATTTTATTTCTTCTCCCCTAGTCCCTTTCAGCACTGGGGAGTGAACCCAGGGCTTTGCACTAAGTTGCATCCCCAGTCCTTCATCCTTTTTTAAATTTTGAGACAGAGCCTCGCTAAGTGTCCTCGGCCAGGGTTCAGCCGTGAGCGACCGTCGTTCCCTCTTTCAGAGTGCTGGTGTGGCTTTCCTTGTACAGCCTCCTCTCTGCTCCCCAGCCAGTGCTGGACAGGCCCAGAGGGTCTGGAGCGTGCCAGGCCTCTCCTGGGAGCGGCTCTGCTAGGAAGAGGGTAGGCGACGGCAGTGCTGCTCCGAGGAAACAGCAGCCCGGTCTGGGTTGGTGGGCGGCCTGCAGGGGAGTGAGGTGGAGAGGGGCTGGTGGGCATGTGACCGGGTCACCCGCGAAGTCCTGAAGTCCTTCAGACTGCTCGGTCCTGAACACAGGCGAGCGGCCCCGTGCTTGGGGAGGAGCCAGAAGTCACGCAGTGCAGGATCTGATGGCCAAGGTGGCTGGGGTACCGTGAAGGTTTTATGAGCCCACCTTTCCCTCCGTGACCCTCGGCAGTGGCGTTTGCTGTTTTCCATCACAGCTTGGGAAGACACTCAGGGGAGAGGCCTTGCAGAGCCACTCCAGAAAGTGGCAGGAAGGACAGGGTGAGTGTGTTCAAAGAGAATGCCAGTATCTCTCGGGGCGCTTGTGGTAACGTGCCTTTTCCCGTAATAGATGGAAAGCTTGAAGCACTCTGGAGAAACCGGCTGTCCACATGCCAAAGATTGAAACTAGACCCATATCTCCTACTGTGCACTAACCTAAAATGGAAACGGGTCACAGATTAAATATTAAGACAAACGCTAAATCTCTGGAGGACAGAACAGGTAGAACGTAGGTGAAGCCTTCACAAAGCCCAGAGCACACAGGGAAATACCACAAAGAATCAGCATCTGGGACCCCATCTTATTAGACTTTTAAAAACTTTGTTTTGATACAGGGGATTGAACTCGGGATCTTGTGCTTTCGAGGCAGGGAGTGAAATCCACTGAGCTAAATCCCCAGCGAGACTTCCTCTTATTAAAAAGCTTTTTCACCACCAACAGAGTGAAGAGACAACCCACAGAGTGGGAAAATTTTTATCAGCTATGCAGATAAGGAGCTAATATCTAAAATATAGAAAGAACTAAAAAAAAACAGACCCCCCCAACTTTGAAGACCCAATCCAAAAATGAGCATCTGAAATGAAAAGACACTTTTCAGATGAAGAAGTAGAAACAGCAAATACATATATGAAAATTGAAGCACTCACTGTTCACTGTGTATCTTTTTTTTTTCTTTTTGAAACAGGGTCTCGCTATGCAGCCCAGGCTGTTCTCGAACTCATGGGGATCCTCCTGCCTCAGCCTCCCACATGCTGGGGTGACTGACCGGTGTGGGCCGCCATGCCTGACTCCACCATGTGTCTTGCTGACCCCGCACATCAATGGGAAAGGAGCAGCACCCGGGTAGCAAGAGAGTGCGGGGCTCGAGGTGTGGTGGAGGCTGCCGCCCCAGGAACATGTACAGCTGGGTGCGGTCAGGCAGAGGACGTCACTGCCCCAGCTCAGCAGCCTCTGGGCGCCGTGCTCAGCCCTGAGCTGGCCCTGGGGCCCAGGAGGGACCCGGAGACCGGCATCGTCTTGGGACCCAGGCAGACGCTGCTCCAGCAGACCCCTTGACCCTGCCCAGGTCTCTCTCCCCGCTTGCTCTGTGCAGCTGCTCTGCCCACTCTTCTCTGGGGCAGATTCATGGCGTCCCTCTGTCCTTCCAGAGCATCATTTTTTCAGGGAAGCCCCCCAGCCGCCCCTGTGCGCCCCTCTTTGTGGGAGCCCCACGGTGTGATTTCGGGGAGCCTGGGTTCTGGCAGGGCAGGGGTGTGCCTCCTGGGGCCAAGGTCGCAGGCTGGCAGGCGACAGCAGGCTCAGCAAGTCTCCGTCCAGACCGTCGGGGTGCCGCCTCCTGCCTCTGCCTCCGGAGTCCGGGAAATCACAGGCATGCGCCCCCACACCCGGCTCGCGCTGGAAGCGACACCCAGGACCCGCTCAGGAGCACCCTCAGCCCCTAGCGGCTGGG
>NW_022900932.1:2368397-2371901 GCF_012274545.1 Fukomys damarensis
CCCCCCCCCCACACGGGGAAACTGAGGCCCAGATGGGCTGTCCGCTTGTCTGTCCACCCAGAGAGTGGCCGGAGCTGGGACTCCGATGATCTGCTCCAGGACTTGCTTTTTTCCCCCTTTTTTCTTTATTGGTACATTTTAGGTATACAATACAGTTACATTCATCACTGGAGTCTGTACCTTTACGTGATGTATCTTAGCAGGACTTGCTTTTTTTTTTTTTTTTTTTTTTTTTTTTTTTTTTTATCTCCCTATGGAGCCCACTGTGGCAATCTCATGGCAATCCTCCTGCCTCAGCCTCCCTGGGGGCTGAGCACGATGTTCACGTGTGTCAGAGTGTGTGAGCGAGAGGGCGGGTGTGCTGCGAAGGGTGTGGATGGAGGGAGGGGGCCGTGGGCTCCCCCCCCAGGAGCACAGAGTCAGCGCCTCTGCTGGTTCCGCCCCACCTGGCCCCCTTCTGAGTCCCGGAGAGACACCCTGCCACCTCCTTCCCTCGTGGTTGGGGTGCTGAGAGGCCAGGATCCTCCTGCTAGGACTGGAGGGCAGGGTGATGTTTGAATTTAGGATTTAGTTAGGCACTGACGACTGGACCCACAGCCTTTCCACAGAGCTACATCCCTGGCCCTTTAAAAAATATTTTTGTTTTGCGCCGGGGATGTAACTGAGTGGTTTGGGTGCCTGCCTCGCACGCACAAGGACCCGAGTTTAATCCCTGATACCAAAAGAAATTTTTTGTTTTATTTTGAGACAGGCTCTCACTAAGTCCCTAAGGTTCCAATCTGGGCCTGAGCTTGCAGTCCTCCTGCCTCAGCCTCCTGGAGTGCTACATACCATGAGAGGCTTCTGTCCTGTAATCTTTATTTAGTTTTGGCTGTAGTTATGCATTCACATTGTCTAAAACCCAAAAGTTTTAAAGAGACGAGTGTACAGCGATTCTGCCATGTACTCACTGCTCCCAGGTGGCCTACCTAGGAATCCCGGTGTCACCACTTTCCGGGCTGGGGAGGCGCCCTGTGAGCCAGGCGGGAGACCCCCAGCCACTGAGTGGGGCCTGGGCCGGGCTGACCTGTTGCCATGGTGATGGAGACTTCCTCCTGGGCTTGAACTCCTTGGGAGAGGGGGGCCTTGATTCCCCTTCTCCAGGAAGCGCCTCACCCCCGCCCAGGCCCAGGCCCGGCCCTGGCCCCCAAGCTGGGCTCCCCCTGCCTGTCTCTCTGTGTTCCTTGCCGTATCCCTCCCCACTCTGTCCTACACAGGCCACCGTCCACGTGGATGTACTGAGCACTTATCACCACAAGTTCGAGGCCAGCCCGGGCTACATAGTGAGACCCTGTCTCAAACAAAATAAAAAACAAAAAATGCTGATCTTTACCCACTCAGCTGATTTCACAACCCACAAATGGGCCTTGGTCTGCAGCTGGCAGCGCAGCTCAGAGGACTCAGGCTGCCCTGCCCGGGAGAGGCAGAGGGAGGGAGTCAGACAGAGAAGGGTGCACAGGAACTTCAGCTGAATTGTGAGGGTTTCGTTCTTCAGACACTGAAACCAAGGCCAGGGATCTGGCTCAGTGGTGCTGCCGCGGCCGCACAGGGGCCCGAGGTCGATCCCCAGTAACAGAACAAAACAAAATTGGAACCAAACTTTGTAAAACAAAGTACTTGACAAAGCTAGAGGGAAGGCACGTGGTATTCTTTGTATTTTTTTGTTTTCTCTCTGCCGTGGGATGGAACCCAGGGCCTCGAACTCACTAGGAAGCCCCACAACTGTGAGCCACATCCACATCTTAAAATATTCATAATAATATCTAAAAGTCAGTGTTCCAGGGCTTTAGGGAAGGAAGCTTTATTTTACAGTGTTTTTACTGTTATTTTTGGTGGTGCTGGGATTGAACCCAGGGCTTTCCTACTGAGCTACATCCCAGTCCTTTTTTATTTTGAGATCTTGAGAAGTCATAAAGCTGCCTGGGCCAGGTTCAGCTTCGCATCCTCCTGCTTCAGCCTCCCCAACTGCTGGGATTACAAGAGTGCAGCAATGAACCCAGCTCAGAGCTCCCTGTGGCGTCGGCTTGGCAGAAAACAGGTGCCTGAGCCTGGACTCTGTCAGAAACAGCACGGCCGTGGGCTGCAGAGAAATGCCCGGTGGGCGTAGGAGTGGCAGGAGGGGGCAGCAGTAGCACCCCCTGACTTCTCAGGGGTCCGTGTTCCCCGATTCCTGCTTGACACAGGCAAGGGGCATCCAGGCTGGGTCCACAGTGCACTGACCTCCACTCCCTGGTGTGGGCCCACGGGTGCCCAGAGCCATCGCTCTGAATCTCAGGAGTGGAAGGGCGGGGATCCCAGGCTGGGCTGGGCAGGGGGCACAGGTGCCCAGCGCGCCCACAGACGTGCTTCCCATTTGCTGACCTTCACCCTCGGTGTCTAGCAAAGGAGAACAGCAGTCAGTCCCAGGCCGGGGGCTCAAGGGCCAGCAGAAGTGCTCAGGGAACCAAGGGACGCTGTCCCTGTGCAGCCGGGGAGGAGGGGGCCCTTCCCGGAGGCCGGGATGGAGGTGCCGGTCTGGGCCTGCTGTGTGACCTCAGCGTTTGGCCTCTTTCTCTGGGCTTCGTCACCTCTTTTGGGCGAGTACACTGGATAAGTAAGCTTTTCCAAATTGCAGTTTACAACTTATTTGATGCAACATTTTTCAGCGAGCCATTTAGTGGGTTCCAACCAACATTAAAACAACCACAACTGAAATGCGTAGAAAACATCGGAGTGCGTCACAGGTCACGGGCTGAGTATTGTTTGGTGAAACCTTTGTTTGGCATTTCTATAGGTGAGGTGTGGACTGGTTTGATGTGAAACTCATTTGTTTCTGTGGGGCCCGGAGGAGAAACGGCGGCGACACCCACTGGACCGCACCATCCTGGGGACGTCCTCCGTCCACTTGGAGGGGCTCGAGGAGCCACAGCCCGGGCTCTGCAGCTCTGGGCGGGCAGCCGGCTCCACCCCGCCCCGGGTACCAGGGACAAACGCCCCCCACCCCCCGGAAGTGAGGGGCTCTCCCCGAGGAGTAACTGACGGGATTGGGGTGACGCGGGCACTCTGCCCCAGGAGTTCCAGAAAGCACTAGGAAACAAGCGCCCAGCGCGAGCAGAACTGAAAGTAGGCTAGCTGGGTCGCGGGTGTGCGCGCAGGGCTGTGCGCCAGGGTGGCGGTGGCGCCCGGCCGGTCACTCCCGTGGACGTGTCCTGCGCTCGGTTGCGCCGTGAACTAGCGAAGGTGATTTTTCTCCCCCGCACTCCTACTTTTATTATTATATATTTTTTTTTTCTTAAAGAAAAGACAGAAGGAGCCAAGAGTTTTTGGAACCTACTCCTGGAGAGGGAGCGGCTTGAACTGATTCGGAAGTTGGATCTCTTTGTACATAAGAATGCGGAGAGAAAAACAAATCCACCCCATTGCTTCATTTCCCCTCCCAGCCCGGGCGCCGTGGACCGTACCGAGAAGAGGCTTCTCACGGGGAGA
>NW_022900932.1:2372915-2386466 GCF_012274545.1 Fukomys damarensis
TGAGACCATGTTCTCAGCCCGCCCCTTCCAGGCCACCGGGCCGCCTGTCCCGCTTCTCCCCGCCTCTCCGTCAATTTCCTGTGCTGCTCATCTGGCGCCCCTGGGTCCCAGGTCCCAGGTTCTTTAGAGCTCAGTGCAAACATTAATTAATTCTGGCCGCCACCCCACAGAGTCTGGGCTGGAGAGATGGGGGATCGGTTCTTGTCCCTGGACAGGGCGGGGAGGAGGAATAGGGCAGAGAGTGTGGATTTCTCTTGGGAACCGCGGGTTCCCTGGAGATGGGGTAGAGTGGCCCAGAGCCAGCCTGTTCCTTTTCTTTCCCCTATTTTGTTTTTTTGGAGACAGGATCTCACTGTGTAGTCCAGGCTGGCCTTGAACTCATGGGACTCTTCCTGCCTCAGCCTCCTGAGTGCGGGGATTACAGGCACACGCCAACGCCTGGCGCGTGGAATGGTGCTTTTAGTCCTGGTGAAAGGGGAATGCCTGCATAGTGGCCCTGCCAGCGGGGTCTGACCTGGAATTCCAGCCTTTCTGCTCCTTATCTTGGGCACTCCTGTTCTTCCGTGTTCAGATTCCTGCCTCGCCCGCTAGATGTGGTTTCCCCTTGCAGAGAGGGTGCACATCTGGGAGAGCAATGTGTAGGCCCCCTTGTGTAGTAGGCGCACAGGCAACGCCTAGGAAGCTGTGGGGGTGGGGGACGCGAGGGGAGGTGCAGGCTGAATGTGTGGTGCATCCCACGGTGGGGCTTCAGCAGAGCCAAGGGAAACGAGGTTTTCCCGGTCCTGAGCAGGCCCTGTGGCCTCTGAGCGTCACGCACCCCATCTCCCCTCCCTGGTCGAGGCCCCACCGTGCTCCAGCCCTGACTTCATCCGGCTGCCCTCACCCAGATCTGCGAGCACCTGGGGCCCAGGTGTGGCTCCTGGAACCTGGCCCTGCTCAGTCTCTTTACCTTTGCTCCCCCTCTTGGGCAGGCCCTGCCTGAGTAAACCTGTCCCACCCTCTCTGGCCTGGGCAGGGTCAGCCGGGCCCTGCCAGTGTGCAGGCTGGATTAACCCTCTGGGTCTGGGCTTTTGAACTTTCCAGGTGCTGGTGAGGTCCCTTCCAGTGCCAGGTACTCTGGCAGAATGAACCCACGAGTGACTGTTCACACTCAGCACCCATCTCAGTGGGCACCGCCCTGGGCACCAGGACCCGGTTTTGAATGAGGAAGCTGGAACTTGGGTGTCTGAGTGTGGCCCGGTCCCCCGGCTCCCGTGTCCCTTAGAAACCGGGTGGCCAAGGAGACCTTGAGCCCCAGGCCCAGTCCTGTGGCATGGACGGTTGTCTTCAGTGTGTCCTAGGGGTTTGGTGGCCTTAGTGACACATGGATCTCACTCTGCCCTGTCCGGAATCTACTTCCATTCCCTTACATTAAAAAAATTCTAGCCTGGTGTGGTGGCGCATGCCTGTCCTGTAATCCCAGCACTTGGGAGCCTGAGGCAGGAGGATCGCTGTGAGTTTGAGATCAGCCTGAGCTACACAGTGAGTTCCAGGTTGGTCTCAACTACATAGTGAGACCCTGTCTCAAAAAAAAAAAATCTAATTTTGCAGTATTGGGGCTTTTGCACCAAGCTACATTCCTACCCCTTTTAAAAATGTAAAATTTTGAGACGGGGTCTGGTTAAGTCACTTGTGCTTAGATGGGGCTTCAATTTGCAATCCTCCGGAGTGCTGGGATCGTGTGTACACCACCATGCCCGGTTTCCCTTCCTAACCGCAGCGTGCAATTCCCTCCCCAGGGCTGTCCCTGCCCATGGCCTTGGAGGCTGAGGGACTGAGGTCCTGGCCGGTACTGTGCCCAGGGCCGGTGTCAGGAGGTGCCCAGCAAGGACTGCGTGAGATGCACTTGTGGGGGTTGGGGCAGGTGGGGGCTCCAAGGCAGCGCCTGGGCTGGGCAGAGCTCCCCCGAACAGTGCAGTGGCCAATTAGTGCCTGCGGTAATTAGTGCCCAGTGCAGATTGTACATTAACTCTGGGCGGGAGTGCTGGAGGGGTGGGAGTGGCTGGGCAGGGGAGAGCAGGCCCACGCCTGTTCTTGGCAGGAAAGCATGGTCAGGGCCCTGCCTCGCCCCCCGCCCAGGTGGGGTAGGAGTAGAATCAGGGCCAGCAGGAGTGGGAGGATTTGGCAGGGCTCTGGGCTGGCGGCTGGGAGACCTGGCCAGAGGCAGGCAGGGATCTCAGGGATCAGCCCTGAAGGTTGCTTGTTTGGTGTTGTGTCTCATTACGTACCCCCTGCTGGCCTTGAACCCATGGTGGTCCTCCTGCTTCAGCCTCTTGAAGGCTGATTACAGGCCTGCACCACCTGCTCTAGGTGGCTCTTGAGTGCCTCAGAGGTGGCCCCAGGCCACAGGGTGTGAGCAGTGCAGTGCTGTTGGTCTTACAGGGGAGCTCCGGGCCTTGAGACCTGCTGCCCTGACTGGTGACCTCTGGACCTGGACTGGGCTGAGGGTCACAGGCAGCTGGCCAAGGGCAGGCCTCCTCCTGGGGGGCTTTCTGGGGGTGCAGGGATGTCAGGAGCCGGGGGTGAATGTGGGCAGAGCCCAGGTCCCAGAGGCACGGTGGTGGCCCGGAAGAGGGTCTGCTGCCAGGTCATCCCAGGCTCGTGGATGCCTCCCCCTGTGTGCTCAGTTTGCAGGTACCGGCGGGGGGGCTCTGGCCAGGCCTTGGGCTCCTGGGATTGTTCCAAAAACTCCTGAATCCAAGTCGCACATCAGACTGGGCGGCAGCATCTTCAGCGGTGGGGTCTGGTGTTGCGTGTTTGAGTTCTGCACGTGACGGCTGCCTGCCCGGTGGGCTGGCCGATGGGCCTGGACAGCCTTCTCTTTCTTCTGATCGGACTTCGTTAAGTCATTCAACAAATGCTTGTTAAGCACCTAGTATGTGCTGGCCACGGTTTAGGCACCGGGGAATCGGTCGTGCCAGCTTGTTGTGGTTCGTGCAGTGGGGAGTGGGTGCGGTGATCTCTAAGGCCCCTGTGAGTCTGCAGCCATTGAGACTCGAAATTCCACGAGGAGGGACTGTTCCGCCCCAGCCGACCGCATTCCGATCTCAGACCTGTCTGGGTTTTCACGCTCGAGATTTCACTGGAACGAGATGTTTGGTTTATGTCCCGTAGCCTAAGGCAGGCGCTTGGCCTAGAAAAGAAAAAAAAAAGTTCATTTTTCTCTTTAAAAAATAATTTATCTATGATGAACACTTTAAAAACTCAAATAAAAAATAATCCGCAACACCACTGTGACTGTTATGCTCACTCCGCAGGGTCCCTGTGCCTCTGCCAGGCACAGATGACTCAAACACACCTTCGCCTTGCACCTGTGCGTGGCCGTTACCCGCTCGGTGGACTTGGGCGGCCCCAGGATGCACATGGGGAGTTCGCCTGGAGGGGGACCCGAGGACCCCCCAGCCTCCCAGGCTCCCCGCTGCCAGCCTCTCCAGAGGCCAAGGGGACCGATGGTCGGACCCACCTCCAGTGGGGTGTGGCGGGGTCCCTGCCCAGGGTGCTGGGCGGGGCGGAGGTTGGAACCTGGCTTGGCCTCCTTCCCTTGTGGGACCCAGGGTCTCAGCCACATGCCCCCTGCCTGAGAGCCTGCTGCTGGGCTTACCCACACTGCGTGCCCTGCCCTGCATTCCCGACCCGCGCCCCTCCCCGGCTTGGCCCGTGGGCATCGGCAGAGACTCCAGTTAGGGTGGGGACACCCAGCTTTCTGATCTTGGCCGTGGACTTCACCCCATGTAGAGTGGGGGCTCCCTGGCCTGGGAGCCAGTCAGCCTGCCCAGGTGGTGGCGGCGGCCGGCTCAGTTCCTGTGGTCAGGGACCTGGCCTAGGGAGCTTGGGTGACGTACAGGGCCTCCCGCCCCTGCGCTGGGGAGAGGGGCCCGGCCCACAGGATCGCAGCAGGCACGGCGCCCGCAGGTGTCTTGGCCACAGACAGGCAGAGCCGGAAGGGGCAACAGGCACAAATCTCAGCTGTGGGGCAGCTGCAGGTGCTGGCGCAGACGCCTACGCTATTTGGTTAGCAAATCCCTTTCCCGGCACCCTCAGCCGCAGGCTCCTCCCCGGCTGCGGGACAGCAGCGTCCAGACTGGGGTGTCTGCCCCGGTGACGGCTGTGGGGGGGCCAGCGGTGGCTGCAGCTGCACTTTTCAGCTGGCCTTCACCTTTGACCCCCCTCACCGCCAGCTGAGGCCTAGGAATGAGGACCGGGGACCCTGATGAGTACCAGTCCGCCCCCCGAGGCTCCACACCTGTTCCCATTTCCCCAGGTGTGCTGCACGGACCTTTTGCTGAGCCATTGTACCCCACCTTACCTGCATGGCACCTTTTTACCTCCCAACGCTTCACCGAGGGCGCCTGAGAAATAAGGTTGCGCCGCGGAGCCCAGTGGTGTGACCACACCAGCCAGCGTCCCGGCAGCTCCTAGTGGCCAATCCACTGACAGGCCAGCCTTGGATGGCTGATCGCCTCTGGCCATTGGTTTCTCGAATCCAGGGTCCTGTGTTCTTTGCTTCTGACCCCCAGGATTCTGAGTTGCTGGCAGGGTGGGTGATGCCTGCACTCTGTACTTGTCAAGCTGCGGGCCGCTCTGTCTCCTGGGAAGCTCTGCGGCCTTCCTGGGCCTTCGGCAGGCAGCACGTGAGGCCGGCAGCTGGGCGGCCCGTGGCACCGGCTCTCCCTGTCTCTTCCCTTTGGCTCTTGTGGTCCCCGACATTGTGGAGCCCCCAGACTTGGCTGCAGCCCGCCTGATCCCGTGGAGGGCAGTGGTGGGGCCCTGAAGGCTGGCCCACTTTGGGAGACTTTGATTTCTCTTGGGCCAGGTTTGGTCATTTTTGCTTCCTCCTGGAGAGACTCCCATCCGGATGTCTGAGCATGGGCTTCCTGTCTCCTCTGTGCTTGCAGCTCTCAGAAGATGTGAGTCTTTTGGGGTTTAGATTCTGTGAATTCCGACTCCTGCCAGGCCCCTAGGGCAGCGCAGGGCAGAGCCTCGGTGAAGAGCTGTGCAGGTGCAGGACGGGATGCTTTGGTAGTGGTGCAGGAAGTCGCCTCTGCTCTCTGGAGAATCTGGGTCCTCTCCCGGTGTCCCCACTCCAGTCTCTGCAGCCGTGATCCTGGGCACCTGCAGAGGGTCCTGGCTGGCTGTTCCCGTCTCACTCCGCCTGCCTTGGACTTGGCCTTGCTGAGTTGGCCTTGGGCTGTGGGTGGTGGCGGGTGGCCCAGGCTGGGAGTCAGGAGTGCTGGGCCTGGAACTCGCCATTCCGCGAACTCCTAAGCAGAGCTGGTCTGTGACCCTGCCCCGGCCGACTCTCCAGCTGGGTGGGGAGGGGCCCGGCACATGGCTCCCCCTCCACAGCTGCTGCTCCTGAGCCGTCACCGCCCTTATCTCAGCTGCCTGCCTGCCGGCCTTTCCCGTGGCTTGCATCCGGGTCTCAAAGTCCACTCTGGGCAGAATGGAGCTGCCCAGGGTCTGGGATGCAGCTGGCTCCCCACTTTTCTGGCCAGGGTCTTGGGGTGTAGACCCCATGGACCTTCCAGGGACGGCACCAGGTCCCTAACTTGCCACCAGCTCCTGTCCCTGCACACGTCTCCTGCCGGGAGCTTCCCTGGACACTGGGGTCTGGGCGAGGCCCCGGCACAGAGGGCATGCGCTTCCTGATGGGGGCACCCAGCACAGTGGGCAGGAAGTGAGAGGTTTGTTGAATGGATGGAGTTGGGCCAGGCGCAGAGGTGCGTACCTGTAATCCTTGGGAGGCTGAGGCGGGAGGATCACAAGTTCGAAGCCCGCTTGAGCTACTTAGCGGGAGGCTGTCTCAAAAACAAACAAGAAATGAAGGGCCTGGGATTTAGCTCAATGGTGCCACTGCCTGCCTTGAAAGCACAAGGTCCTGAATTCAATCCCTGGTAACAAAAACAAAAAAACAAGAAATGTAAAGGACTAGGGGTGTGGCTCAGTGTCAGAGCACCCTGTGTTCTAGCCCCATTGTTCGGGGAGGAGGTGCTGCTTTTGTTCATTCTGTTAACCAGCTGTGTGGCCCTTGGGGTCCTCCAGTGTGGGGGCTCACATTGGAGGGGAGCGTGAAAGATTACAGCACTACACGTGGAATGATAGATTGTCCATCCCCACCTCTGGGATGGAACCCAGGGTCTCCCAACTCAGCCACCTCCCTGGCACTTTTAAAGATGTTTTGAGACAGAGTCTTGCTAAGCTTCCAAGGCTGGGCTTGAATTCGCCATCCTCCTGCCTCAGCCTCCCAGAATGCTGGCATCACAGGTGTGCCCACCAGAGGGTCAGCTTCTCTGACCTTTCCTTGGCAGGGTGGAGGGCCTGGAGCTGAGGCGAAGGGAGGGGTGGTGGGTGTGGGAGGGACGGGAGGGCTGTTGGTGGGTCCCTGGGGTGGTACGGGTGGGAGCCGGGCCTGCCGGACCTCGGGCTGGAGCGGGGCTGTGCTGTTTTCCAAGCAGTCGCCTTAGGGGAGGGGTCTGGGCCCCAGGAGGATGAGTCGCCAGGGCGTGGACCCAGAGTCGTGGTGTCTGGCAGTCGCAGGGAGGTGGGGTGTGGCATTCGTGGGGTGTGAGTTTCGCTGGGCCACAGGGCGGCGACTGGGGCGAGGGCGTCAGGCGGAGGGCGCCTGGGTGTCCCTGCCTGGTGTCCCGGCACGGCACCGTGCGTCCTGGCACCCCACCTGGTAACTCCCCGGTCTCTGCCTGGGGATGGAGCCGGCCGGTGTGGGGATGCTCTGGGACCCCGCCGTCAGCATCCAGCCCTTCGGGACTCACCTGCCACAGGCTTGGCCCAGCCTCCTTGCTGACCTTGTGTGAATTTCCCCTCCCCTTCTCCGAGGGGCTGCGGTTCCAACTCCTGCTGGGAAAGCAGCCAGCTGTGCACTGGGCACCGACCGGCAAGGGCTGCAGAAGCGGGCCAAACTGGGCCTGGCAGGGGCAGCGCTGTGCGGGGTGTGCAGCGTGTTGGGAGCGCGGTCGCCACGCTGACCTGGGTGTCCCCCACCATGACCCCGGGGCTCTGGGAGGCCAGGATGAGTCCTGTCCCCTGAATGTTTCCTCGTCCCCCTCCGCAGGGTGTGTGCAGTGCCAAGAGAGGCCTGTGGGGTGCCCCCAGCACCTTCTCAGCTGCACCCCAACACCTAGAAGGGCCCGGTGTGAGGTGCTGGCCAGTGCCTCCCCCGCTGCTTCCTCTCCCCTCAGTCTGTGCTGGGAGAAGGCCGCTGGTCTGATCACTAAGGTCGTTTTGAGACAGGATCCCACTGTGTAGCCTAGGCAGGCCGCAAACTTAGAGCGATCCTCCTGCTTCAGCCTCCCGAGCGCTGAGATCACAGGTGTTTGTCCCCACACCTGGCTCTGAGTCTCTTATGTCTTAATGGGAAATTGCATGTGTTATTCAAGGCCCTGGAAAGCTTGCTGCTCCTTTCACACCTTGTTTGATTGGCCACACGCTGGCCTCTCCTGTCTCCAAATGGGGACAAATTTAGGGACAAGATCCACAGCCAACAGCAGGCATGTGTGCTCTCTGTGTCACCGCTCCTCTGAATGTGTGACTTGTTTTCCCAGTGAGATTTTAAGGGACACTGTCTTTCCTTCGTGTGCTTCCCTGGGCAGCTGGTAAAGGGAAGGAACTTACCCACTCTGTGTATTTCCTGTACCAGGCAGTGGCCTGGGTGCTGTGGATGCAGCGGGGAAAGAAACATATCCTGCCAGGTGTGGCATCGTACACCTGTTATCCCACCTCACAGGAGGCTGAGGCAGGAGGATCACGAGTTCAAGCCCAGCCAGGGCAACTCGGGAGGAGCCTGTCCCCCCAAAATAAAGTAAAACGTGGCTCAGAAGCAGAGAGTTTCCCTAACATGCGTGAGACTTACGTTTTATTTCGATGCAGAGTCTCACTGTGAATCTCACTATGTAGTCCAGGCTGGCTTTAAACTCACTATGTAACCTACTTTGGCCTCGAACTTAGGATCCTCCCACCTCAGCCTCCCGAGTGCTGCTGTAACAGGCACGTACTGCGGTGCACTCAGTCTCCCCCCACGCTCAGAGGTCCAGCACAGCACTTGACGCTGCACAGCCTGGCTTCACGTTCCATCCCTGCGATCAGATCTTTTCGTGCCTTGGTTTCCCTGCGTGGAATGTGGACAGAACAACGTAGGTGTAGATTAAACAGCCGCGTATGAAAACATTAGGCGATTCTCCAAGTCTGGGGGTCCTGCAGTTCTTTCAGTCCCGACCCTGTCTGTCTGGAGTTCGAGTCAGCTTCCACAGGGGGACCCACAAACTGTCCCCTCTGCAGACTCTGAACCCGGGTCTCCATGGCTTCCTCTGCCTATCTGGTAACTTGGACAGAAGTCAGGAAAACTATTTGCTTATTAAATCACTGCTTTACTGTACAAGGGTGCAACTCAGCTGAGCCGGAAGGGAGGTGAGGTGTGTGGGCGTGGGGCTTCCTCCGAGGTCACCAACTCTGGAGGTCTCATCCCTATTCTGGAAGAGGGGTGGTGACATCGCTCGCTGTTGGTGACCAATCCACCTCCGGGATCTAAGAGGTGGGGAGGGCAGAGCCATACTCCCCACCTCTCTGATCATTGGTTCTTGGTTCCGTCTCCTGGCAACCAGCCCCACCCCCAGTTTAGGGGCTTTCCGGAAGTCACTTAATAATTGTAAATTCAAGTGTGGCCGAAGGGGTCTGATATGAATAAAATTCATACCTTTTCACTTTTATAGTTCTAAAGCTACTTCAGAAACTGGGACAGCGATTCAAAGGTTACAATGGAAGATGCTGTTATCTCTTGTCACTTAGAAAGTGGCGAGGGTTTTAGAAGCTCTGGTGGAGCACCGAGATGAAACCCAAATATCTGTCTTTTGTGATATCATTGTATCACAGGACTGTGTTGTGCAGAGATTCCGAGTGGAAAAACACAGGGGTCCCAGCTGTGCAGAGCTTTTGGTGTAGACACAGCATATGTACATGTAGGGAGAGAAGGCGGGGCGTTTGAGAAATGCAGACAACACTGAGATTCCGTCTCACACCAGAAGGGTGGCTATTATGACTATTATCGAGAAATCGGTAACAGGTACT
Source organism: Fukomys damarensis (assembly GCF_012274545.1). Classification (NCBI taxonomy): domain Eukaryota; kingdom Metazoa; phylum Chordata; class Mammalia; order Rodentia; family Bathyergidae; genus Fukomys; species Fukomys damarensis. Next base: position 2,382,033 of record NW_022900932.1, read on the forward strand.
GGTGAGGCTGGGGGCGCAGACACCATCCTGCATGGCTGGTGGGAACATGAGGAAGTCAGCATGGAGATTCCTCAAAAGTCTAAAAATAGAAACTCCACTTATCCCAGCTGTTTCCCTTCTAGGGCTCTTCCTGAGAGGGTTAAAGACATCATATTACAGTGATAGGTGCATACTTGTGTTTACAGCAGCACCATGGGTAACAGCTAAATCTTGGAAGCTGTTTGTATGCCCTTTCACAGGTGAATAGATAAAGAAAATATTTACACACAACGGAGTACTACTGTGCCATAAAGAAGGATAAACTTGAGGCATTTGTAGGAAAACGGATGCACCTTAGGATCATAATGTTAAGTGGAGTAAATCAGATGCACAAGCTTAATTACCACAAGGATTCTCTTAATATACAGTGTACATAATGTACAAAGTAAAAGGCAATAGGGAGAAAAAACAAAAGTTATCGTATCCGTCACGGCCAATGTTCTGAAAATGTACCTTGAGTTAGTATAATTATTTTATGTGTTGGTATGTTTTTTGGCCTGTTAGTCTGGCTGTTAATCTGTCTTTATGATCATTCACTTGATAAAGATTCAAAAAAAATAAATCCGATGCTGGCAGAAAAGTTAAAAAATTAAGGAAAAACAGGGCTAGAAGGGAAGGGGAAAGAAAAGAATTGAGATTGCGTTATGCACGCGTACCAACTCCCCACGTGAGTGTAATCATTAAAATAAAAAAGTTCCAAGGAAAAATAAGCCAAAAAAGAAAGGAAAGGAGTGGCCAGGAGCTGAGCTGGGGACCCGGGGAAGGGACGTGAGGTGGGGCCAGAGCCGAGGTGCGTGGAGCTCCGCCAGGCCAGGGGGCCAGGATGGGAGCGAGGGGTCGCACTCAGGGGCCTTGGGACCAGTGGGAGCTCGCGTGCAGCTGGAGCAAGGAAACGAGGCCAGCGAAGGGAGCAAGGGGTCAGATGACGAAAGGTCTTTTTGGCCAACCAAGCCAGGCAGTTCAGAGAAGTTATTTAATCTTCAGACCCCTTTCCTCTCTGGAGATCGGTGCTCCTGAGGACCAGCCCCTCGCCAGGAAGTTGGTTTGAGGTCAGCCAGCAGGTGTGAAGCACTAAGCAGAGTTGGCCCGTGAGATGGGGTGCTCCCCGAGGGCTTCCAAAGGCAGGGGTCGGGCGGGTGGATGGAGGGACGGAGGGTGGGGAGGGCTGAGGGATGCCCTCCAGAGATGCAGGATCGACCTCAGCCGAGGCTGTAATGGGTGATTTCGGGCCCTGGGGTGGACCACAGAGGAGAGTGGCACGGGGCCCAGCCGAGCCTGGGGAGGTGTGGGGTGTGTTGTCCTGCCGAGACCACGGACCCAGCCTCTCCTTTGACCTCCTTCCAGCTCCTCTCCCTCCGTTTCCAGTCTTTGCCTGCTTCTGTTTGTTTTTACCCCCCCTTTATTTTTCTGCCTCTCTGTCCCCCTCCCTGCGCCATCCCTGTCTCCCCTTGCCTTTGTCTCTGCGTCCTTTCCGTGGGCGGCAGGGTCTCAGGACTTGCACGGTGACGGCCCAGGCAGGGGAGGGGACAGACGCCCCCCAGGTCCTCTGCAGCAGCGCTGTGGCCTCGTTGGAGGAGGGGCTGGTGTCTGTGCTCTTCCCACCCTGAGGGGCCTGGCCGGTTTCTGGTTCTGGTGGTACTGGGGATCGAACCTTCCCGCTGAGCTTCACCCTTTTACTTAGAAACGGTGTCACTGAGTGGCTGACTCCCCCAGGCTGGGCTCCGCCTCCGCCTCCCATGCTGGGGCTGCAGGTCTGTCCCAGGAGCCCGGCCAGGTCCTCGCCAGGGTCGGTGATGGAGGGGCCCCGTGGGCTCCCACTGTCTTCTCCCACTGACCGGCTGCCTTGTCCCCAGGCTGGTGGATGACCGCTGTGTGGTGGAGCCTGCGGCTGGGGACCTGGACAACCCCCCAAAGAAGTTCCGAGGTGAGACCTCCCCTCTGCCAGTGCCCTTCCCGGCCGTGGGGCTGGGCCGGTCTGAATCAGTGTCCTCGGCGTTTCTGCGGACTGGGCAGCCCGGCCGAGCTCCCTGTCCCTTCCTGTCCACGGCCGAACCTGCTCCTGGCCGGGTCCGCTCTCCCCCCAGCTCCCCACCAGCCACAGGGCTCCTCTGTCTGCGTGGCTGGCGCTTCCTGAGGGGACAGGACTGGGATGGAGACCTGCCTGAGGCCCAGGGGGCCCTCACCTTCCTGGTCTGATCGGTTGGGCCTGGTATCGTCGGAGGCCACCTGGCCCTGGTCGTGCTCTCAGCCCGTGCGTGGGGTGATCCTGCTGGAGGGGCTGTGTGCCGTGGCCTGGACATTCACCCTCCCTCGTGGGGCCTCCGTGTCCCGTGTGTGCTCCACGCGGGTCCGGGGCTCTGTGGCCCAGGTTTACGCTGTGGTCCCTGGGCGCTGGACGGCAGACCTCCTGCCCCGGGGCTCCCAGCACTGCCCTGAAGGTGTGGGCGGGGCCCTGGCTGCAATCTCAGTCACCCTCTGGCCACCACATCTGGCTCTCCTTCCTCCCTCCGGCCAGGCCACCTCCCTGCTGTGAGCAGCTCCGCCCTCCCGTCCCCTCGGCCTCAGTGTCCCTGCCCCACAGGTCCACACGCTGCTCTGGGAGGCCTCAGTCTTGGCTTCAGCAGGGTCTCCCAGGCACCCACGTGAAGTCGCACCCAACCCCTCCCTTCTGCCCACCTGCTGTTTGGTCCCGGGTGCTGCACCTTGGGTTTGGATTGTTTCATTATTTTTTATCACTGGAACAGCAGCTGCAGCCAGGCGGGGGCGGGGGTGCTCTGGGGCTCCAGCTGATGGTTTTGTCTGCAGGGTCTGCAGCTTAGTTCTTTCTGAAGGGCTTGGGGTGGGAGTGAGGGTCCCCGGGGGCCTCTGCCAGGGAGGGTAGGGCCTGGGGCTGACAGGAAGTGGTGCCCAGCCCCGTGGCACAGGCTGGTGGCAGGGGATGGGTGTGACAGACTTTCCCTAGGCTTCCAGGGGACAGCTGGGGGCCAATTTTGGACAACAAAAAAGCCTCTTAGCAGAACAAATGCTCCTTTGACTCTTGCTTTCCTCCCTCATCTCCTTCCCACGCCCCCTGGCTTTTTTCTCCATTTCCCAAGGCCAGCATGCAGGGTCCATCTTGGCTTCCTTGGGCCATCCTGGGGTCCCCATAGGGCCCAGAGGCACAACCAGCAAAGTGAGGGGTTCAGACTCCACCCGTCTCATCCTTTCCTCTCAGGCCTGGCCTTTGGGTTCTTGGTGAGGCCCCAGGGCCCTGTTACAGGAGCTGGTAGATAGGTAAGGGCTCAGTGCGGCCTTGGGGCTGACAACAGGTTGGAACCACAGAATTTGGGACAGGGACATGGCCTCCCACTGCCTTGGCTTGAGACTGAAGCCCAGAGGGACTCCCAGTTTCCCTCGTCCCCACCTCTTTCCTGTCGACACCTGGCCCGGCTGGGGAAGACCCAGCGTGGGTGGTGACGGTGACAGGCATTTTAGAAGCCAGCTGGCTGGTGGTCATCAGCAATGGCCTAGTCCAGGGACTTCAGGAAGTTCTGTCCCCGCCATTGCGGGGTGAGCCCAGCCCAGCACCCTGCTGCTCCCCTGCACTGCTGACCCTGAAGTCTCTGGGCTGCTGGGAGCTGTGGCCCAGCCCCTTCTCCTCCTGAGGCCGCCCAAGCCCTGGCACGTCCAGGAGGGAGCCTGCAGGCCCAGGCTGTGGGCCCCGAGTGTGGGGCTCCCCGTGCTGGCCCTGAGCCCCGCTTTGTGTAGGGTGTGCTGCCTTCCTCGCCCCTTTCTGTCTCCCACTCTGGCCAGGCAAGTGGAGGCCGGGTGGGCAGGACATGGCAGCCCGGTCTTCAGCTCACAGCCAGCCTCAGGGACCCAGGACAGGCGTGTCGCGGTCCCCTCCCTGCTCAGACTGTGGGTGGGAGCCGGGCGGGGAGAGACAGTAGCTTCCCTGTTTGCCCAGCCTCCTCCAAGCCCAGCTTATTTTTGTTTTTATTAAAACATATTCCAACTCTACACACAAGTAAAGAGACGAGAGTGCGTGCTCTGCGGCCCAGGGTGGAGCCCCGTCAAATCCTTTTGCCACGTTTATTTCAGGTGTTTTACTTTTAAAGCCGTAACAGCTGTAGCCAGAGCCCCTGCAGCTCCCCCTTCCCGCCCAGGTGAAAATACTCAGAAGTCAGTGAGTGAGGTCACCCAGGGGCCGGCTCGGGCGCCGCCTGCCCTCTCTCACGGGGACACGGCCCTGGCCAGACCAGCCCTTCCCACTCTGAACTCTGCATCTGAGGGGGCCTCCGGCACCCACCTCTGCAGTTCTTCATCCTGCGGCAACGCAAGGGGCTCTGTTCAGAGGGTTAACTGCCGCGCCTACGCTGTTGGGAGGCCCGGCCCGCTGGGGCTGCTGGACGCGGC
>NW_022900932.1:2386624-2401568 GCF_012274545.1 Fukomys damarensis
GGACGCGGCTCCTCCCAGCTGCTCGAGCCCGGCGCCTCCCCCACCGTCCCGGCGCCTGCAGCCCCCCACGGAGGGCGCAGCACCCCTTGCTCCACCTGGATGCCCCCATGAGTGTATTTGCCACACTCGAAGCTTGTTCCGACCTGCTAGGTGCGAAACAGCGTCTCATGGTGGGTTTTTAGTTTGAATTATGTCATTTTTTTGCAGCGTTGGGGATTGAAGTTTATTTTATTAGCGAACTTACAGGAAAAGCACAGAAGACAGACAGCAATAAAAACGTGTGTCTGCATGTAGGTCGAGCTAGTTGGAAAAGGATTGTGACTGTGTGGAATCTCCTGTGGGCTAGAAATGCTGTAAATACCCCTCAACTTCGATCAGGAAGAAATCTCCTTGTTCTTTAAAAAAACAAACTCCAAATGCTGACATTGTCCAGAAAAATTGAGCGGGTTTTATTCTAATGGTTATAAAGTTGAACTGCTGAATTTGCTCAGTGAAACATTTTGATTTACATTAAATGTTTGCACATCTCTGAATTTGTATTAAAAGTCTATTCACGGCCCCTTGGTGTTCACCTGTAAGCCTAGCCACTTGGGAGGCTGAGGCAGGAGGACTGCAGATTTGAGGTCACTCTGGCCAAGTTAGTAAAAGCCTGTCTAAACAAAACAAAATGAAACACAACAGAATATTCCACACAGTGAACGAAAATGTAAAAACTGGCAATACATTATTTCTGTTCGCCTTTTTTCACTTGTGATCGTATGATTAGGTACCTTTTGGCACCCAAGGGGAAAAAAACCCCTAACTTTAGAACTTCTCTGGTTGCCCAGGCTGGTCCCCAGTTCGCCATCTTCCTGCCTTAGCCTCCCGAGTAGCTGGGATTATGAATGTGAGCCACCAAAGCTAGCTTCTACAAGGACATTCCTACACACGTTCTCTGCGTGTGCGGTGAGCTATCAGGATGTCTTGTGGCATAACTCATGCTCTGCAGGAATAGCACACAGGTTGGTGTCTCCAAAAGGCCAAGCAGCAGGGTGTGGTGGTGCACGCCTGTAATCCCAGCACTTGGGAGGCAGAGGCAGGAGGATTGCCCTAAATTCAAGGCCAGCCTGGACTACCTAGTGAGACCTGTCTCCAACAAACAAAACAAAACGAAAAACAACAGGCCAACCAGATAGGCACTGCCTGTCCCCTGCAGAGTACCAGTAGAGGCCCCGATCTGTTGTGAAGTCCGGGGCCACTTCTGCAGTCTCTGGAAGGGGTGTGCCAGTCAGTTCAGAGGACTTGTGACAGCATCCAGTGGGCTGGACTGCGGCAGGACCGAGTTCCTGAGGGTGCACTCGGGGGTGTGGCTTTTGTGGTCGTTTACTTCTTGGGGCTTTTGCCGTTGGCTGGTTTTCCTTGGTTGTCTTTGTGCAGCCTTGATATAGACAGCGTCTCACTCACTCTGTATGTTCTGTCGCACTTGTTTTGTCATCTAACTGCCAACCCATCCTACTGGGAGGTCCATGTGATGGAATCCAGGGCCCAGAGCATGCTGGGTAGGTGCATACCACTGAGCCGTGCTCCCCTCTGCTAGGAGACCTTTCTGTATTCTTTTGCTTTTTTTTTTTTTTTGAGACAGGGTCTCCCTATGTAGTTGACACTGATGTGGAACTCACTGTGTAGCTCAGGATGGTCTCTAACTCACATCGATCCTCATGCCTCAGCCTCCCGAGTGCTGGGATTACAGGTGTGTGCCACCACGCCAGGCAAAAATTAATTATTTTTAATCATGATAAAAATCTGCAACATAACTTCAAGCTTACCTTCTTATTTACTCACAGGTGTGCAGTTCAGTGGCCCTGAGCACTTTTCTTTGGGAAGCTGTCACCATCAACAACCCACTGAACTTTTCTCCTTTTTAATACTGAGAATTGAACCTGAGACCTTTGCACAGAGCTATATCCCTGGCTCTTCTTGTTTTGCAATTTCTTGGGGGCTGTCACCATCAACAACCCACTGAACTTTTCTCCTTTTTAATACTGAGAATTGAACCTGAGACCTTTGCACAGAGCTATATCCCTGGCTCTTCTTGTTTTGCACTTTGAGACCAAGTCTCTTACTAAGTGGTCCACTCACGATCCTCCAGCTTCCGCCTCCTAGAGTGCTGGGATTTTAGGCATGTGCCCACAACTGGCCCCTGACCTTTTTGTAAAACTGAAGCTCTGCACTCACTGGACATCCGCTTCTGTCCCTTTGCCTCTGACAGTCACCACTGCTGTACTTTGTTTCTGTGAACCTGGCCATGTTGGGAACCTTGAATAAGAGGAGATGTGCAGAACCTGTGCTTCTGTGCCTGGCTGGCGTGGCTGAGCTGTGTCCCGAATCTCGTTGCACAGTGGTGTGGGTCAGTCTCTCCCCTGTGGCTATGCAGGTGGACACTTGGGCTGGTTCCCATCTTTGATCACTCCCATTTGCCTAGACAAAGTGACCCCCTTGCTTGTTTCCTCTGCTAGCTGCCAAGGAGACCCCTGCAGCGGACCCCAGTCTCCTGCTCAGTGTTACGATGCATGCAAGAAGAAAGAGAGGCAGAGTTAAAGTCAGAGACGGGGAGCTGGGATGACCAGTGCTTGGGTGAGCAGAGGCCTGGAACAGCCAGAACTGTCGATATTTATTGGTGACACAATTGTTGTTAAGTTGGGGTAGAGGGGTTATGTGAAGGGGCTACAGGTAGTCGCTAGGAATATGTTTCTGACGCAGGCAAGGCTTGTAAAAGAAGAGACAAAACATTTCTTGTGTTAGGAACAAAGACAAGATACAAGTTTTGTGGTTAACAAACAACCTTGTCTCTTCAGTAAAGATTTTAATTCTGGGAATGGAATTTGGGTAAGAGTCACTCTGACCTTGGCACGTAGGCTGTGGCTGGATGTACTTCTATAAACAAGCCAAATGCAGGATTAACTCTTTACGGCTGCACTACTTACAGCCTGCGTTAGGCATAACCAGTGAGGTGGACTCCCTTACTCCCACCCTTACTGCACTGCTTTCTTCTTTTTTGAGACAAACTTTCCCTATGTAGTCCAGGCTGGCTTTAAACTCACAGCGATCCTCCTGCCTCAGCCTCCTGAGTGCTGGGATTACAGGCGTGCGCTGCCACATCGGGCTTCCAGTACTTTTTGATTTACCAATTTTAATTTAATTTTATTTTTTGGTACCCAGGATGGAACTCGGGTCCCTGCGCTTGTGAGACAGGCGGTTGTGGAACCACTGAGCTAAAGCCCCGGCCCAAGTTTTTAGGTTTCTTGAGCTGTGCCTGGGAGTGGACATCTCCCTCCAGTCAGGCGCTGTCCGACCCTGGCCCTCCCACCTGGTGCGGCCTGCAAATTAAAGTGGGTGTTTTCTGGAATTGGCAGGGACCCTGGGGTGACGGTCACTGGGTGTCCCCGGGTGCTTTGTTTCCCTTTTGATGCTTCTGCTCACCAGGGAGTTCCTCGCTGTCTCGTGAGTTAAGAGGTGTTAACGTAATACACATTTAGCAAATTGGGTTGCTTTGGCTGTCCATTTGGGTCAGAACAGGTGACCATGATTTCTGTCAGCCCCAGAGCCCACTGTGATGTGGGTGAGGAGTCCGCGTGCTGTTTCATGGCATGGAGATCTCTGCCCCTTCTCCCCAGCCTGGATTAGGGGTGCAGGGTGTGGCTGTGTGGGTCTCTAAGGGCCAAGGGTCAGGGCTGTTGGCCTCTCTGGCCTCCTCTGGCTCCAGGCTTCTCCTCCGCCTCCAGTTCCAGCTCAGCCAACCCTGAGGTGGGGCACCTGTTCCCAGATGTGCTCCCCAGCAGGCCCCCCCCCGTGCCAGCCACAGTGGGGGTGTGGTTCTGGTTCAGGTTCCGGTTCCGAAAGTGCACATGTGTGCTGCTTCGTGGTCAGGGGCTGCTGCCCTCCGTCCCGGGTCGCGCCTGCCCCAGGAACCTGAGCTGTCCAGGTCATGCAGTGGAGCGGTGACAGATGAGGGGCTGGCCTGACACCCTCGATGTCACACACAGAGGACAGGCTGGGTGATGTGAAGGAAAGCAGTTTTTAGGAAGAAACCAGCCCTGTAGAAGTCGATGTTGAGGGACTGGAGTGCAGCTCAGGGGTAGACGTCTGCCTGGTGTTGGGCCCTGGGTTTCCTCCCCAGCACTGACCAAAAAGTAAATAAACGAAAGAAGCAGTTGGGTACAACTGGAAGGCCCGATGCGGTGGCTGGAGGCTTGGCCCTGGCCCTGGGTCCGGGCCATGCACCATGCCTGTGATGTCACTGTACCTCCCCCTGCCCAGCAGGGACAGTGTTCCCTCTGCTGTCGGCCCTGGCTTCCTGGGCTGGGCAGGGCTTGTGGGAGCTGAGTGAGCAGCATCTGTGCTTCTGGGAATCTCTGGGGCCAGAGCTGCGCCCACGGGAGCCGCCTGCGGGGCTGGGGCAGGAGTCGGGGTGCACAGGAGTCTTTGTAGTGCAGGGTCCAGCCCCTCCTGCCCATTAAGTACCAGCTGTGTCTGCTGTCGGGGCAGCTAAAATGTTCCCCCATCTCTGATTCCCCAAACCCTGCTGCCGTGGCCCGTTCCCTGCCTCTCTGTTGGCGACCAGATTCTGAGAGGGCAGTGAGGGGTACAGGGGGACAGGAGGATCCCAGCTGCGTCTCGAGGGTTCAGCAGAAACAAACACAAATTCCCTCCAGCACGTGCTGGGAAGGGGCACCCCGTGCCGGGCGGGGGCCCTGGCCGAGCCGTGCAGCTGCCGTTTCGCTGCGCCCCAGGGGTCTTCTTCTGACCCTCAGCTCCTCTGGTTCCCCCCCATGGGCACTGGGTGAGAAACCAGGTTCTGCTGTGGCCCCTGGGGGCCGGAAGCTCAGCGCTCAGCGCTCACAGTGCAGTGCCCTGAACCCACCTCCTGCACACCGTGGCTGGAATTCGCATCCCCATCCGATACTTAGGGAAACGGCCGCCTTTCTGGAGTTGGGGCTTCAGGAAGTGATAGTGTCTGGTCTCCTTGCTGAAATGAGGCAAAAGTGAATGTGTTTGTGGATTTTGGTGGCTGAGGAGCTGAGGGGTGAATTCCCTCCCAAGAGTCTGGGGTAGTGGAGGCAGGCACAAGCCAGGGTGTGGTCTCAGGGAGCCCCGCTCACCCGGTGGGGCAGGGGTGCCGGCCACCTCAGAGCCGGACCTGGGACTCCGCTGTCCGCCCAGCAAGACCCGGGAGGTGGGCCTGCACTCTCGGCCTTGGGCTGCGGTGTGCTGCAGGCTGGGCGCTCCTGCTGACCCGAGCCGCCCCGCAGACTGCCTCTTCAAGGTGCGCCCCATGAACCGCTACTCCGCCCAGAAGCAGTACTGGAAGGCCAAGCAGAGCAAGCAGGAGAAGGAGAAGATTGCAGATGTGGTGCTGCTGCAGAAGCTGCAGGTGCGTGCACGCGTGTGTGCGAGCGTGTGTGTGTGTGCGTGTGCACCTGTCGGAGCCAGTGGGGCTCGTGGGTGAGCCAAGCGGTCTTCAGAACCCCAGAGCAGCTGGCTTGACCATGCGAGCCTGTAATCCCAGCACTCAGCGGCTGAGGCAGGAGGAGGCTATGAGTTCGAGGCCACCTGAACTACATAGCGAGACCGCCTCAGAAAACGAAACAAAACAAAAAGTAACAAAGCCCAGTGCTACAGACTGTCCTGAGTGAGGGGAGGTGGGGAGCAAAGTGCCCTCCTGGTTACCCAGGCATAAACTCTGTGGTGGCAGCTAGAAAGTGCCCTTTCTTTCCTCCCAGTCCTGTCCCAAGACAGATTACTTAGTGGAATGTGGACACCACAGGGCAGCGAACAGCGGGTACAGCTGTGCATGGACTTAGCAGTGGCTCTTGAGAACCCAGTTCGATAGCCAAACTGTTTAGAGCTGGAGCCTCTCAGAGGGGCCCTGTGCAGGGTCATTCTGTCAGTCTGCAGTAGGGCAAGGGCCCAGGCTGCCTCACCTCGGTTCCTCTGACGCCTGCGTGGTGTCACGGTGCTCAGCCTGGGTTTGTTCCCGGCCTGTGGGCAGCGCCTAGCTGCTGGTCCTGCGGCTCCAACCGGTGGATGGCAGAGCCCAAGAGGCTCTGGTGGGGTCAACAGCCTCCAGACCCCCTCTGGGCCTCGTCCTCAACCCCACTCAGATCTGGCTTCCCTGTTCCCGCCCCTGCACCCCAGGTTCCTGCACGGTGGCTGTGACCTGGGCTATAAAGCGGGGTCAGAGACCCAGTAATGGCGCTGCTCTTAGGTGCCGGTCTGAGAGGAGGCGGCGCCTGTCCTTAGGTGGCTGTCGACGCCTGTCGTGGGGAGCGGAGTTGTGGGGTCCTGGCATGCGTAGGGGTGGGGATGCTCCGCCGGGAGCCGCTTCCGACCCCCCACCCCCGTGTGTCCAGCACGCAGCCCAGATGGAGCGGAAGCAGAACGACACGGAGAACAAGAAGGTGCACGGGGACGTGGTGAAGTACGGCAGCGTGATCCAGGTGCGGTGGTGGCCCCGCCCTGCCCGGGGGCCTGGCGGGTCAGGGCCTGTGTGCGCATGCGCGAGAGCCCGTCCCCAGTGGGTGGCCCGGCCGCCCTGGGACTGTGGCTCTGGTGCAGTGTGTGGCCCGAGCCACTGTGCCAGTGGGAGTGCTTGGTGCTTGGTTTCCAAATCTCAGCTCTGCCTGTCCTTGGTGGTATGAACCGAGCAAGTCACCGTCTTGTGGCTCGGTTTTCCCGTCCCAGTGGCCAGGGACAGCATGCTCGAGCTGGTGGGGCTTCCTGAGCGGACGCGGGCGTCTGCCGCAGCGTATCTGACTACGCACGCGCCCCGGTCCTCAGTGTCCCTCCCCGGGCTGGGCCCTGGTGACCTTCTCCCGCTCCCCAGCTCCTGCACATGAAGAGCAACAAGTACCTGACGGTGAACAAGAGGCTCCCTGCGCTGCTGGAGAAAAACGCCATGCGGGTGACGCTGGACGCCACGGGCAACGAGGGCTCCTGGCTCTTCATCCAGCCCTTCTGGAAGCTGCGGAGCAACGGGGACAACGTGCGCGGGCCGGCCGGGGTGGAGGGAGGTCTGGATGAGCTTGTGTCCTGGACGGGCAGACTGAGCCCAGGCACGGTGGCCCATGCCTGAGATCCTGGCCAGACGGGCGGCTGATACTGAGCACAGTTTGGGCAATGTGGGAGACCCTGCCTCAAGATAACCTAAAAAAGGCTGCGGATGTAGCTCAGTGGAAGGCACCACCTGGGACCTGCGAGGCCCTGGGTTCGGTCCCCAGTACTGCAAATACAAAAAGAGGAAGGCGCACTGACTCCAGAGGGCCTTGGAGGGGACAGGTCGTGCCGTGCCTTCACCCTCACCCTGCTCTCCTGTCCCCAAAGGTGGTTGTGGGGGACAAGGTGATCCTGAACCCCGTCAACGCGGGGCAGCCTCTGCACGCCAGCAGCTATGAGCTCAGTGACAACGCGGGCTGCAAGGAGGTGAGGAGCCGGGGTTGTGCCCGCCATCCCTGATTCCGCGGTCCGGGCCCCACCCAGCTGGGGTCCCTCCACGCAGCGGCACAGCCTCATGCACGATGCCCCCTGCAGGTCAACTCGGTGAACTGCAACACCAGCTGGAAGATAAACCTGTTCATGCAGTTCCGGGACCACCTGGAGGAGGTGTTGAAGGGGGTAAGGAGGAGAGGACCCTGTCTGCTGGCCATCCCTCCCATGGCCTTGCCCTCTCCCTACCTCCTCCGTACGGACAACCCTTCCCTGTGCCTTGGCTCAGAGCCCTCAGGGCTCCCTCTGCCCCCCAAAGGGCACCCTTGTGTCCTGGCAGATGGCACTGTCCTGGTCTCTGGCCACAGCCCTCTCTCATCCTGTCTCTTCCCTGGCTAGCCGTGGTTTCCCCTCTTGGAATGGGGTCCCCACCCTCCACCTTGGGGTGGCCCAGATCCTCTGAGCACCAGCTGTTCCACACCCTAGCCAGAGGCCGGCTCACCCCGTCCAAGGAGCCTCACAGCACACGCTGGGCAGGGGCAGCACTGGGCCTCACCCCGCGCCACCCCGAGTGGCTACCCCGCACTGACGTCCTGAGCACCTGGTCTGTGTGGGCATCCGTGTCCACCCCACAGAGTTCCCGGATGACAGTGTCTGGGGCCGTGTTCAAGCAGGGAGGCAGACACTGTTAGTGGAGGGCACTTTGGGAGCGGCAGCCCTGTGTCCTGGGGCGAAGTGTGGCTGAGAGGTGAAGGCGTGGGTCCCAGAACCCGGGCAGGACTCTTGTCCCCTCTGCCACCAGTCATGTGACTTGGCGGCTCCCTCCGTTTTCTGTGCTGGGTCCCCACCATGAGCGGGGTGATCATGCACTGCCGGGGACCCAGCGTTGGTGGGTGAGGACGGCAAAGTGCCCGTGGGGTGCTGGCCCGTGGGAAGGGAGGTGCTTCTGGGAGACCTTGGACAGCCCCACCTACAGAAGAGGCAGCGGAGGCTCAGGGTTCTGGGAGTCACCAGAGGTCCACACAGCATGGGAAGGTGGGGCCGGGATCCAGACCTGGCCCTGGTGACCAGGTTGAGGTGATGAAGCAGCCACTGCTCTGTGGCTCCAGGGAGCCAAAGAAATGTCCAGAAAGGGCCCTGGGAGGGGGCGGTGTGGCCTGAGGATAGCGAGGAGGCGGCCCTCAGAAGTGAGGCAGGGTCCTGGAGCTACAGTGGGGAGGGTAGGTTTGAACGTGTGAAGGCCTGGGGAACTGTCTGGGTTCAGGTCTGGGACGAGGGCTGTGTGCAGTGCCTGGCTGCACTGCCCCAGGCTCTGGTTGGGGCACAGCATCTCCTTGTGTGCCTGCCCTGGGAGAAGCAGGAGGGGCCCTGCTAGCCAGGCGTGGTGGCGCATGTCTGTGATCCCAGCAGTCAAGAGGCTGAGGCAGGAGGATTTCCCCGAGTTCTAGGCCAGCCTGGGCTAAGTAGCGAAACCCTGTCTCACAACAACAACAAAACAAAAACCAGAGGCCCTACTGGCCTGCCTGTACCCCGGGAAGCCTCGAGTCTGTCCTGAGCCCACTCTGCCACAGGGAGACGTGGTGCGGCTGTTCCACGCGGAGCAGGAGAAGTTCCTGACGTGCGATGAGTACAAGGGCAAGCTGCAGGTGTTCCTGCGCACCACGCTGCGCCAGTCAGCCACCTCGGCCACCAGCTCCAACGCCCTCTGGGAGGTGGAGGTCAGAGCCGGCCTGGCCCTGGAGGGTGGGGTATGACCGCCAGGCGCCCCAGGAGCATCAGCACCCAGCACCTCGGGCCGTGCTCCGCCCCACCTGACACCCCCTCTCCCGCCTGTGCCCCAGGTGGTCCACCATGACCCCTGCCGTGGAGGCGCTGGCCACTGGAACGGCCTGTACCGCTTCAAACACCTGGCCACGGGCAACTACCTGGCTGCAGAGGTGAGCGGGAGGCAGAGGGCATCCTGGGAGGTCAGGCCACATGCCAGGAGAGTTTGCACAGCCCTGCACACGGGCACACGCGGGCACCTGAGCCTGGGGTCCCGTTGTGGCCACGGTCTTGCTCATGTTTGGCAGCTGTCAGAACAGACACGTGTGGCCGTCAGTGAGCCCAGACTGCCATGCGCTACCGTGGGCCGGCAATGCTTCTAGGCAGAAGTGCCAGTCTAGGTGGGCATGGCGATACATGCCACCTGTCTTTGGCACTTGGGGAGGCTGAGGCAGGAGGATTGCAAGTTTGAGCCCATTCTTGGCAACTTAGTGAGGCCCTGCCTCAAAATGTAAAAAATAAAATAAAGGGGGCTGGGGATGTAGGTCCATGGTAGGGTACCCTCGGGCTCAATCCTCAGTCCTACCAAAAACCCCACAAAAAAACAATGCCCCAGCCGACCACGTGCAGTGTGTACCGGGCACTAGTGTGTGTGCGTGGTGGTCCATGGAGAGGGGCTGTGAAGGGGCTCCAGGTGTGACTCTCTGTGAGTGACATGGGCTTGGGAGCGGGTGGGCCCCCAGGAAGGTAGAGGCCCGTGTCCCTCCTAGGGTGACCCTGGTGTCCAGTAGCCCCCCTTGTGTCCTGGCAGGAAAACCCCAGCTACAAAGGTGATGCTCCGGACCCCAAGGCGGCAGGCGCGGTGAGGACCTCGGGTCTCCTGGGGGGACAGGGTGAGGCGGCGGGTCCTGGGGGTATGAGTTGGAGGGGGAAGACCCAGGGAAGGAGGGGCTGCTGCCTGATCTGTGGTCCTCACCCAGGGGGCCCAGGGCCGTGGGGGTCGCCGGAACGCTGGGGAGAAGATCAAGTACCGCCTGGTGGCCGTGCCCCATGGCAGTGACATCGCTTCTCTGTTTGAGCTGGACCCCACCACCCTGCAGAAGACCGACTCCCTCGTGCCACGGTGGGTGCTCCTGGCCCCTGCCCAGAGGACCTCTGGCCTCTGGGGTCAGTTCAGCTCTGCAGGCAGCTGGCTGCCATTGTGTGCCCGGCTGTGCCCAGGCCTGGCTTCTGCACAGCCCCGTGCTGTCCTGTGCTCCTCATTACCTTTTAAAAAGCCTCCTGTTGTCCCAGGTTCCAGCCCAGCCTGGGCAACTTAGCCCCTGTCTCAAAATAGATAAGTAATGTTCTAAAAAAACCCCCCAAAAACAGTATTAAAAAAACCCCACCAAAAACAGTATTAAAAAGAAGGGGGGCCGGGGATTTAGCTCAGTGGTTCCAGCACCTGCCTCACAGGCACAAGGACTGGAGTTTGATCCCAGTACCAAAAACAAAACAAAACAAAAAAAAAAACAGTATAAAAAAAAACAAAAAAAAAAAAAAAAAAAAAAGAAAAGTAACGTTCTGGTGATGTAGCTCAGTGGTAGTGCCCCCCCGGGTCAGCGCCTGCCCTGCCACACTGGGTGACCAAGCACAGGCTGCCTGGTGGTTTGTCCAGTGGCCAGTGGTGGCCGGGGAGCCAGGGCCCCTGGACCTGAAGGCCCTGGGTGCACCAGTCCAGTCCAGCTGCGTGACCTCAGTCAGCGACTGGGACTCTGTGTCTGTCTTCTCATCCGTAAAGTGGGAGTGTCCGGCCCACCCAGGACAGGGCTGCAGGGAGGGAGAACTGAGACCATGCAGACCCACAGTCCCTCACCCAAAGTCTTACGGCCAGATGCAATTTGAGATTCAGGTGGTTTTTCGTCTCAGAAGGATGATTTTGTACTTGGGCGTGGTGGAGTAGGCCTGAAATCCCAGCACTTTGGGGAGGCTGAGGCAGGATGATCAAAAGTTCAAGCCCAGTCTGGGCAAGTTTGCAACTTAGTGAGATTTTGTATCAAGATTAAGAATAAATGAATAAATAAATAGAAAGGGCTAGAGGTGTAGCTTAACTCAAAGGCCTGGGTTTAACCCCCAGTATGGCAAAAAGAAAAAAAGATGATCTTGTGTTTCATAATCAGAGACTAGGATTTCTGTGACCCGCATGCCTTCCTACATTAAATGGCATGAACTGTCCCAGCAGCCTCGTTGTGTGGTTGTGTGTGCGATTTTTGACCCTGGGTTTAGGGATGGGCCCGGACTTGCTCGTTGCCTGGCTGCAGGCTTCCGGGGTGGTGCTGGTGGCCCTGCCCCAGGGCTGTTAGTGGTGTGGGGAGGCTGAGCACCTGCCCGCCTGCAGGAACTCCTACGTGCGGCTCCGGCATCTGTGCACCAACACGTGGATCCAGAGCACCAACGTGCCCATCGACGTGGATGAGGAGCGACCCATCCGCCTCATGGTGCGGCTGCTGGGCGGGGCGGGACCTGGTGGTGCAGGGGGCGGGGCCTGGCGGTACTTGAGGTTGGGCGGGGCCTGACGGGCAGGGGCGAGGCCGGTGGGGGAGGCTGTCTCCCGTACTTTGCTGACTCCTGCGCTTGTAGCTGGGCACCTGCCCCACCAAGGAGGACAAGGAGGCCTTTGCCATCGTGTCCGTGCCCGTGTCCGAGATCCGCGACCTGGACTTTGCCAATGATGCCAGCTCCATGCTGGCCAGCGCTGTGGAGAAACTCAACGAGGGCTTCATCAGCCAGAACGACCGCAAGTGGGTGCAGGGCCAAGGAGGACTCCAGAGATCTCGCCCTCGTGGGGTCACAGAGCAGAAGCTGGGCAGTGGGGCTGAGGCGGGCATGACAGGCGGGCCCCCTGGCCTACCTCCCAGAGTTGGGATCCTGTCCTGCTCACATCCTCCCAGAACACTGATGGAGCCATTGCCAGGACGGAGGCTCAGAGGGGTCAAGAGACTTCCCCAGGGCACACAGCTGGGAAGTGGCAGTCAGGACACAATGCAGAGAGCCCTTTGCAGGCTTCCTGCCTCAGGGACTCTGGAATCCAGGGTGGAGGGGAGTGCAGTTGTCTTGAGAGTGGCTGGGGGTACAACAGGTCAGGAACTGAGGGCCCACCATGGGCTCTGTGCTTGGCAGCAGGATGGTGAGTGACATTCTGACGCCATGCTGTAGGAGCCCTGGGCTCAGCACGTTATCCCGACACTGCTGTCCCCACGCCAGGTTCGTCATCCAGCTGCTGGAGGACCTGGTGTTCTTTGTCAGCGATGTCCCCAACAACGGGCAGAACGTTCTGGATATCATGGTCGCCAAGCCCAACCGGGAGCGGCAGAAGCTGATGAGGGAGCAGAACATCCTCAAGCAGGTTCCCCGGGCTGCACGGAGGGAGCGGCAGGGATGGTGGCCCGCAGGGCCTGCGGGGCTCTCCGTCCCCGGCAAAACTCGAGACCCAGGCTGGGCTGTGGCTCAGGGTGAGCAGACTCCTGGGGTGTGAGGCCTGGGCTGCATCCTGCACCGTGCAAGGAGGGAGAAGGAAGGGCGCCCGTGGGCCGTGGAGGCTGCAGCGACCCTGAGCACAGCTGGGAAGCTGCAGGGTCTGGATTTGAACTCACGATGATGGGTCCAAAGCCTGTGCTTAAAAATTATACTCTATAAGAGTCGAACTTGTGACCTTGGGCCTTGCGAGGCAGGCGGCAGAACCACTGAGCTAAATCCCTAGCCCACTTTATATATTTTTTACATTTTTGTAATACTAGGGATTGAACCCAGGGCCTTCCAATTGAGCTGCATCCCCAGTCTTTTTTTTTTTTTTTCCTGTTTTTTAAGACAAGGTCTAAGTCACTAAGTTGTCCAGTCTGGGTTTGAACTTGCCACCCTCCTGCCTCAGCCTCTCAGAGTGCTAGGATTATAGGCATATAGTATGCCTGGCTTGTACTTAAATAATTTTTTTATTTCTAAATCCTTTATATGAGAATTTTGAAATACTGAGAAGTATTAAAAGAATGGATCAGTGACTGTGGTATACTTCCCTCCTGAGCTCACTTTTAGTTTTCAGCCCCCTCTCATCCACACATTACAGAAGGGCTTCTCCTCCCTACCACACCCGAGAAAGTGAGCACTAACACCGCCCTGTCCAGCGTCCCCTGTTCTCTGAGTGTCTCTTGAATGCTGATATCGATTTAACCAGCAGCCAGCTAAGGCTTTTCATTCCATTTGGCTGCTCTGTCTTTCATTTCTGTTAAGAGCAGATTTTCATTCTGATCAACCCAACTTGTAAAATTTCTGTACTGCGCTCATTCTCCTCTTGGTGAGGAGGGTGGGGTCCTGGCCAGGAGCTGGGAGTGCGGTGAGCCTGCAGGTGTGGGCCCCGCTGAGACCTGGTGGCTGAGAGACCCCGGGGTGATGCGGGCGGCTACAGGAGACCCCTCATTCTGTCCCCAGATCTTCGGCATCTTGAAGGCCCCTTTCCGAGACAAGGGGGGCGAGGGCCCCCTGGTGCGGCTGGAGGAGCTGTCGGACCAGAAGAACGCCCCCTACCAGCACATGTTCCGCCTCTGCTACCGCGTGCTGCGGCACTCGCAGGAGGACTACCGCAAGAACCAGGTGGGCCCGCCGGCCCAGGCACGCGCTCAGGGCACCTGGCCGAGGGCTGGCTACAAGTGTGCCGCTCACCAACGCCCCACCTTGGGCCTGGCCATCTTCAGATTCTTCTTTTGTTTTTACTCTTTTGCTGTCCTGGGGATTGAATCTTCATGGAGCCCCTTTTATTTTTTATTTGGAGACAGTCTCACTAAGTCACCGTGTTGGCTTTGAAGTTCTTATATTTGAATTTCTACTGCCTCATTTTGCACTGGGCCCATGCACCGTGCAGCATCCCTGCCTCTGAGGCTTCACAGGAAGGACCAGGAGCGAGATCGCCTAAAGCCGCCGTCCTGCTGGCTGCTGCTCCCCGGCCCTCACCTCCACCTTTCTAGGGTGTGGGTTCCCTGCCAGTGCCGCGTCCCCATCTTGGGCCCCTGTGTCTTGTTTTGTTGAGCCAGGGTCTCGCTGTGTAGCCTGGGCTGGCCTCAAACTCACAGTGACCCTCCTGCCTCGGCCTCCCAGTGCGGGGATCACAGGCGTGCACCTGGCTGGAGCCCTGTGTCCTGTGCCCCCAGGAGCACATTGCCAAGCAGTTCGGGATGATGCAGTCGCAGATCGGCTACGATATCCTGGCTGAGGATACCATCACCGCCCTGCTGCACAACAACCGCAAGCTGCTGGAGAAGCACATCACCAAGACCGAGGTGGAGACCTTCGCGAGCCTTGTGCGCAAGAACCGGGAGCCCAGGTGCGCCCGCCGTCCCGGCCCCACAGCCACCTTCCCCCACCCGCTGCCGTGGGCGTTGAGACAGCCCCTTGGGGACCTTTCTGGGTTTGACCCAGTCCGGCAGCAGGACTTCCCTGGTGAAGGTCACCGGCCTGGGGAGGGCCAGGGGCAGTCTCTGGTCCTGCCCGGTCCTGAGCCCTCTGCCCTGCCGCCGCCGCCCCAGGTTCCTGGACTACCTCTCGGACCTGTGTGTGTCAAACCACGTCGCCATCCCGGTCACCCAGGAGCTCATCTGCAAGTGTGTGCTGGACCCCAAGAACAGCGACATCCTCATCCAGACCGAGTGAGCACCGCAGCCGCGCCCGCTCAGGCCTGAGGGCTGGTGCCCGG
>NW_022900932.1:2401690-2402939 GCF_012274545.1 Fukomys damarensis
GGTGTGGCTCACGTGGACCGACAAGAACAACGAGCACCACGAGCGGAGCGTGCGGCAGCTGGCCCAGGAAGCGCGGGCGGGCAATGCCCACGACGAGAACGTGCTCAGCTACTACAGGTGCTGCGGGGAGCGGGGGTCGGCCAGGCTCGGCCCGGGGGCTCTGGGAGGCTGCGGCAGGAGCACTGCAAGTTCAAGCCCAGCCCGGGCAGCTTGGCGACTTAGTGAAACACAAGGAGAAGAGTTGGAGATGTAGCTCAGTGTGAAGGCCCTGGGTCCAATCCCAGCACCACACACACACACACACACACACACACGCACCTGATCCGATGCCGGGTATCCGGCCGTCCCTCCAACTGCCCACCCTATAGCAGGCACTTCTGGGCTCCCACCCGGCCCCTCATCCGCACCTCCTGCCATCCCCTTGTAACGGGGGAAACAAGCACAGCGAGGTCACAGCTCGGGGTGAGCTGCGGTTCCCACCCAGGTGTCGGGCAGCCGAGCCCGCTGGAGGAGCAGTGTGACGTCGCCCCTCCCTGTCCCCGTTCCACCTCCCCATCTGGGCCGCCCAGCCCACTCCCGGGCCCCCTTTCCGTGCAGACCTGTCCTGGCTGGGCCAGGGCGTCCTGAGCCGGACGGGACAGCCGCACAGATCCTCACACACGTCGGCTGCCTTCCGCCTCCGCCTCCGGTGCTTCCTGTCGCAGTGGCCAGTGCGTAGCCTTGGCCAAGTCCTTCACTGAGCTTCGTCTCCACTCTAAAAGAATATTTCCCTGTCTTGCAAGCGAAACGTCCTGAGTTTGATTTCTGGTACAAAAAAAAAAAAAAGACTTTAAAAGTCCTCATTTCAAAACAGGGCCTTGATAAGTTGCCAGGTTGCTCAGGCTGGGCTCAAATTTGCAATGCTCCTGCCTCAGCCTCCTAGAGCCTTGGCTACTCAATGACTCTGGGCCCTTACCAAACACATCCAAGTGCTGGCTGCCCCCACAGCCTTGCCTGCTGGGTCCTCACCTTCCTGCCCGTAGGTACCAGCTGAAGCTCTTCGCCCGCATGTGTCTGGACCGCCAGTACCTGGCCATTGACGAGATCTCCCAGCAGCTGGGCGTGGACCTCATCTTCCTGTGCATGGCGGATGAGATGCTGCCCTTTGACCTGCGCGCCTCCTTCTGCCACCTGATGCTGCACGTGCACGTGGACCGCGACCCCCAGGAGCTGGTCACGCCTGTCAAGTTCGCCCGCCTGTGGACCGAGA
>NW_022900932.1:2403095-2412011 GCF_012274545.1 Fukomys damarensis
CCCCCCGGCCCTCCTCCTCGCGGGCCACAGCTACGACTCCAACCTCAATGCCTCGCGAGACGACAAGAAGAACAAGTTCGCCAGCACCATGGAGTTCGTGGAGGACTACCTCAACAACGTGGTCAGCGAGGCCGTGCCCTTCGCCAACGAGGAGAAGAACAAGCTCACCTACGAGGTGGGCGGCCCTCAGTGTGCACCCCACTGCCCTCCGCGCCCCCAGGTGTAGCCTTGTTCTCTTTCTTGTTCTTTGTGGTACTGGAGATTGAACCTCAGGGCCTTTGCCCTGAGCTATATCCCCAGCCCTTTGTGGACTTTTCCCCCTGAGAGTTGCCCAGGGTGGGCCCAGACCTGCCGTCCCTCTGCTTCATTGCCCAATGGTGGACGACAGGGTTGGTGGGGGGCGCTGTGGGCCTCTGCCTGGGAGAGGGCAGCGCCTTGCCCGGCCCCACTCACCTGAAGCCCCGCCCACTCACCTTGCCCCGCCCTTTGCAGGTGGTCAGCTTGGCGCACAACCTCATCTATTTCGGCTTCTACAGTTTCAGCGAGCTATTGCGTCTCACACGCACGCTGCTGGGCATCATCGACTGCGTGCAGGGCCCCTCGGCCATGCTGCAGGCCTACGAGGACCCGGGTGGTGAGGCACTGCCCTAGGGGCCACCTGCTGCTCTCGGTCCCATAGCCGCCTTGTCCTAGCTGTGTCAAGGGGACCTGTGGGCTCCAACGAGGGGGTCCCTGGCTCAGAACGCTGTGGTGACCGCAGAGTCTGGCCAGTTGCTGTCCATGAGCGCTTGGTTGGGGGGCGGGACACCCGCCTGTCACCTCCCCGGGGAAGCCTTGGGTTGGCTCCGTCCCTTCCTGGGGGCTGTGCCCTGCCCCGATGGGGCAGCGAGCTCACTCCGACGAGGACCTGGCCGCGTCCCCGTGACCCTGCTGCGCCCGTGTTACCCACAGGCAAGAACGTGCGGCGCTCCATCCAGGGCATGGGCCACATGATGAGCACCATGGTTCTGAGCCGCAAGCAGTCGGTCGCCGGTGCCGGCGCCCCCGAGCCACTGGACAGGAGCAGGTTCGAGGACAGCGAGGACATCGTGGTGATGGAGACCAAGCTGAAGATCCTGGACATCCTGCAGGTGACAGCAGGGCGACCGCTCCAGAGCTGCGTCCAGACCGGAAGGCCCCACAGGGGTCAGTCACCTGGCCCAGCGCGTCCTCAGAGTGTCCTTGGACTGGCGGCAGGAGCGTCCCCAGGGTTACCGGGCTTCTGCCTAGAGCTAGAGATCTGAGATTTCTTCACCTCTTTCTGCGACTCATCCGAGACTCCCAGCAGCACCTGGGCAAGGGCGTGTGGGGTCCTGAGGAGGGATGAGGCCTGTGGTCACCGTGGGATGGGAAGGTGCCCTCCACGGGGAGCCAGCCAGCCCGGGGTCCGTCAGGAGTCAGGGCAGGAGCTTCTGACTCCCGTGTTTCCATGCCTGTGTCTTTATGCCACAGTTTTCCCTCCCCAGGACCCCAGGGTCTGTGTGGCACAGGGTAAAGAGCAGGCTTGTGGACCTGGGGGGCTCTGTTGCCTTCCCTGCAGGGGTCCTCGGCCTGGAGACAGACTGAGTGGGGTGCCCCTGAGAGGGGTCTCAGGATCTTGTCCGTGACATCCCAGAGCTTCCCTGAAGCTCTGTGCTCCAGGCCACTCGGGGTCCCCGCTGCCCCTCAAGGTGCAGGAAGGGCCTCCTGGCCGCAGACTGGTCCTCATACCCTCCTGCCTCCCTTTGCACTGCAGTTCATCCTCAACGTGCGCCTGGACTACCGCATCTCCTACCTGCTGTCGGTCTTTAAGAAGGAGTTCGTGGAGGTGTTTCCCATGCAGGACAGTGGGGCTGACGGCACAGCGCCCGCCTTCGACTCCACCAGTGAGCCTCGCTCAACCCCTGGGCCAGTGCCCTGTTGTTTCCAGCCTGAAAATGCCTTTCCTCTCCATGGGCCCATGTGATGGTCACTGTGAGGAGGAAGGGAGGAATTTCCCCCACTTTAAATGGGGCAACTGAGGCACAGGGAGCAAAGATTTATCTGAAGCCATAGCCAAGCAGAGGCTGGGCCAGACCAGACCCAGGGGGGCTGGGTTGCAGAGATTCGTGCTGCGTCTGCTCTGGAAGTGGCCGGCTGAGGGGCAGGCGAGGGGGGTGTCTGGGGCTGTCTGTGCTCCCCGTCTTTCCTGGGTGTGGACCTGCCCTGTGCTCCATCTGCCCCTCTTGCCCCCCACAGCTGCCAACCTGAACCTGGACCGCATCGGGGAGCAGGCAGAGGCCATGTTCGGAGTGGGGTGAGGCACAGTGAGGTGGGGCTGGGTGGGGGGGGTGCTCCTGGGACCCTTCCCGAGCCTGCCCAACCCCAGTGACCTGGGACCGCTGGGCTGCAGACGTCCTGGTCACCCCGCCTCTGCAGCTGGGCTTGGGGGAGCCGCTGGAGACAAGGCCCCGTCCTGCATTAGGGAGGTGGTGTGGAGTTGTGTGCCCCACACTCCCGCCCTGACAGGCGGATTCTGTGCCCTGCCTTTGTGGGCGTCCAGTGTGGCCGCAGACCCCTCCTCAGGAGGGGCCTTGGAAGTAGTACGGGAAGCCGGGGAGATCAGAGGGCCCAGAGGCTCAGAGCCACGGTCATCTCCGTGTTGAAGCAAACAAACGGGAAGTGACAGGCACGTGTGCGCCTCTGTGCTGGCGTGGTGACCTTCAGGCTGCGGCCGTGGTGTCATCAGAGCCGTCAGGGAGGGGTGTGTAAGCGAATTTCAGTTTCCGTTCGTGACTCGGAGGTGCGGGGGGCGTGTGTGATCTTCACTGGGGCAGACCCGCCACGTACAGCTGCACTCGGGTCCAACACCAGCAGAGATGAGGACAGGGTTTCTCGCGCCTGGCCCTGGGGTGTGGCCTGGGTGCGGGTGGGGCCTCTGGGTCTGCAGGGTCGCCGCTTCCAGTCCCCAGGCTCTGCTTGCAGGCCGATGGGAAATAGTGATTTTTGACCAGACGTCTCCCCGGGTGCTGCCACCACCAAGTGGGCGCAGAGCAAGCCAGGCCCATGCCCGCCCCGTCCCGCCGCCCGCAGGAAGACGAGCAGCATGCTGGAGGTGGACGACGAGGGCGGCCGCACGTTCCTGCGAGTGCTCGTCCACCTCACCATGCACAACTACCCACCGCTGGTGTCAGGCGCCCTGCAGCTGCTCTTCAAGCACTTCAGCCAGCGCCAGGAGGCCATGCACACCTTCAAGCAGGTGAGGGCGCCGCCGGGCTCAGCACGGCTGGTGTGCGTGTGGGGGCTCACGGGCTTGCCCAGGTCCCTGAGGGGAAGGCTCCCAGCCCGCCTCAGTGGCTGCTGCGTCCCATGCTGGGGCAAGTTCCTGTGCTGAGAGCTGAGGGGCGCCCGGCGCACTGCCCCGCGGAGACCCTGGGCTTTGTCGTCATGGTGCCACCGTGGTGCCCGCCCACTTCATGGCTGTGTGTGAGATGCCTGTGCTGGCCTTGAACCAGGGCTCTGTGACCGGCCATTGAGACTTGCACCCACCGCCAGCTGGGCTCTCGGTCCCCTGACACCACGGTGCTCCTCCCGTCCCAGGGGAGGGGAGACTGAGGCACGGGGAGCTTCCTCCCTCACCCGCTGGCCCCGAGGAGGGAAGGTGGAGTCAGACACAGGCTGTGGTTGGGAGCCCAGGCTCCTTTCAGCCAGGGCGAGCACGTGACAGGACACAGCAGCCGAAGCCGGTCATGTGGCGGCCCGGGGAGGCCGTGGCCAGCAGGGAAGCCTCCTGGAGGTGGTGGGCTTTTGGCGGGGCTGCGAATGCGGAGGAGTGGGTGGTGTTAGGGTGGCACCGGGACGGGGAGGCGCAGTGAGGCAAGGTGCGGGTCCCATGAGCCAGGCCCCCCGCCTGCAGGTGCAGCTGCTGATCTCGGCCCAGGACGTGGAGAACTACAAGGTGATCAAGTCGGAGCTGGACCGGCTGCGCACCATGGTGGAGAAGTCCGAGCTGTGGGTGGACAAGAAGGGCAGTGGCAAGGGCGAGGAGGGCGAGGCGGGCACCGCCAAGGACAAGAAGGAGGTGCGCGGGCAGGGAGCTGGGCGGCGGCCTTAGGACCGGACCTGGCTGGCCCTGACCGACCATTTCTGCCCCCAGCAGCCCACAGGCGAGGAGGCCCCCGGGGAGAAGGGCAGCGAGAACTACCAGATCGTCAAAGGCGTGAGTGGCCCAGGACCCAGGGACGGGCTCTCGCCTCCCCCACCCTCCCGCAGACGTGTTCTAGCTCTTGGGGCGCGTTGACAGCAGCCTAGCCAAAGGCCAGATGGAATTGTTTTAAAGCTGAGAGAACTTAATGAAATTCCATTTCGCCGACATACTGTTCTATTTGCTTTTATTGGTGGGCAGAATTGGGTTTTTAGTGCTTTCCCAGCCCGCCTCTATGGGCTGGCTGCGCAGCCGTGATCCCCCCACCAGCCCTGATGAGAGCCGGGACGTGGCTGGGTGGGCCGGGATTGGGGTCCGACGGGGAGGGAAGGGACTCGGGGCTCACTGCCTCCCCCAGATCCTGGAGCGGCTGAACAAGATGTGCGGGGTCGGGGAGCAGATGCGGAAGAAGCAGCAGCGGCTTCTGAAGAACATGGACGCCCACAAGGTCATGCTGGACCTGCTGCAGGTCCCCTATGACAAGGTGAGCTGACCTCGGCCCCCGGGCAGCTCCGTGCGGACCCCAGTGCTGGCCTGGACAGGCTTCACTGAGCCTCTGGACTGACCTGGGCCCCGCTTCCAACCTTAGCATCACCCTGGTCTCTGGCCCTTGTCCCTCAGCCTGCCCCAGACCCAGCTCCCTTCCCTGCCGTGGGCTGACCCAGAAATCGGCCGTGTCTCGGGCCCTCCCTGACCCAGCGGGACTCTCGTCTGGCCGGGTCTGCCCTGGCGGGTGGTTCCTCTCCCGGCCTCAGCTTCTCCTCCGCTCGCCCCAACTCCCACCTTGGCCTCCTCTTCACCTCTGACCCGCACCCCTCACACCTCCCCACCTGTGCCCTTCCTCGCCCAGGGCGACGCCAAGATGCTGGAGATCCTGCGCTACACGCACCAGTTCCTGCAGAAGTTCTGCGCCGGGAACCCGGGCAACCAGGCCCTGCTGCACAAGCACCTGCACCTCTTCCTCACGCCGGGGGTGAGGGCGTGGGGGGACGGGCCCTGGGGTGGGGCGGCGTTGGAAGCCCCCATTCTGACGCCGCCCACCCGCAGCTGCTGGAGGCGGAGACCATGCAGCACATCTTCCTGAACAACTACCAGCTGTGCTCGGAGGTCGGGGAGCCCGTGCTGCAGCACTTCGTGCACCTGCTGGCCACGCACGGGCGCCACGTGCAGTACCTGGACTTCCTGCACACCGTGATCAAGGCCGAGGGCAAGTACGTGAAGAAGTGCCAGGACATGGTCATGACGGAGGTGAGGGCCGCGCGTGGGCAGGCGGGCGGGCCGGGAGGGCTGCGGGGCTCAGGGCGGTGTCCTGTGAGGCTGAGGGCTGAGCTCTGGGCCCTGGGGCCGGCATGGCACACACCTGTGGTCCCAGCTCTCTGGGATCCTGAGGCAGGGGAATGATGAGTTGTCAACCTGGACAACTTTAGCTTAGCAAGGCCCTGCCTCAAAACAAAGCGTAAAAAGGGGTGGGGAGTTGGCTCGGTGCAAAATCCTGGGTTCACTTGCTGGCAATGAAAGACGAAAGTTCACCTTGGAATCCTGGGGGGCGGGACTGCACTGGCAGGGTGAGGTGGAACGTCTGGGGTCTCAGCCAGGGAGCCCCCAGACGCGGGAGGGAGGCCGGGCACCAGGACAGCTGGCCCGAGGCGTCCGCCGCCTGCCGCCTCCCCTGCAGCTGACCAACGCAGGCGACGACGTGGTCGTGTTCTACAACGACAAGGCCTCACTGGCCCACCTGCTGGCCATGATGAAGGCCGCCCGTGATGGCGTGGAGGACCACAGTCCCCTCATGTACCACATCTCCCTGGTGGACCTGCTGGCCGCCTGCGCCGAGGGCAAGAACGTGTACACCGAGATCAAGTGCACGTCGCTGCTGCCGCTGGAGGACGTGGTGTCCGTGGTGACGCACGAGGACTGCATCACTGAGGTGGGGTGGGGGCGGCGCAGGCGCCATCAGGGTGGTTAGCATGCTCAAGAACCAGTTATCTCTCTAAACTTCTCCTCTGCACACAAAATTAAGGAGATCTACACCAGCAACCACATCTGGACCCTCTTCGAGAGCTTCACCCTGGACGTGGCGCGGGTCTGGCCCTGGGGCTGCGGGGCGGCGGGGCGGGCTGTGGGGCTTCGTGTGCTCACCCAGGGCCCTCTCCTCCCCTAGGTGTGCAGCAAGCGTGAGAAGCGCCTGGCCGACCCTGCCCTGGAGAAGTACGTGCTCACGGTCGTGCTGGACACCATCAGCGCCTTCTTCAGCTCCCCGTTCTCCGAGAACAGCACCTCGCTGCAGGTGAGCGGCTCTCACGGGCCACGGCTGCCTGGGTGGCTTCGGTGTGGGGAGCAGGGAGTAAGGACGGTCACAGTTGCACTGAGTGTAACGGCTGTCTGTGCTGTGGAGGGAGCTGCCCCCAAGTTTAGCTGCAAAAACCATGTGTCACCTCGCAGGGGCCGTGGGCACTGTTCTGTCAAACAGGAAGTCCTGTTGAGGGGTAGGGACAGTCCTGGGTGGCAGGGGACCGTGCGAGCATTTATTCAGCAAAGATGAGGCGGGCAGGGTTCTGACTGGCATGAAGGTGCAGGTGGCTGGTGACGGCCCCGCGTCCCCGTCCTCTGTGGCCTTGTCATGGCCCTGGGTCACCCCTGGGGCCCGAGCCACAGCAGTGGGCCGTGTGGCTTCTTGCAGACGCACCAGACCATCGTGGTGCAGCTGCTGCAGTCCACCACGCGGCTGCTCGAGTGCCCGTGGCTGCAGCAGCAGCACAAGGGCTCCGTGGAGGCCTGCATCCGCACCCTTGCCATGGTGGGTGAGTACACCCTCCGGCGCCCGGGTGCAGGGCACTGCCCGCACATGGTGCTTCTCGGCTCGTCCTCCAGGGGAGTCTGCTCTCGGGACAGCTGCGTGGCACTGCCCAACGCGAGGGCTGTTTGCTTTTTGTGCTCGCATAGTGTCAGGTGTGGGGTGGCCTGGCCAGTTTCAGGGAGAGCTTGGGGGAGGGTGCCAGGCCCAGAGGGGTCAGGGTAGGATCAGAGGCAAAACTGCCTGTATTTTCTTTTCTTTCTCTTTTTTACTTCCTCCTTCCCCATCTCCCACTGTCCCTTCCCTACTTCTTTTGTGTCATGTTTTACTTTCACTGCTAAGACAAACTACCCAACACCCAAACTTAAAGGGGGAGAGGTTTATTTAGCTCACATTTCAGAGGTGTCATAATCAGCTGGCTCCAAGGCAGGCTGGCTTGGCAGAGGGGCCTCCCAGAGGAGAAACGGTCCATGACGCGCAGAAGACAGCAAGGGAGAGAGGACCTAACAGGGTCCGCCCCTTTATCTTACCCAGACTGCCTAGGGCAGGCAGCACTCACACCCTTAATAGTGTCCTCGAGCCTAGCTCTGCACCCCGAATCAGTCCCTGTGTCAGGCACTCAAGATGCTGCCACCTCTGAAAAGCCCCACCTAGGACCGAATGAGGCTTTGGGGGACAGCTAGACACAGCCGTAACACTGTGGTCCCGGGGACTGAACCCAGAGCTTTCACTCTGGGTTGCGTTTCTAGCCCTTTTTAGAACACTTTCTATTTTGAGACAGGATCTTACTAAGTTGCCCCAGCTGAGCTCAGACTTGCCATCCTCCTGCCTCAGCCTCCCAGAGTTCTGGGCTTACAGGTGTTCACCCATGCCCAGCTGGCTTCTTACCCCAAAGGGGGAAGAGAGCACCTCAGTCTGAGGGGGAGCCGGTGGGGTTCTCACCCCTTGGTGCAGGGCACCCTGTCCCCTGACCCCCATCTCCCATAGCCAAGGGCCGGGCCATCTTGCTGCCCATGGACCTGGACGCCCACATCAGCGCGCTGCTCAGCTGCGGGGCCAGCTGTGCTGCAGCCGCCCAGCGCAACGCCGCCAGCTACAAGACGGCCACCCGGACCTTCCCCCGCGTCACCCCCACCGCCAACCAGTGGGACTACAAGAACATCATCGAGAAGCTACAGGTGGGGCCCGTGCTCGAGTCCCTTCTGTCCTGTGTGGGCCGGTGGGGCGTGGGATGGGCCAGCCTGGCAAGGAGTGTGGTGCAGGCGACCGGTGCTGAGAGGGCAGTCCACCTGGCTCACACACGGCCAGAGGGACCAGGAGAAAAGCCAGGCTTGGGGACAGGCTCTGTGGGGCGGGCTGTGGGCCAGGCTGGACCAGGCAGGGTGCCGTGCAGGGCCGCAGTGCTCTCCCAACGGCGACCCTGCTTGCCTGCTGCCCCAGGACATCATCACGGCGCTGGAGGAGCGGCTGAAGCCCCTGGTGCAGGCCGAGCTGTCGGTGCTGGTGGACGTCCTGCACTGGCCCGAGCTGCTCTTCCTGGAGGGCAGTGAGGCCCATCAGCGCTGCGAGAGCGGGGGCTTCCTGTCCAAGTGAGCGAGCGAGTGGGCTGTGGTGGAGGTCAGGAGGGGCTGTGGGAGGGAGGGAGGGATGCGTGGCTGAGCCACCTCCCCGCCAGGCTGATCCAGCACACCAAGGACCTCATGGAGTCGGAGGAGAAGCTGTGCATCAAGGTGCTGCGGACCCTGCAGCAGATGCTGCTCAAGAAGAACAAATATGGCGACCGGGTGAGTGACGGGCAGATGGGGACGTGGGCGGGCAGCCCGGGCACCAGGCCAAGGCGTCACCAGGCGTCGCCCTCCGCCCTCCCCAGGGCAGCCAGCTGCGCAAGATGCTGCTGCAGAACTACCTCCAGAGCCGGCGG
>NW_022900932.1:2412155-2413740 GCF_012274545.1 Fukomys damarensis
CTCAAGTGCGCCCCCTCCAGGCCTGGACCAAGACTGGTCGGCGATCGGGGCCACCCAGTGCCGGCTGGACAAGGAGGGGGCCACCAAGCTGGTGTGTGACCTCATCACCAGCACCAAGAACGAGAAGATCTTCCAGGAGAGCATCGGCCTGGCCATCCGCCTGCTGGACGGGGGCAACACCGAGATCCAGGTGAGGGCTGGCGGGGACACTGCCTGCTGGAGGGTGCATGCATGCTACAGGCTGCTTGCTCCCTCTCCATCCCGCGCGGCCTTTTGGAGCCCTGCTCAGCTCCGCCTCCCCTGAAGCCGGGACACTGCTTTTCCCTGGTCCCCTCACCACCTGAGAAGCCAGCACTGAGCACCACCTGTATGCCGGCAGCATTCTGGGCACGGCGGTTCTGTAGTAAAAAGAGTCGAAATCTGTGCCCTCGTGGTGCTTGCACCCTAGAGGACACAGGCACCCAGGTGACCTCAGGCTGTACGGAGAGCACGGCCAGGCCAGGGCTCATGGTGGCATTCTGCTGCAGGGGGTGACGGACAGGGATGGAGACTCACTGGGCAGAGCCGAGGTGGCACAGGGCTGCAGGGTGGGGAGCGCCCAGGACCTGGGGCTAGAGGGGCCCAGCCCTCACCTGGCCTCCTGGGCGCTGTGGGCTTTTGTTCAGGGGAGGTGGGGTCACTGCAGCTCGGAGGGATCCTCTGGCTGCATGTGGGGTGCAGACAGGAGCAGAGGCAGCACCTGGGCTGGAGGAGGCCACGCAGGGCTCCAACTTGGCCTTCCTTCCCTGCCCACCTCTGATAGGCTCAGGAGGGACGCGAGTGTCCTGTGTCCTGCCAGCCCTGGTGCCTTGGGCGCTGGGGCCGTGTGTGCTGTCCTTGCTCCTGCACCGGGGTGGGGCCCTTAGATCCGAGCTGTTCCCCCTCTTCCTTTCCCCCAGAAATCCTTCTACAACTTGATGACAAGCGACAAGAAGTCAGAGCGCTTCTTCAAGGTGCTGCATGACCGTATGAAGCGGGCGCAGCAGGAGACCAAGTCCACGGTGGCCGTGAACATGAACGATCTGGGGAGCCAGCCTCGGGAGGACCATGAGCTGGCCAACCCCACCACCAAAGGTCAGGGGTGCAGGGCGCAGAGCTGGGGCTCCGGGAGGGCACAGGCACAGGGTGAGGGCCGGGCTTCCAGCAGCTTCCTCATCAGCTCCCACCCCCAGGCCACATGGCCTCCTTCTCCGTGCCCGGCTCCCCGTACTCGCTGGGCGCCAGCCTGCGCAGGGGACACGAGGGGAGCGCGCACGCGCAGAGCAACGAGATGGGCACGTCGGTGCTCATCATGCAGCCCATCCTGCGCTTCCTGCAGCTGCAGGGTGAGGGCCGGGCTTCCAGCAGCTTCCTCATCAGCTCCCACCCCCAGGCCACATGGCCTCCTTCTCCGTGCCCGGCTCCCCGTACTCGCTGGGCGCCAGCCTGCGCAGGGGACACGAGGGGAGCGCGCACGCGCAGAGCAACGAGATGGGCACGTCGGTGCTCATCATGCAGCCCATCCTGCGCTTCCTGCAGCTGCTGTGCGAGAACCATAACCGCGAGA
>NW_022900932.1:2414534-2415395 GCF_012274545.1 Fukomys damarensis
GTCAGAACAACAAGACCAACTACAACCTGGTGTGCGAGACCCTGCAGTTCCTGGACATCATGTGCGGCAGCACCACCGGGGGCCTGGGGCTGCTGGGGCTCTACATCAACGAGGACAACGTGGGCCTGGTCACCCAGACCCTGGAGACCCTCACGGAGTACTGCCAGGGCCCCTGCCACGAGAACCAGGTGGGCCGGGTGGGGAGCACAGCGCCGTGGGGCAGGGAGGCTGGGGCTGAGCCCGCTGGGTGCTGAGGGGTCCGGCCGGGCCCACTGCCTCCTGCCAGACCTGCATCGTGACGCATGAGTCCAACGGCATAGACATCATCACAGCGCTGATCCTCAACGACATCAGCCCCCTGTGCAAGTACCGCATGGACCTGGTGCTGCAGCTCAAGGTGGGCCGGCCCTGCGCCTGTGCGAGGCTGTCCGCGCGCGCAACGCGGAGCGCATCCTCATCAGCCTGCGGCCCCAGGAGCTGGTGAGGCTGGGCTGGGCGGCAGACAGGAGGAAGGGGTGAGGGCCCGGCTGGCCCCACTGCCCAGGAAGAGGGCATTCGAGCAGGTGCCGTCCCCAGGTGGACGTCATCAAGAAGGCCTATGTGCAGGAGGAGGAGCGTGAGAACTCGGAGGTGAGCCCGCGAGAAGTGGGCCACAACATCTACATCCTGGCGCTGCAGGTACAGCCCGAGGCCCCGCCCAGCCCCACCCGAAGCCCCGCCCCGCCCCACCAGAGGCCCCGCCCCTTAATGGCGCTGCCTTCCCGCCCAGCTTTCCAGGCACAACAAACACCTGCAGCACCTGCTGAAGCCGGTGAAGCGCATCCAGGAGGAGGCGGCCGAGGGCATCTCTTCCATGGTGGG
>NW_022900932.1:2415700-2416267 GCF_012274545.1 Fukomys damarensis
GGTGGGTGCCGCGAGTGGCGGCAGGTGGATGGGCCATTATGGGGCAGGAGGCGGGGGTGAGGCCAGAGCTGGCACAGGGCCCCGGGGAACTCGGGAAGGGGCTGGCTGCCCCCAAGGCAGAATGGGGGGCGCAGACCCCAGTGGGGCAAGATTGAGGGGTGGGGCCGGGTGCCGACAGAAATGAAGCCAGGCCTGTGTGGGTATGGCCTGGTCTGGGTGCCCCCTTGGCTCCTCAGGCCCAGGCCCTCCTGCTCCTCTCCGCTGGCACCTGACCCCAGGCTGGGCCTGGGCTGGCGCAGGACAACTTCTGGGTAGAGTTTGGAGCGGGGCTCAGGCCACACCGGGCCGCCGGGCGTCTGGTTGACCTGGAGCCCCTGTGACCCCAGCTCAGCCTCAACAACAAGCAGCTGTCGCAGATGCTGAAGTCCTCGGCACCTGTGCCGGAGGAGGAGGAGGAGCCGCTGGCCTACTACGAGAAGCACACATCGCAGATCGAGGTGGGTCCCGGCCGGGGGGCTGGCGGCGGGGGCCTCGGCCGGGTGTGACCGGGTCCCTGTGCGCTGTGCG
>NW_022900932.1:2421354-2423548 GCF_012274545.1 Fukomys damarensis
GGAGGAGGAGCCGCTGGCCTACTACGAGAAGCACACATCGCAGATCGAGGTGGGTCCCGGCCGGGGGGCTGGCGGCGGGGGCCTCGGCCGGGTGTGACCGGGTCCCTGTGCGCCAGATCGTGCGGCAGGACCGCAGGATGGAGCAGATCGTGTTCCCGGTGCCCGCCATCTGCCAGTTCCTGACGGAGGAGACCAAGCACCGGCTCTTCACCACCACGGAGCAGGACGAGCAGGGCAGCAAAGTGAGCGACTTCTTCGACCAGTCCTCCTTCCTGCACAACGAGATGGAGTGGCAGCGCAAGCTCCGCAGTGAGTGCCCGGGCTCTCCACGCCGCTCTCCGGAAGGGGCTGTGAGGGCGGCGGCAGAGGGCCTCGGGAACCGCACAGCACGTCCGCCCCCGCCAGGCATGCCGCTGATCTACTGGTTCTCCCGCCGCATGACCCTGTGGGGCAGCATCTCCTTCAACCTGGCGGTGTTCATCAACATCATCATCGCCTTCTTCTACCCGTACGTGGAGGGCGCGTCCACAGGTGAGGGTCCCCAGGGCTGGCGGCGGCCGGAAGGGCATCCGCCTGGGCCTTGAGGCGAGCCGCTGCCCGCCCTCATGCCTTCCTGCCCCCAGGCGTGCTGGGCTCCCCTCTCATCTCGCTGCTCTTCTGGATCCTCGTCTGCTTCTCCGTCGCCGCCCTGTTCACCAAGCGCTACAGCATCCGCCCCCTCATCGTGGCGCTCATCCTGCGCTCCATCTACTACCTGGGCATCGGGCCCACGCTCAACATCCTGGGCACCCTCAACGTGAGTGCGCCCCGCCAGCGCCCTGCCCGCCCCGTCCCCCGCCTCTCTGGATGGGCTCCAAGCTCCTGACCGCCCCCAGCTGGGGTGGCCTACACCAGACAGACAGACAGGAGCCGCGGGGCTGCCGTGTGCGGCCTGTCACTGTCCAGAGACACTGCTGGGTGAGGCCGAGTTCCCGACGGATGGGAGTAAGTCCCTCGAGCAGAGCCAGCCACTGTGACAGCTGTGACCTGTGCTGTCCCCTCCTGTACCTGAACTCACTTCTTGAACCAGTCCTGCTCTGGGCTGGCGTCAGACAGGCGTGGGGTGGGGGTGAAGGTGCCCGGGGGCCCTGACCCCGGTGCCCTGCACTCGCCCTCAGCTGACCAACAAGATCGTGTTCGTGGTGAGCTTCGTGGGCAACCGCGGCACCTTCATCCGGGGCTACAAGGCCATGGTCATGGACGTGGAGTTTCTGTACCACGTGGGTTACATCCTGACGAGTGTCCTGGGCCTCTTTGCCCACGAGCTCTTCTACAGCATCCTGGTGAGCCCAGTGTGTGGCCGGGTTGGGCAGGGGTGTAGGGCAGTGGGGTCCCGGCACCAGTCTGTCAGCCCTGCTGCTCCGGGAGGTGTGGGTTTTCAGTCGGCCTGTGCCTGCCCCCAGCTTGGCCCTCAAGGCCCTGATGCCCCTCTGGCCCTGCCCGCCCCATCTCTCCATGACTCCGCGTCCAACTGGACCAACCCTGGGTCAGGCAGTGCCCCGGGGAGGGGCCGGCCCAGCCCTTCAGTGCTCATCCCCAACTGCAGCTCTTTGACCTCATCTACCGCGAGGAGACGCTTTTCAACGTGATCAAGAGCGTGACCCGCAATGGCCGCTCCATCCTGCTGACCGCCCTGCTGGCCCTCATCCTCGTCTACCTCTTCTCCATCGTGGGCTTCCTCTTCCTCAAGGACGACTTCATTCTCCAGGTGGACCGGCTGCCGGGCAACCACTCCCAAGGTCTGGGGGCCTCCCCCGGCGCGGGTGGGGTGGGCCTGGGGCTGCACAAGGGCCGTGGGACTCTGGGCTCTGCCGCTCCATCCTGCTGACCGCCCTGCTGGCCCTCATCCTCGTCTACCTCTTCTCCATCGTGGGCTTCCTCTTCCTCAAGGACGACTTCATTCTCCAGGTGGACCGGCTGCCGGGCAACCACTCCCAAGGTCTGGGGGCCTCCCCCGGCGCGGGTGGGGTGGGCCTGGGGCTGCACAAGGGCCGTGGGACTCTGGGCTCTGTGGGGCGGAGCGCGGGTCCTGCCTCGGTGCTGGGCCCAGGGCCACAGGATCAGGCAAGGCCTCCTGCAGCGCGTGACGCTGGGACAGCCCATGGGGTCCTCCTGGTGACGTCATCCCTGCCCCTCCAGCCAGCCCCCCGGGGGT
>NW_022900932.1:2424401-2441804 GCF_012274545.1 Fukomys damarensis
CCTCTTCCTCAAGGACGACTTCATTCTCCAGGTGGACCGGCTGCCGGGCAACCACTCCCAAGGTCTGGGGGCCTCCCCCGGCGCGGGTGGGGTGGGCCTGGGGCTGCACAAGGGCCGTGGGACTCTGGGCTCTGGGGGGCGGAGCGCGGGTCCTGCCTCGGTGCTGGGCCCAGGGCCACAGGATCAGGCAAGGCCTCCTGCAGCGCGTGACGCTGGGACAGCCCATGGGGTCCTCCTGGTGACGTCATCCCTGCCCCTCCAGCCAGCCCCCCGGGGGTTCCACAGGGAGCTGCCACATTTGTGGACGCGTGCAGTGGGGACAAGATGGACTGTGTGGCAGAGATCGCAGTGCCCGAGGTCCTGGAAGGTGAGGATGGCAGTCCGGGTCATCCGGGAGCACAGGGCAGATGCAGGGGCCTGGTCTGAGGTCACTGTTCACTCGCAGAGGACGAGGAGCCGGACAGCGTGGAGCGGGCCTGTGACACTCTGCTCCTGTGCATCGTCACCGTCATGAACCACGGCCTGCGCAACGGTGGCGGTGTGGGCGACATTCTCCGCAGGCCCTCCAAAGATGTGAGCACCTGCGTCCGCCAGGGCCGCTCTCCAGGGCCGTGGTTCCCACCCTCTTCCTCCCCGCTCGCCCACCGCCCACCGGTGCAGACAGATGGGGGAGACCTTGGCAGCCAGATCTGGCCCCAGGGCTGGGAGGTGTGAGTCAGGGGAGGCTCCGGTTTCCCGCCTCTCCACAGTCGGAGGTGGGGTGGGAAGCTGAGTCAGCTTGGCCTGCAGCGCTGGGATGGGGATGAGCTCAGCCCCGCCCTCGACCGTCCCACCCGCCGGCCCGCAGGAGGCCCTGTTCCCAGCCCGAGTGGTGTACGACCTGCTCTTCTACTTCATCGTCATCATCATCGTGCTGAACCTCATCTTCGGGGTGATCATCGACACCTTCGCCGACCTGCGCAGCGAGAAGCAGAAGAAGGAGGAGATTCTCAAGACCACGTGCTTCATCTGCGGTGAGGCTGCCTGGCGCCCGTGGGGCGGCCTCCTCCCGGCCCTCCCCAGCCATGGGCAGAGGGACGCGAGGACAACGGCCCCTCACCGGGTGCCTTCTCTGCCCCTCAGGTCTGGAGAGGGACAAGTTTGACAACAAGACGGTGTCCTTCGAGGAGCACATCAAGCTGGAGCACAACATGTGGAGCTACCTGCACTTCATCGTGCTGGTGCGCGTGAAGAACAGGACGGACTACACGGGCCCCGAGAGCTATGTGGCGCAGATGATCAAGGTGCCGGGGGCCTGTGGCCATGGTGTCCTGTCCCGCAGCGGGGCAGGAGCGGGGCAGGCCTGACCTGCGGGGCCTGGGAGAGCTGAACGCCGCCTGGCTGCCAGTCCGGGATGGGCCAAGGCGGGGAAGACAGAGCAGCTGTTTTGAGCGCTCTTGTGTACAGGTTCATCTGACGCCCTGGCGATTCAGTTTGCCACAGGTCCCCAGAACCACTGGGGCCTGCCCCTCCCGTCCGCCGGTGGCGCAGCTCTTGCCTCGCAGACACGTGCTCGTGCAGGCCCTGGCCATCCGCCTGCACCCTGCCTGCCCTCTGCCTCATGTCTCCTGGGGTGTGGGAAGGAGGGAGGGAGACAGGGAGACCCCGGGTCTGGCTGCGACCTCCCTGCACCACCCTGTCGCGCAGACAGATGGCGCTGGACAGCGAAGGCGCAGGCTGGGCTGGCTAACAAGGCAGCTCCCCGGGGACCTCTCCCCTGGAGGACCAGGCCACTTCAGATTTCCTGGGACCCATCCGGGCTGGGAATTGTCCAGAGTGCAGCACAGGGAGTGTCCCGGCCCACCGGGAAGGAGTTTCCCAGAGCAGGGTGGGTGCTGCTCGGAGCCTGCTCACGGTGCCCACGTCTCCTGCAGAACAAGAACCTGGACTGGTTCCCGCGGATGCGCGCCATGTCCCTGGTGAGCGGCGAGGGGGACGGCGAGCAGAACGAGATCCGGCTCCTCCAGGACAGGCTCAGCTCCACCATGAAGCTGGTGTCCCACCTCACCAGCCAGCTCAGTGAGCTCAAGGAGCAGGTGTGTGCCCGGCCTCCGCCCTGCCCACCCGCGGCGAGCAGCGACCGCGGGCCCTGCCCGATCCTAACACCCTCTCCTCCCAGGTGGCTGGGCTGGGCGGCCCTGCAAGTGCGTCCCCTTCCCGCAGCCACTCGGCTCAGGCCCATCTGGTGCACCTGCCCGAGGGGTGGCCCCTCTTGAGGTGGGGTCTCTCCCCGCTGTGCTAATGGAGACCCGGGGTTTGAGGCTGACGTCCATGCTGAAGGGCAGCAGGGTCCAGGGCACAGGGTGCCAGCGTCCTGACCGGGCACCTGTTTGACCCCAGATGACAGAGCAGCGCAAACGCAGGCAGCGCCTGGGCTTTGTGGACGTCCAGAACTGCATGAGCCGCTGAGGAGAGCCCGTCACTGGGGACCGGCTGGGCACGCGACGAGGTGCCCACCCTCCCCATGCCAGTCCCTCCGCCCCCGCCCAGGCTGCCGCCAGCCTTAGAGGTGCGAAGTTTCTGGGACTCGGTTTACCTGATGCCGTCGGAGCAGTAACTGACACAGCTTCGTGGCTGAGTGGGCGGCTTTCTAAGCACTACGCTTTGGTTGCTGCCCGCCTCTGGGGGAGGTGGCAGTATGCTGTTACTAGAGATTTTAAGGCTTTCTTATTTAACTTATTCGGAGGGGCTGCTGCAGACCACGTGCAGACGCCCTGCCCTCTCCTACCACCTCCCCCCGGCTCCTGGAGACCGGCTGAGCCCCAAGAGCGGCTGTTTTTTGGCGCCCGTTTTTTTCTTTTGGTGTAATGTTTTACAATCCTTTGTCCCCAGAACTAATATGTTAGTTGCCTTAAATAAATTAATAGAGATCTAGTACACGGAGGGCTGTTTTCTTTACTTCCCCATGCGAGGGGGATGAACGGGCACCATCATCACCAGCAGAGGACAGAACGTGCTCTTCCCTGCTGGCTTGGCGCTCGGGTGGTGCTGTGACCTGTGTCCCATGACTGCCACCTGGGCTCCGAGGACAGACTGCATTTCAGTGTGACCGGGTCCCGCTGCAGTCCTCTGTTTTATCCCATGTATGTGACAGCACCCAGGTGTCCAGGAGCCCCTCCCGCTGTGTGCCGAGGGCTCGTCGGCCCTACCCCGGGCTGACCCAGCAGTGCTTTCGGAGCGGGCACTCTGTGCAGTGACATGGCTGTGTCCCTGGACAGCGCCTCTGCCGTGACCTTCCTTGGCACCTGCTGAGGGCTGAGGCCACACCTAGCCTGGGCTCTGCTGTCCTTCAGCCACTTGGCACATGGGGCAGAGGCCCACGTGCTGTCCTGGTCAGGGCAGACGGGGGCCACGCAAGTCCTCGCATCCTGACCTCCCTGCTATTTTCGATTTTCTTCGGTATTTACTGCTGCCCTTGGCTTTCACCCAGCGGCTCCCGTAACAAGAGCCTGAGAACCGTGCTGGTGCAGACCCCTGGCCAGGCGGCTCCTGGCGCCGTGCGGGAGGCACCTTGTGACCCTTCTCAGGCCTCGCTGGGGTCCACGTTCCTCTGCTCGAGCCACACGCTCCCTCGGCATCCCTGCGTGGGCTGAAGTGCCTTCCTTTCGGTGAGGGCCGCACGAGCGAGGCTGGGAGATGTCAGGAGGTTTTATTGACAAACGTACAAGACTCCAGAGTCAGGTTGGGGGGCGAGTCAAGACCCGAGCCCAGGCCTTCTGCTTCTCCTCGGGGCTCTTGGGGGCAAACTTCTCCTGCAGTTTCTTCCACAGCCCTTTATTCATGTCCTGAAACTCTTCCAGGGTGTCTGCAAGGGAGACAGAGACACAAGTCTGAGACCTGACATGTGGGTGGCCCACGGGCTCCTCCAGCACGGCCACTGCTCACGTCCCTGAAGCCTCTGAAAGGCCAGCCCCGCAGGGTAGGGCGACCGAGCACAGTGCCTCTCAGTGTCTGTCGCCTGCCCTCCTCACCCTCAGCACCGAAGCAGGGTCTCTGCTGCTTGCCCCCCTGCTGCACTCGGAAGGGTGGAGGAGCAGTGCCAAGGTGCGAGCCGTACAACCCAGGACTGGAGCGCAACACTCGGCCCCTCCCCGCAGAGCGGAAACCGAGTCGAGGGAGGGCTTAGGTCCAAGAGCTACAAATGGGTGGAGCTGGGGTTTGACCTGGGCAGTGCAGGTTCAGTGTGTGCTGAACAGCGAGCCCCCCCCCCACCATTTCCTCAGGAACCCTCAAGCAAATCGGCCCTCTAAGAATGGCCTCCTCACCTGTAAAGTGAGGACAGAAACAGACCCTGAGGTTGTGGGGGTTAAGGGACAGTGGGGTTGCCTGGCCCTCACTGGAAAGGCAGCTGCCTTCACCGCTGTGACGGCAACAGGGCCATGAGAGCCAGAGGGCCGGGCCTGACTACGCCCACCGCCCAGGAGCTCGCCCCAAGCAGGGTTCCTCGGCCTTCACCGCTGACTGCAGGCCAGGCAAGCATCTGTCGCTCCTGTCCTGCAGCAGAGGCCAGTGGCACCCTGCCCCTAGCCGATGTGAAAGCCGAACGTCTCCAGATGTCACCACAGGTCTGGGGTGGAGGGTGTCTCTTGCCCAGCGGAGAAGCCCTGGTCTAAAATATCTCCAAGCCTAAGGTTCCCTGATAAATATGCTCACACTGCTTAGCTTTCAGAGCCTGGATCTTCATCTGTTAAAATTTATAGGCAGGAATAATGTTTTGAACCGAAAGGGGTACCGTCCATTACCTGCTGCCACTTCCGGTCAGTGTCCCCTGATTAAGCTGGGTGTATGCTCCACCTCAGCCACAGCACGGCCTCCAGTCCAGGGACTTTACTGGAAGCCCAGTTCCCATATGGGGGACAACGCATGACACGGTGGGGGATCCCGTCCACCTGCACCTGCAAGGCCGCCTCCAGTGCCTCTCAGGACCCTGACCCCAGGCTGGACACAATGCTGAGACCACAGCCACCTTCAGCTTCTTACTCTGTGGTGTGGCAGGTCGTTTCTTGCCCTGGCACAGGAAACACTTGTTAAGCTGATGCCACACAGTTGCAGCCAACATACGAGGCTTGTTGTGAAAGCAAATCATCAGCACGTTTCCTGAGCTGAACTCCCGGGCAGAACGAGCTGTGCATGGGCTGTGGCGTCAAGCTGATGCCACACAGTTGCAGCCAACATACGAGGCTTGTTGTGAAAGCAAATCATCAGCACGTTTCCTGAGCTGAACTCCTGGGCAGAACGAGCTGTGCATGGGCTGTGGCGTCCTGCTCGGCTCAGAGGCTTCCCAGGGCAGACGCCGGTCCCTGCCACTCCAAGTTCAAGCTGAGACTTGGCTCGAGCTCCCTGAGGCCCGCACAAGGGCACTGCGTCGGTGCTGGCACTCACACGGACCTAGGGACGTGGGAGTTGATTTCTGTGTCAGGAAAAACAATGCCCATCAAGCCATTTGGGGGGCACAGCATCTTCGTCCCAGAATTCCTGAGCGTCAACACACAACGGCAGGTGATGGCACCAGGCTTTAATCTGCTCAGAAGGGTAAGAGTATTCTAGAAGGTCAAATCTCCAAACTTACTTACCAGACAGGAGGAAAGAGAAATTTCTACAGCACCAGAAGGCACACGTTTCAGGGCCGTGCCCTCTCATTAAAGGTTAGCCTATTTTTGTACACTATCCTCGGCAATAAAAATAGCGATTTCCAGCTCCTGCCGACTTCAACCCTGGCTCCCCCATCACTGACAATGGACGAGGAAAAGTAAGATGTGGGCAGGGCAGGGGATACCATGACTCAAACACCTAGTTGGGCCGTGTCTAGCTCACAGACCACATCCCCTGGGTCAGCTAACTCAGGTGAATATCCCCATGCATGTTTACTGAATGGCCTTTTGCTTTAATTAAAACCCTCACTGTAAAGCCCCCTTAGGACCATAAAAATAATTTTCCTTCCATCCTGATTTCAATGACTTCCATTTAGCAAATATGTATTCCCTTGTCCCCTGCTGCCCAGCCTTGAATTGAAAAGCAGTAAAGATGGATTTTCTACTTCAAATAATGCCTCTGACCTTCTCCACATTCTACGGCTCACAAGCCTGAGCCCTGTAGCTTTGGAACTTCCTCTGGGCTACTCCACAAGGCTCTGCAGCATGCAAAACGACCTCATTTAGACGATTCCCTTTGACCTCTCCAACTCAAAAGACTCCTTCGCAAAAGCAGACCGCGCAGCTGTGCTTTCCGTACCTGTGGACAGGATCAGCTTGTACTCCTCCACGGACAGACCACTGAAGCTGGTGTCTCTGGGGCGAGGGTACTGGCACAGGGCAGGAGAGAGGAGGGAGGGGACAAGTTTAGTTCTGCAGCAGAAGCCTGGGGGTTCCGAGGCCAGGAGGCCTGGCAAGGAGGGCAGCGCCACCTTGAGGCCAAGAGCAGGCCTCACAAGAACCAGGCAGGAGCAGCGGCTCCCACCTCAGGAGTATGGGATTCCTCTGCAAACGCAGATCCGCTGGAAGGTCTGGTGGGAGCCCAACTCTGCATGTCTCCTCAGCTCCTGCTCGAAGACCGAACTGAGTAGAGAGGATTTAGGAGAAATCCCTTAGGCACACAGGCTTTTCCATTTGGCAATGTCTATTTGTAGAGTTACTGAACATACTTTTCAAGTCTGGAAAAACCACACTAGGTGGAGTTTGACAGAAATCCCTATCAGGGCTGAGGAAGAGCACAGCTGTCTCTGACAGGACTTTCCCGACTGCCTTGTGTCCATCACAGACTGGGAAGCACTGGATCCGCCGGCGTGGAG
Organism: Fukomys damarensis; assembly: GCF_012274545.1. Classification (NCBI taxonomy): domain Eukaryota; kingdom Metazoa; phylum Chordata; class Mammalia; order Rodentia; family Bathyergidae; genus Fukomys; species Fukomys damarensis. The sequence goes on from NW_022900932.1 coordinate 2,431,228, forward strand.
GGGAAAATAAGTGTGTAAGGTTCAAGGTTGCCAGAGACTGCAGGAGCGCACGCTGGCATACAAAATACCGTACATGGCTCCTATTCATAATTTTTTTTTCTTTTTTTTGGTACTGGGGATTGAACTCAGGTCCTTGTGCTTGTGAGGCAGGCAGCAGAACCACTGAGCCAAGTCCCCGGCCCTTCCTATTCATAATTTTTTTTTCTTTTTTTTGGTACTGGGGATTGAACTCAGGTCCTTGTGCTTGTGAGGCAGGCAGCAGAACCACTGAGCCAAGTCCCCGGCCCTTCCTATTCATAATTTTAAATAGCTTTTATTTAGGTAACCTAAAAGCCTCTACGAGGCACCTTTGTTGGCGAGGCTGAAATTGCTGGTTATATCTGAAAGTAGCAGAACGCTGTATAATGAGATTTTCACTCCCTTACTGGCTGCCCACCCCAACAGAGGTTGGGGCCCAAGGCCCACAGCCCACTCACCTTGTGTTTGTAGTAGTTTGAATGGAGTCGTGCTAAGCTCTCATACATCTGGTCACAGGCCTCGGGCTCCGCAACCTGGAAGACAGAGAGCCCAGGGCAGTGAGCAGGGCAGCCGTGACGCTGGCTGGACCAGCTCCTGGAGGAGAGCCAAGGCAGTGAGCCGTTCACAGGAAGCAGGCCCGAGGCCAGCACAGCAGCCTGCGCTGTGGGGAACAAGCCTGGCCTCTAGCGCCTGCTTTCTTTCCCAAGTCACCTTTCTGGAGAAAAGGCTCCTCCTCATCAGCAGGAAAACCTGATCAATCGGCCAGCAAACAAACACATGTCGGGCCCTTGTGACTAGAGAACCACCAGGCCGGCTGCAGTAGGAAATTCCACAATAAAAAGCCTAGATAAAAAGCCTAAGACCCCAAAACAAAAAACCCAAATTCCCTGGGTGGGCGCTCGCACCTGGGGGCAGGTGTGTGTGGGAGCTGGGCGAGGAGGGCCGCGAGGGGCAGGGAGTGCTCTGCAGAGCAGAGGTCTGGCCCAGGGCCGAGGGCGCGTTGGAGGAGCTGGTGAGAAAAACAAGCTCAGAGTTGTGTTAAGAAAAGATTCTTTTATAGAAAGAAAAAAATATCAGTGGTGAGTGCGGGGCTGCTGAAACGCCCCAAGAAGAAAGAAGTATGAATGGGCAGGGTTCAGGTGAGACCTGGCATCGCGGAGGGCGAGATGGGGTGCAGGGGCGCCTGGAAGAAGCTGGGACGGAAGGGAGGGAGGACAGGTCCTCTGGGCGCCTGTGACCCTCGTGGGTGTACCCTGCCTGCCTCTGCCCTCGGCATCACCTCTACAGCTCCTTACGTTTTTATACCAAGAATTCTGAACGCCCCAGAACAAAACTTTCTTTTTTCTTCTCAGAATTCCAATGATACATTTTTTCCAACTTACACCCTTCTTCAAGGCGAGAGAGCGCACAAATACAGGAGTGCAGCGGTTCCACCTGTGTGCGGGTCCAGCAGGGCCCCACTTCACACCCACCTGGACCCGCTGCTCATCCTGAGGGTCGAAGGAGCTGAGGGCACGGTGCGGGGAGCTGCAGGAGATGGAATGCAAGCCGCGCCACAGAAGGGAGCAGACCCCGGCACAAAGGCTGACGGTGGGATTTCACATCAGGCCTTCGCACTGGGCGGGGCCGGCGTGTCCAGGGCTGCAGGGGCAGTGGTGTCCGGCTGCCCGGGGCAGGAGCCCCCGCTGTGGGGTTGGGCGAGTCACCCAGGCTGTGAAGTCACCTGCTGCGATCTTTACCACCCTCTGAATCTGTATTCCTCGGATCCCCTGGAGCAGGAGCAGAGGGCCCCACACCCCACACTCTGAGTGTTTCCAGACGGCGCCTCCTGTGTGACATTGGACACGCACACAGCCGATGACATCCAGCCCGCTGCCCGCATCCCAGCCGTGGCTGTCGTCTCGTGGAGGCCCCCCAAGACAGAGGGCCCCAGACCCCTTTAATCCGGGACTGTTCCTCACCCCTTCTCTTCCACACACTGCCACGTTTGAGGCATCCTGGCCGGCTCACCCTTTCTAAGGGAAGGGTGATAACAACCCCACGTCCGAGGGAGGCAGGAGGGCAATGAAGCAGTACATGGACTGCTCTGGACGCCAGGCCGGAACACAGGATCAGTGTCAGCAAGAACACAGGCCCGGACCTCATAAACTCAACAGGGACAGACGGGATGGCGCAGGACAACCCCGGGGGCAGTGGCACGAGGGGTGTGAAGGGGGCCAGGAAAGCCAAGGAAGCAGGGCCGGAGGACAGACACAGGTACAATGGAGGACGGAGGCGCCGTGGGCAGGGACCAGGGGCAGCACAAGCCCAGGCCCTGTGAGAGCGTTGGGTGGCTGCTGCCGAGGTAGGAGTGAGGATGGAGCGGGTCCCGGCCTGACCGTGATGTCGCCTGCTGCTCCGCGGCCAGGCCAGGACTCGAAGGCCGGCCCAAGCAAGCAGCTGCTGCTGTGCCCAGTCTCCCGACCGCGGTTCATCTGGACATTCCCCTCACCACCATGCTGGCCACCTCCGGACCGGACACTTAGAAAAGGCACCCTGCTGCCTGCTGCCTCCCCGGGTCTCCCTGGCTCTACCAGGCTCTGATCAAAGTTGTGTTCCGCACCTGTGCCTGTAGAATCCTGCCAACTACCGTGCTCCTCCTGCTCCCCGCCAACCTCTCTCCAGGTGAGAAGGTGTGAGGGCTGCTCAGCCACCTCGTCACATCACGGGGGGCCAAGGACAGGCGGGCCACACTCACAGAACACTGTTCCTGAGAGACCAGAATGAATGAGGCCTGAGGCAAAACCGAAGTGACTCCGAGGCCCCTACCTCTTAAAAGGCCTTGGTGTTGAGAGGGCGGACAGAAAGCCTGCAGCTCGGCCCGCAGCGGGGGAAGGAACCTCACAGCCACGGGCCCTGGAAAGCAGCCTGCTCTGCTCTCAGGTCACCACTTAGGTCAGAGGTGTTTCCGTGAGGCCGTGAGAGGAGCTGAGGGGAGGGGAGGGAGGCTGAGCTTTGCCAATTTCCAGAAAGTTCTCGTCACTGAAGCAAAGACAGAGTCATGGGCAAGTCTAGGTTCTCAGTCACACCTAACTCCAGTGCAACTGAAAATCAAACAACTGTGTACCACTGAAAAGGCCGTCGCTGGGGACACTGATCCCAGAAGCCTCACTGCGCACCTACGTATTACACTTTATCCACAGACTCTACCACAAACATCGATGGATTTTGAAATACACAATTTTTTTGATGAAATGTACTATGCGTTTTTAGAAACAGTTTTGTATACAAGCTTTAAGTTACCTGATTTTACATTCACACCTAATGAGATTACAGACATTTTAGGGCTAATAGCAGTGCTGGGTTTGAAAAAGGCAGCAGTGGGGACATTATGAAAAATTCAGCACTGCTCCCTAAATGTGAATAAAATAGATGTTCAACTGACAGAGTGTCCTTTATAGCTCTATTTTTGCTCCTTCTGCATTTCCCCTGCTCAGTCGTCAGTAAATTTCTCTTTACCATATTAAACTTTTATACATACAAATCTACATCAGTGCTGCAGGCACTGATTTCGATTTTCAAAATTGAATTTTGGGTGGTGAAAGCAATTGGTAGAGGGGCCCCTATTCTAGTCACACAAAGGGAGGCATAAACACTTCTGGGAAAGGTTGTTGCAAAATGCTTGGCTAATTAAGGTAAGAGCTGGATTTGGTCCAGGAGGATCTGTGAAAAAAGGTTTCCACGCCTCGGTAATGAGCTTCTGAGATGAGTTCACTCCGTCATGGGGCGCATGCCTCTCAATTCAACTGGGATTTGTTTCCTGAGCACCTACCATGGAAAGCCTGCTCTTTGGGGGGACTGTGGGGACACAAGGACCCAGCCCTAGCCCTGGAGAAGCTGGCAATAAAGCTGAAAGACAAGGCACAGATATGGTGAAAACCAACCCTGCTTTGGGCCACACGGCTGTCATCCCTAAACCTGGGCCTCAGCACGCAGAGCCCGGGGAAGGGGGTGTGACTACAAAGACGGTGCTCCCAGGAGGCCGGGCAGCAGAGCCTGGGAGCCCGCGAGGCTTTAACAAGCTGGGTGAGTCCCCAGGGTCTGCATCACATGAGTCCCCTGAGGCAGGGGATGCATCTGAAGACAGCCTGGTAACTTAATGAGATCCTGGGGATGTAACTCAGCGCTCTCTGCCCAGGCCACCTGTGCTGCAGCCAATCTGGGAGGCAATGAGGACACCTTTGCCAGGCCTCGACTGGACTCATGCAGGGGCGCTAAGGCCAGCTTGGAGGCGCAGATGGATTGTGGATGTAAGGACCACAGGGTACTGAAGGGCCCCAAAGTTGCAGCCACTTGTCCAGCAGTCTACGTATCTTCTGGGAGTGGTGATCACTAAAGAACCTTCAGGGGGGCACCTGCATCTCAGCACAGCCCCTTGTACAAACACTGCCTCATCTCAGAGCTGGGACAGATGACAAAAGAAGTCTGCACTCGTCTTGGAGATTATTTCTCCTGGCAACTCCAGCTTGGCAGCAGGCCCCAGATTACAACTCCCAACAGTGGAACTGGTTCTCGGGCCGGGACTTCAGGGGCCCGTGTGGGGTGAGGCCTGCCCCACCCAGCAGATGCTAGGCCACCAAGGGGGAGGCCCCTGCCACAATGAGGCACCAAGGACCAGCCCCTGGCCGACTGCAAGCCCTCGGAACCCTCCTTTGAGAAAGCGGGGCCCTATTCATACCACCAGAAACCCAAGGAAAGTGTGGCTTCTTTCAAAGGGGACCAGAGGTTTAACCTGGACACAACACAACCAACGGCTCCCTGGGCTGGGCTGGGCTGGGCTCCACAGCAGCATTCCCAGGCCTCCCAAGCGGGCCGGCTGGAGCAGTGGAGCTGGTGCAGTCTGGAGTGCAGAGCTGCCCCTGTGCCTAACCAACTCATTAGGAGCACCGCTCCTTCCCCGAGGCCGAGTCAACAACCGCAGTTGTTCCGCCACCTCCCCGTGTCGTGATTCCTTTCTAAGCGCTCAGTGCCGCAGGGAACACATGTTCATTAAGGAAACCACATTCTGAGGAGGCACAACCCACAAACAGGCTCACAATGGCCCTGGGAGGTGAGAGGTGTGCCGAGTGTCCCTGCTTCCCACCTCCCCAAACCATGAGACTCCCCAAAGGGCAATTGGAGGGGGAGTAAGTGGAGGCAGTGGTTTTTGTGCTCTTTTGGAGCCTGAATTATTAATCTGCCTTCTAGTGAGCCTGGCTTTTCCGCACCGGTGTCCCACTGAGGGCCATCTTGCTTTCCATCCGCACTGGGAGGCAGGAGCGGGGCAAAGAAAAGCAGGTGGGCAAACACAGGGAGGCTTTGAATTTTTTGTCCGAGCAATTCAAGGTTCAAAAAGGTTTGAGCAGGGGAGGAGGGTGAAGGAGGCTCTACGCTCAAGGAACAGGAGACCATTCTAACAAGTGGAGGCGGCAGCAGCTGACAAAAGGCAGAGCCCAAGGAGACCACCTCAGGCCAGGGCTGGGCGGCTGGCACTGTTCCTTACTAGTCTTCCTGCCAGGCAGCCCAGCATACGCCGTTTTTCCTGACTCGGTTTCCCCGTGTGTAACACGGGAATGGTAAGGGCTGCCTCCCTCAGCTGCACCGAGGACTGAGGTCACGGACATGGCACACTGGGTCCCTGAAAGGCTGCTTCACCGCCAGCAGCTCCCCTCCTGTCCTGTGTCATGGCCGCACCTCCACCGAGGGGTCTCAGCCCTGCTGCTGCTGCTGCCACGAAGTGGAGGCGACACAGCAAGAAACCAACTCTCTCGAGGTCTTTCTAAGTGACCAGGCGGCAGTGGGAGTGACTCAGAGTGCTGCTCTGGATCCCAGCAAGGGGCTGCGCCCTCCAACAATAATCACAGTGATTTATTGGGCCCGGGTGCATCCGCAGGTGACTTCAGATGAGGGATTAGGCCAGTGGTCCTGAGTAACACGCTCGCTGCCATCAGCCCACCAGGAAGGCATCCATCAGCTGCCCGGGCAGGCGGTGCGGTCACGACGCGCATCTGCAGCGATGACTCAGCCTGTGTGGGCCTCTGACTGATCAAGAGCTGTCTCCCCAGGTGGTAACAAAGGGTGACAACTCCCACAGAGAGAGGCTCTGCCCTCCGCCTGCTAACAATCAGGTAGGTGACTGTCACTTTCCCAACTCCCTGGGGACCTAAGCCTCTGACTGCTCAAATGGAAAGTGAGGATTGGCTTGTCCCTTTCTGTAGTCCCTGCAGCACCCAGACACAGCAAGCTCCCGTCACCTGGCACCGCTCAACTCGCGGAAAGAGCCTGGACTCCACTACTCCGCTCCCCCTAGCTCTGCTACACCTGCGACTATATTCAAGTGATTCGTCTCCTGAGCCATAACCAATAGTCCCTTCATCTGCTCAGGCAGATACATACTGAGTGGGCCGGAAGGTGCCAAGGACTACAGGACACTGGGCTGGGGTGTGGCATCATCTCTATTCTCAAAAGGCTCACACTAGAAATGTGCATGATCCAGCCCTAGAAAGTGTGAGGTTTGCAGAATTGGGACCAGATGAGATGCTCACCTTAAAGCCTTCACCTTTGGGCTGGCGAAGACTGCTATGAACAGGGTAAGGACCCCAGGGGTAATAACCTCAGTCTCTCCCACAAGTCCTGGGCCAGACGCTCCGTCCATGCCACCCTCTAGTGTCCTCTTGCTCCACTAGGAGGGCTGTTTTGGCTCTGTGTTGGGCTAAGCTGCAAAAGACCCATGCTCCTGCTTGGACAGGTCTTTGCCAAGTGTCGCAAGTCATTTCTTCAGACTGCGTACTCTCTGGGTCTCACCTCCGACTCTGACCGCTTGCCTGAGCCCAGGCTCAAATGACCCACTGCCAACCTGACATGTGCACTTGGAAGACGGCCTTCCTGGCGTCTCAAGTTTAATGTGTGTAACATCAGACTCACAATGTTCTCCAGTGTCCACCTGTTCCGCATCTAGTCTTTCGCAGCTGGGTAAGTGGCACTCAGTTACTTAGGTCAGAAACAATCTAGGTGCTGTCTTACCCTTACCCTTTCCCCATGTCCAGTACAGGAGCAAGTCCTGTGGACGTGGCTTGCACCATACAATCTGATACCAGCTACCTCCATTTCCTGTGTCAACTCCCTCCACACCACATCTTGCCTGGGCTCTGCCAGGGGGCTTCTCTGCGGCCTCATCGCTGCTGATCTCGCCTTCTATAATCCATTCACCACACAGAACCGGAGTGACTTTTACATAAAGGAAATCAGGTCACATCAGTCCCCGAACTAAACGTTCTCGGTGACTTCCCAATGGCCTTGTAAGAGCTAAGTCCCGACGAGAGCTTCTGAAACACTCTCATGCCTGGCTCCTGCCTTCCTTGGACTCAAATCTTAGCAAATTCTACCTCACTTGCTACTCTCCAGGCAGTCTGGGTTTCTCTGTTCCGCTCTCTCTGTTCCTTCTCGTGGAATGCCATGTTCCCCAGTGCACACTGCTGGCTCATTCATCTCTACTCAGAAATGCCTACCGTAAGTCACTCTTTATTATGCTACCCAACTTGACAGGCAGCACAGTACTTGTATGTCTGTTTATTATGTCCTGAACTAGAATGTAAACCCACGCGGGCAGGACCTCACCTTTTAATTCACTGCAATCTCCCTAGCATCAAGCATAGTTCCTGGCACATGTTCAGTAAATATGTGTTCTACGAATGAATAAATCTCACAGCTTCCGCGCCAACCTAGGAAACCAAGGCCTATTACACACAGGGACCCGAGTGGGAGGACTCAAACCTGTTCCACAGGCTTACAGGGGATCAGCTCAGTCAAGACAGACCCAGACGAGGGGTTAACAGCACGACCTCGCGGAAATACCTGTGATCAAAGATGTCTGTGGGTTTCAACCTCGCCAGCGCTCTGAATCACGTGAGAGCTTTAAAAAACTACTGACGCCCGGGCCCCACGCCCACACATTCTGATTAGGTAAGGGTACTGTATTCTTCGAAAGCTCCTCAGGCGATTCCAAGGGTTAGACAGAGAAGTGGGTGGCAGGGGGAGCAAGGGGTCCACACACACGTGCGGCCCGAAAGCCAAAGCCGCGCATGCGCAGCCCGCCGCTAGCCCGCTCCTCGGCCCCGCCCCTGACTCGTCCTTTCCTCCCCTCTCCCAGGCCACCTCCCCGCCGGTCACCTGGGTGTTCTCTCCCTCCCGAAAGGCCTGTGCTACCCGCTGCCGCAGGTAAGCACCCAAGTCCCGGCCCCGTTTGGTCTCGTCCACTGGCCACTCCTCACAGAGCTTAAGAAAACGGCGGTACCGGCCGGCCGCCATTTTGGGCCCGGGTTGCCCCTCCTTGGGGGAGGAGTGGGTGTGTGGCGCTTGCGCACTGAGGTTCGCGGCCTGGCCCAGGCGGGCATGCGCAGCTTCGCGGGTGCTGCGCCGCTCGCCGGGCAGGGGCGCTGCGTCCCCGTTTTGTGCCAGCCGTCAGTCCTCCTTTTCCTGGCACTCGCCCAGCTCGCAGGGGCCACGCTACGCGGAGTGCCGTAGGGACAGCTTTGCATTTCTTTTTCAATGACTGCACCATCTCCAGACTAGAAACCCTCCTCCGAGACCTCTGCTGTTTTGCATAAACGAATATATTTGCATGTAAATGCAGGTTGTTATGAGATGAAGATGTGTTTGCACTCGGTCACGCAGCATGCGCAGGGTTTCCAGCCCCGCTTCTCCAGTACCTGTCAGGCCGCCGGTAACTCTACCACCGGGGCTTCTGCAGGGCTCCTGGCTGTCGTCCGTCTCTGCAGCTCCAGTTGTGCCCATTTCTGTGCCCCGCTCCCCAACCCAGCCGCTTTTCCCCGAAATGCAGTTTTCCTGACTAAGCAGTGTCAGCTGGGTTCCTTTGCCCTGGAAAAACTTAAATTTTTTTTTTTTTTATTGTGGTGAAATGCATATAAAGTTCACCATCTTAACCATTTTAAGCGTGCAGTTCAGTGGCATTAAATACGTTCGCGTGGCTGTCTGTGCAGCTCTCATCCACCTCCAAACCTTTTTGTCCTGTAAAACTGAAGCGCTGTACCCCTCAAAACGCCCCATTTCCCAGCCCCTGGAAGCCACCATTCTGTGGAGTGTCTCTAGGACGTTCCCTCCTGGTGGAGATGGACTCGTACCACTTGTCTCTTGTGACTGGGTTATTTCGTTTAGCAGAAGGCTCTCATGGTTCATCTATGCTGTGGCATATGTCACCCCCTCTTTTGCACTTTAAATTTCTTGGGTTTTTGGTTGTCGTCACCCCAGTGGGTGTGAGGTTGTGCCTCATTGCACCTCTGATTTGCATTTCTGTAATGGCGACGGGTGGTGCGCATGATTTCACGAGCTGAGTGGCTTCTTTGCAGAAACGTTTAGTCAAGTGCTTTGTCCTGGTTTGTGTGTGGTGCTGGGAATCGGGCTTTCACCCCAACACTTTTTTAAATTTTGAGACTGGCTTATTAACAGGTTGCTCAGGCTAGGTCCTCCTGCTTCAGCCTCCCGCAGTATTGGGAGTTACGTGCATGTACCAACACACCCTGCTTCCTCTGTCCCTTTTGGGGTTGGATTTTGTGGTTGTTGTTGTTGTTATTGTCTTTAAGTTTTAGGAGCCCTCCATTTATTCTGGACATTAATCCCTTATCAGATACATGATTTTCAAATACGTCCTTCTGTTAAGACTTCTTTTACTAACTCTTCTCTTGCACATCTCCAGCCACATTACCAATGTGGTCTGCTCCACCCACCACCTAGTGCTGGCTTGAAGCCTCAGCCCTACACTACTTAAGCCATCCTGCAGTGAGCTAAGACCAAGCTGATAGCACTCCACTTCCCCAGACTTCTTCCTTCCTGCCCCACTGACTTTGTAAAGATGTACCCTGGAGACTCCTGCCTCTAGGAGGTACATGTAACAGAAGCAAAGTTGGAGGGGTGGGGGCTTTTAACTGAAGCCGTGGTCTGCGTGGTGTTTTAGCTGTGTGTGTACAGGGTGTTCTGTGAGATCTCATTGCCTTGGGACAGCGTAGCTGGCTGTCTGTGTAAGGACACACTGGCACCCTGGTGTGATGAAACCTGACTCACTTCCCAGAGCATATCTCCATTGTTAAGTGGCACATGACTATTAGACTGTGGTAATGGAATTTTGAAGAAAGAAATATTATTTCTAGCAGTTTAGGGAATGCTATGTCTTGTATCCAGATGCCCCACCAAAGCCTCATGTACTCACAGGTTGAGATTTTCAGATCTGGCTGGGTCTAAGGTGTGTGAATATGGATTAAGGATTTGATAGCTAAATTAGTCCACTGATTGGCTTAGCATGGTTCTGAGTGTGGATAATGCGAAGACCCACCCTAGATATAGGTGGCATCATCCAATAGGCTTGTAGCCTGGTCGGAATAAAAGGGAAAGAAAGCCGGGCATGGTGGCGCTCGCCTGTAATCCCAGCACTTGGGAGGCTGAGGCAGGAGGATCGCTGTGAGTTCGAGACCAGCCTGGGCTACATAGTGAGTTCCAGGTCAGTCTCAACTACATAGTGAGACCCTGTC
>NW_022900932.1:2442021-2450419 GCF_012274545.1 Fukomys damarensis
ATGGGGAAAGGAAAGCCTGCTGCTGCTGCTGCCACTGCTGCCGCCACTGCTGCCTCCTGCCTGCCCTGCCATAGACTGTTTCTCCTCTGCTGTGCCACCCTGCCTTGGAGCCGGCTGACTATGGACTGAAACCTCTTCAAACTGTGAACTAAAATAAACCTCTACTCTTTTAACTTGTGGGTGTCAGGTATTTCATCCCAGCAACGAGAAAGTAATTAAGACAGGGAAGTAGGGGAGAAAGCTCAGGAGCAGCTGCAGTAGAGCAAATGGCAGGCCTAGCAGGCAGTAGAGAGGAGATAGCTGGCCAAGCTCCCTGTCTTAGGCAGCAGCAAGAGTAACGTGAGGTGGCGGCAAGTGACCGTCGCTTTGCTTGAGGTCTGAGTACAGGGAGAAGGCAAGGAGGACCAGAAGAGGCCAAGGGAGGTCAGACAGACGCCCCATTCTGCGGGCTCCCCTCCCCATGTCCTCCGGATGTGCAGTCTCCTCTGGGGTTCAGGCCCCCCTCCCCTCTCTTCCCCCATCAGGAGACTCGTTTGTCAAGGTGGGCTCATTAATTCATTTGTCCATTCATTAATTCGGACAATCCGTATAATTTTTTGGAACTTGTTCCAAAATGAAAATGTAAGGTCCCATTAAAAAAAAAAAGAATTTAAGAATTTTAGGAGAGCAACAGATCATCGAACCAAGAGTGACGTGCGTGCCGGTAACTGCCCAGGCCTCGGTGTCGCAGGGTGGGCGGGACAGGTGAGGGCCTCGCCCTTGGCTTTCCACAGAAGTGGGGGTGACAGCTGCCAAGCAGACCCTGCCAGTGGTAGCAGCGCTGCGTGCATTGGCACCTTTGCCGAGGAAGGAGGTGATTCCAGGTGTGACGAGCGCTGGGAGACAGGTGCTGGGTCTGCCATGATCAGGGCACCTTGAGGGGCAGCCGCACGGGGCAGCAAGAGAGCCTGCAGAGTGGAGGGCAGGACCCTGCAGGGCGGCCTGCGGTGGGTGGGTCCTTTACTTGCTCTGACTCCAGTTTCCTCATCTTAAAATGGTAATCATATGGTAAATTAAAACTGAGTACACGCCCGTAACCCCAGCACTCAGGGTAGGCCAAGGCAAGAGGACAGCAAGTTCAAGCCCAGCCTGAGAAACTTACCGAGACCCTGTCTCAGAAAAGAAAGCTCCCCGAGTATTTGCTACCTGACAGTCACTGCTCTAAATACCTTACCAGACTGGCTCCTTAGCCCACCCGATGGCCCGAGCACACTTACCCCCATTTTCAGAGGGTGAAACTGAGGCACAGAGAGGCTAGGCATTGCGAGCGTCACCAGCTAGGAGGTGGCAGAGCCAGGACTGGACCCCAGGCTGGGCGGCTGCAGAGCTGGGGTCTTCCGGCCTGGCTTTCCCTGGCCCCTTTGCCTTTCTTGTGCCGTGGGTGTGGGAGCCGGGCTTGCTGGCCGGTCAGTCACCCGGGGCCTTCGGGCACAGTAACAGGCACAGCCTGGACGCCCCGCTGCACCTCCTGGCACCATCACTCCTCCCACACCTAACGCCGCCTGCTCTGATCCTCCCTCCAGGTGTGGGGAGGGGATTTGGGCTTTGTGGAGCCCGGCAGAGGACGGGGGAGGGAGGGACTGCTGCTTGGGGTTTTTAAGTTATAATGATCCCAGTAATCCAGGCACCCATTGCGCATTAAAACTGCTTGAAAGTAAAAATATCATTTTGTAGTGCCTGTGTTAATAATGTAAACATGAAAAAGGAATCAAATACCTAGCCTCATTGTGGGTTTGCCTGATTTTTCTCCTTCCCTCTATTCGAGGAAGCCATTGGCTGCGGTACCCGGATATGTTACAAAAGCCTCCTGTCAGAGCAGTCATTCGGGGCCCAGAAGCGTCCTGGCGGCACAGACGGTGGCCTTGGTCTGGGGGTTTTCTAAGTGTTGGAAGCCGGCAGGGTGGGGCTCCGTGGGACCCAGAGGGTAGCAGCCCAGTCCGCCCAGAGGCCCTCGGCTCTGTCGCCTGCCCTGGGGACCCACTGCCCTCCTGCGTCTGCACTCTGGCTGCAGCAGCCTGGCGCTCGTGCCCCTTCTCCCCAGAGCGCCTTCCCACTGCACAGCAAGGCTGAGGCGCGTTGTGTCTCCCTAAAGGTCCGCTCCGCGGGGCGAATGAGTCCAGAGGCAAAGGACCCAGGCCTCGGCCCTGCCTGCCCCTTTCAGATACTTTCAGGCGGATGTGGGGCCCGGAGCCTCCTTGGGTGTGGACCGGCTCTCGGTCCCTCTGTCCCTTTGCAGGCAGCGGCAGCAGCAGAGGGGACAGCACGGAGCCACGGCGCTCAGCCTGCCCGTGGCTTGGCGGTGGCCCTCTGGCTCCCTCCCCTTGACTTCTTGGTGCCCAGCTTTCATTTCTGTTCTCTCCCTCAGCTGCTGCTTTATGCTGTTGGCCGCAGAGGATGCAGATTTAAATCAAGAGTTCGAGGTTTAGATCATTCTGAAGAGCTGCCGATGAGCAGGCTCGCCTGGCCATTTGTTTTACGAGGCTGCCGCCTGCCCTCCCCTGTGTGGTCTAAGAGCGGGCGCAGCGGGGAAGCGTGGTGGGGCTGCGGGCGCTGCCCAGAGACCCGCGGGCGGCCGATGGCACTGCATTGTGGAACACTGCGTTCCACTCCGCCCGTTAATCACACAGGAAACCCCGGGGGCGTGGCGGGGTGACAGCTCCCTGCTGCCCTGCCTGTGATGGCGGTGGTGGTGGGGACCTCAGGTCAGGTCAGGCCGCCCCCGGGAGACGCCAGGACCCCATTGCTCTTTGGCATCACCTGCCCCGAGTTCCCATGGCACAGAGGGAGGATGCAGGGACCGGGCCAGAGGAGGGGCTGGTCAGGACCTGCAGAGGTGGCCCTGCTGGGTCCCTGCCGTCCCCTCTGTCCCGTGCCATCTCTTTATTTCTCTGTCTGCCTCCATCAGGCATCATACTGCCGGGAGGCCCAGGAGGCAGGTTACCCTGCAGTCTTGCCAGGTGCGCCAGACCCATTTTCTCTCTCCAGGCCCATCCTGAGAAGGTTGTGGCGCTCTTGGTGGCGGTGGGCGCCGCTGCTGTGGGGGGTGTTTGTTACAGCTGCCTGCCTGCGCTGACTGCTACCTGTGTGTTTCCCCCACTTCGGGAAAGAAGGGAGCCAGCTGCGAGGTGCAGCTTCCGAGGCCAGAGGGGCCTCAGGCGCAAGCCTGGGCGTCCTTGCCAGTTATCTCCTTCGCCTTCTTTTCCGGCTGCCCCGGCATCAGCGCCCCGCCACGGGCAGCCCAGCTCTCGTGTACCTGAGCAGAGTGCTGACTCCGGGTCCCCTGCCTGCCAGTCCTCTGGGGACTCCCGTCACCTCTCCCCTTCCCTCCCTGTCCAGGTAGAGCTCTGCCACCGCTTCTGGGCTGATGAGGCGTGGCGGAGGCTCCCACGTGCGCCTCGTGTCCCACCAGGAGGCCCGGGCCCTGCTGACCCCCCATGATGGAACCTGGTGGATCAGGCCCTAGCACGAGGCTCAGTGCTCTGGGTGTGTGGCGGTTCTCTGGTGGAAGGAAGAAAGGAGGAGCAAATCCATGGAATTGCAGATGGATGAGGTCCTGCGCCGCATTTCCTGAGGTCTCTGCCTTCTGGACTGTTTCCATTTCTCTACTTTTGATCCTACCACTCACACTGACCCCTATGGGGTGCAGCCCACAGGCGCAGCAGTCTGCAGGACCCTGATTCCCTGGCTCCTTTCCCACGCTGTCACCTTCGGGCCCGGGAGCCCCTCGGCCTCCTGCGGCTCTGTGCTGTGACGGGGTCTCCAGGGATGATTCCCCGCTCCACACACACTGCTCCCCGCCTTCGCTGCTCGGTGTTGCTTGCTGCCGGCTCACACGTGTGACTGTTGCCTCCTCAACTGGAACTGAAGCTCCCGAGAGTGGCATCTTCCCCGGCACGATGAGCAGAGGCCAGAACGGATGGCTTCCGGTCACCACCTTGCTTGGCGATCCCTCGTGCCTGTTGCTGTTTTGCGTGAACCTGGATGGGAGTCGGAGGCACACACATCCCCACAGCTGCCGCCCCCAGGGCTGGATCCAGTGTACCTGAGCTCATTCTGCCGGTTCAGAATCTGCAGGGCCATGCACAAGTTCCAGGCCACAGCAACCACGCTGTGTCCAGCAGTCCAGTGAGAAGAGCCTAACCCGGCAGCTAAGGCCACGCTGGTGCTGCACATTTGTGATCGCAGTGCTCAGGAGGCTGAGGCAGGAGATTCACAAGTTCAAGTCCAGCCTGAGCCACACTGTGAGTTCAAGGCCATTCTGGATTCTGTAGCAAGAAATGGCACAAGTAAAGCCATCAGCCGATGCGGTCCCTTTCTTACGACAGGCTGCACGTTTGACGGGGATGGCCCAGGGGCAGATGGGGACTTGGCCGGGCCTCCGATGGTTCAGATGGGAGGAAGAAGACCTCCTCGGAGGATGGGTTGAGGAGCAGAAGTGAAGCGGAGCAGGGCGGTGTAGCTGCGGATCTGATCGTGCGGTGCTGGGGCCTCGAGGGAGAGCCCGCTGAAGGAAGCGTGGGGCAGCCGCCTGCTTGGAAATCCAGGAGACCGAAACAGGGCGTCCGCCATCCAGGCTGCTCCTTCCCTTCTGCTTCTGTGGAGTTTGGAAAGCCCACGGCAAGTTTCCATTAGAATCCAGCAGGGTTCTCGCGTTTTGTAAGGTTCAAGCGAAAGGGGCCCTTTTCTCCGGATCTGGTGCCTGCCTGGCAGATGCCACCGTCCCCACCCTGGCTCCCAGCGACTGCAGGAACCCGGTGGGCTCTTCTTGCCCTGAACTCCACTCACTCATAAACGGGAACTACCGTTGTGCGTGACGATCACAATAAACAAGCAGAAAGGGTAATAAGGCGCACCAATAAGTGCTGGCGACCTCAGCAATTTTATTAACAAATTTATTTCCCTAATTGGGGAGCGGATCCCAGTGCTTGACTCAAGGGCATTGTAATAGGTTTCCACACTGCAGAAGAAGGAATTAATTAGAACCATTCGCTCCTGCCTCGTATTTACACTTGTCCTCTGGTCTTGCAAACATCACTCCTGGATTTCTGGCTGCTCCAGGTTCTTCTGACTCCCCCGACACACCTCCAAATAAAAGAATAGAAATTGGAGACCATGGAAGCTGCATTTCATGGTCAGATGTGGCAGAATGATCATTTCCCATAGGCACCAAGATGTCTATAGAACCTTCTCTCCCCAGGCAAAAATGGAGAGCCTGGATCTTGGTTTATCAGGGGTCATGCCTGGGCCTATCCTTTGTTTACTTATTTGTTTGCTTTTGGTTTTTCAAGACCCTGGTTCAGCCTGGCCTTGAACTCACTGTGTAGCCCAGGCTGGCTTTGAACGGGGTGGGGGGGGTGATCCTCCTGCCTCATCCTCATGCATATGAGTCACAGGCCCTGTGGCTGAACTCCACCCCACGTGTCCTTGTGCATTAGACACTGGGTGCAGAGCAGGCAAGATGGTGCATCTGTTCTGCTGGGCGCCGCCCCACCTCCAGCTCTGGTAGGAAGGTGGGAGGCATCCGTGAGCTCTGTCAGCCCATGCGAGCGGAAGACACCTGTCACTGGGTGCTCATTCTTCTGGGCTTCTTTCTGCAGGGTTGGGCCTTACCGCCGTGAGATCTAGGGCATGACAAGAAAGCCTTCCCTGAAACAGCCGCTCCAGGCTGTGCTGGCAGCGCTGGCCCGTGCCTCACGCTGGGCGATGAGAGCGCCTCACACGGGAGCCGCAGGGTGCATGGAGCTGCCTCGAGCGCTTTGCCTAGCAGCTGAGCCTGCAGCCAAGGTGGCTTGGAAGGCAGATCTGGTTCTCACGAAGACGTCTAAGGGGTGTCTAGGCTACCCGGCTTCCAGTAGGTCCCTCTGTAAAATGTAGCCAGGGAAGTTCCAGAGTCCCAGGAAGATCCCGACGAGGTTTTCCTAGCTGAAGATGTAGCCGGGGTCTGGTCCACCGTAGGCGCCCTGCTCCTTCTAAGAGCCCTGTACTTGGCGTGTGCAGAGTCGATCATGTGGACGTGGATCTTGGCTGGACCCGCAGGGGAGCTTCCGGAAGACGCTGGCCAGCCGGGGTCCTGGCCGGCGGCTCGAGCCCCTCGTAGATGATGAGGGAGCTGGAGTAAAACCTGTGTGAGCTCTGGCTCCTGCTGACCGCCAGGAGGGCCCAGAGCTGGAGCAGGACGGGTGGCCAGCGGGCTCCACTGTGCAGGACCTGATAGGGGGATCGTTGCAAGCTCGGGCCCAGAGCTTCCTTCCGGAGTGCTTGTCTTTGCAGAGAAGGTGCTTCTCCTCAGTCTGGTGGACCTTGCACTGAGAAGAAGAAAGAGAAATGGCGAAGAGTTTCAAACTGAACACAAGCTGCGCCGGCTGCACTTGCAGCGTCAGAGGCTCCTGTGGTGTCCACAGCCTTGCAGGAGGTCTGGGGCAGCGTGGCTGGAATGAGCCGGGGATGGCCCTCCGTCACCCCATGTCATTTTCCGTTTGGCAAGTCTTCGATGTCATTTAAGGTCCGAGGGCCCTTCGCTCCACGAGGGACCTCCATCCCAGAGGCAGCGCTGCTGAGCCCCGCTCTTGTGGATTTCCAGCGTCCACCTCCAAATCGTGATTTAAGTCCTGGCTCCTGTCCCTCTGCAGTCCAGATATTAGCAAACTCAAGCTCGAAAGTGTTAGTAGGAATCTGAACTCACTGCCGATGGCCTCGGAAAGCCAACTAGATTAGATTCTCTGGGGTAAAATTTATTATAAAGTCTTCTCTGCAGATTTGAAGGAAACGGCAGCGGCCCTGGAGGTGGACTGGGGGAGCTGTGGGGGGGTCCTGGGGTGGGTGGACGGCATGTGCAGCTGCGGGGGCCCTGGGAGGAGGGAGGCTCACGGCCGCCGTGGGGCTGGTGACTTCTCTCCTTGGCATTGTCTCCCGTCACCCCCATGTCACGTCTTGGCTACCAGAAGGGAGCAGATGGAAGAGGGGCGCTGACGGGGCCATGACAGCTGCCCCCAATTCATTCAGAAGCACAGGCAGCAGCAAAGGCTGAGCGGAGGCCAGGGCTGGCTTGGCTGTGGGGGGCTTGGCACACCATACCTGGCCCGAAATAGTTGCTCAGGTCTTTCCGGCCTTCAGATCACATGGTGCATTTACAGAAAACCAGCGCTGAAAAAAAAAAAGATAGGATAGGCTCAGTGTTGCCTGTGGAGGGCCAGAGATCGGCTGCCAAATTAGCCATCGTAAATACATGACAGGCGTCACTTTCTAAATAAATCAGATCAATTTCAGAAGGTTTGAGGCCCAGAGAGAGATTCCATTTACATCACAAATCATCACACTCTGCTCTTTCGAGGACCGCCTTGCAAGCCTTCCCAGGGACATCTGTGCAACGAATTTATAGACTCAACTTCCAGCTTCAAGGGGTGGCAGGTTCAATTAAGGAAAGCTCTAAGGTTTGCCGTCCCCTCGGTGTCTGGTTTTGCTCGGAGGGGAGAGGAGAGTGGAGAGCCACCCCCGCCCCGTCCGCAACGACCCTGCAGTATCACAGCTGGGTAACTGGGAGGTTACCGTGCCTGCCTGGGCCCACAGGTCGTCCTCTTCCCTCTTTTTTAAAAACCAAAGCAGGCGGCAGAAAGAAGCCAGGGAAGGTGGAAAGGAAAGAGGGAATGGTTAATAAGGATTCAAAGCGCAGACTGCCGTGCAGTGTGGGAGGGGAGGCCACAGCTCCGTCGTTCCGAGAACTCGGTTCTCTCCCCGCCGCCGCCACACACCAGCATCAAAGATCCGTCTCGCCACGGGCAGCAGCCACGCGCGCTGTCTGAGCTGCAGCCGCCAAGGCTGAGCTGGAGTTCAGAAGCGGGGCTTCTGGCACCACTGCCTTGAAGGGTGCTCGTTCAGAACAAACAAAACAGCCCGCACGTGGGCTGGGACCTGGCTGAGCGGGTGCATTCACCTGGCGGGTGCGGGTCCAGCCCTGGTACCCCAAAACAAAGGCAACCCCCAGTGCGACGGCCCAGGACGCCTCTGCTGGCCTGGGGGTGGCTGGGGGCCGGGCCTTCTTCTCCCCCCACGCGTCCTCTCTGTGCTGCTGTGTCCCCGTCTTCAGGTCCAGGATGCCGGGGCGTGTGTAGGGCGACACCATATTTTCCGGGAGCAAGAAGGCTGGTGGTGTGGACCTGGGAGGCTCAGAAGCTGCCGGGCTTCCCTGCTGGGTGTCATTTCCCACTCCCTTTCCCTTCCTTCCCTCTCTTAACCTTTTAAAAAGTATTTTTTCTGGTCCGGGGATTTAGCTCAGCGGTTCGGTGGCCTGCCTCGCAAGCACAAGGACCTGAGTTCAATCCCCGGTACCAAAAAGAAAAAAAAAAAAAGTGTTTTTTTCTGG
>NW_022900932.1:2450460-2459013 GCF_012274545.1 Fukomys damarensis
CAAGCACAAGCCTGAGTTCAAGCCCCGGTACCAAAAAGAAAAAAAAAAAAAGTGTTTTTTTCTGGAGATTGAATCTCAGGGCCTTTACACGGAGCTACGTCCCCACCCCTCTTTATCTTTTCTTTTGAGACATGGGCTCTGTTGCCAAGTGGTTCAGGCTGGCCTTGGCCTTGTGACTCCCCCTGCCTCAGCCTCCCAAAGGACCAGGGGTACAGGCGTGCGCCACTATGGCCCGCTGCATTTTCTTCCTTGCAGACAAGCCCTTCTTGCTTTTAAGAATGCAAGGTTTTAACTTTGCAGACTGCTTTAATAAGTCCATTTATTTAATGGTAGTCGAGGAGTATACGAGCTTTTCTCCCATTTCCATTTTGCTCTGAGGTTGAAGTTTAACTGCGGACGTGACATCCCTGGCAGGCCAGGCCCAATTTACATCTTACGGCGGAAAATCATAAGGCTAAAACCTCCAGTCGCTGAATGGGCCGGTACGTTTTTGGAAGAGCCAGTGGATGTACGCTTTGGAGAAGAGTTGCAGGAATATTAATTTCAGTGGAGTAATTATCTTGCAGAAGCTGCTCGGGGATTAGGCTGCAGATGTGTCTTAGTAAATACCGTGAAACCAGCCGCCCATTTTCAGGAAGGAGCCGCTGGGTGGGAGGGGCCTTTCAAGCCTAAATTTGTAGGCTGTGTGTACGGGGGCGCCTCCTATCTGAGCACCCACGGTGCTTCCCTAGGCAGGACCCACACTTCCTTCCCCACCGCCCCTCCCAAGCCTCTCCTGGTTCCACGTGGCACAGTGTTCCTCACTCCCGCTGTCCTCACTGCCCAGGTGGCAGAGACACGGCCAGTGGCCCCATCAGGGACACAGTACTGAGTGTGGCTCTCAGTCTTCCTTGGAGGGATCCAATTCCTTTCTTTTTTGAGGTACAAGGTTTTGAACCCAGAGCTTTCACACTAAGCCACCACATCTCGCTAAGTCACTGAGTTGCCCAGGCTGAGCTCAGACTTGTGATCCTCCTGCCTCAGCCTCCCTGAGTGTTGGAATGACAGGCATGGGCCACCACCCTGGCTGGGATCTGATTTCTTCTCGGTTGTGTCTGTCTCTGCTGTCTCTCTGTCTCTGTGTCCTCCACTGCTGCCACCACCGCCCCTTCCTGCCCGCGGTGGGGGGGCATTAGCAGGAGGGCGGCAGGATGCGATGCTGCTTGTCCACTGGGTACTCCAGGCACAGGTGGCTCAGGTGGGCCTGGTGGCAGAGCAGGTCCCACGGGTTAAAGCTCCTCCTCTTGACCTGGTTCTTGTTGGCATCTTTTGCCAGCGAGGAGACCTGGGTACTCAGGAGCGCCGTGGAAGGGCTGTGGGGAGGGAAGGGTGGACGCCAGGTAGCGCCGCCTGCTTGTGCTGTGGGGCAGGCTCGGCCCCGGTGTCCCCAAGACGGCGCTCACCAGTGCCACAAGACACGCAGGGCCCACGGTGCCTTCCCTGCTGTCTCGTTACTGTGGGGGCACAGCACAGGCAGCGGCCCCACCTGGAATCACAGGCTGAGGCATTAGGCTCTGGTGTCCTTCAGGCCTCGGTGCCGAGAGGGGTGGGTGGGGCAGTGGGGTCGTGGGACGTGGCCATCCTCCCTCTCTTGGCATCTCGGCATCTTGGCGTCCCCATCTGGGAGCAGAGATAGCGGGCTGCTTCCTGACGGGGAGCCAAGGGCTTAATTAGATCCTGGCTCCCTGGGGAGGGGCGGTATTGTCACTGTATTAGCTCCCTTTGTTTCCCGTAAATGTTTAAAAAACCCCAGGGACCCTTCTCATCTGAGAGCGACCTCTCCAGGGCCTCAGGTCCCTGGTCTCCTGAGTCCCCGGGACCCATGAGGCCACATGGCCCTCTCGGAATGACTGTAGGGTTTCTGTTCTGCACCCCTAGTGCCCCAGATGCTGCCTGGCCTCAGTGTTTAATTAAACAAAGGGTCACCAAACCTCCATTGTGTGCTGACTTCTGAGGAGAGCTTTCTGGAGCTCCGTCCCCAGCGGCCAGGAGAAGCTTGTCCTCCAGGCAGAGCCTCCCTCTGACTTTCTCCTTTTCTTGACGCCAACTCTGATGGGCAGCGGGTGGCCTGGGCACAGGTGGGGGCGGCGCCGTCCCTGCCGAGGGTCGTGCACAGCCCCTTGTCACCTCGGTGCCTCACCTCCCCCTGCGGCCCGGTGGTCTGCTGGAGCAGGTGCCCCTTGGCCACCGCTGCCAACTCTGGGGGCGCCTTGAAGGGCTCCTGCTTCCCCTCCTGCGGGTGCACCACCAGGCCGAGGTGGCCTCTGCTGTCTCTCCCGAGCCGCCCGGTGACGGTGCCTGCGGGACACGGGGTGGGGCGGGGGTGAGACCGTGGACACGCGTCCTCGCTGGACACGCAGACTTGGACTCGGTTCAGCGGCCCCTCCTTCCCTGCTCCTCTCCCTGGCCTGGTTTGGCCAGAACCGGATCCTGTTCCCAAATGACCCCACACAGTGCGCTGTGCAGAAATAGCCGTGGGCTGATCTCTGCGTGGCCCTGCTTTATCTCATTTCTGTCTCTTCTCGCTTTAAACAAAGCCAGCTGTACCTTTTGTTCCTGCACCCTGGCTCTGCTCTGCACAGTCACACCTTCCAGTCACGCACCACCCACCCGCCCCCCAGGCCAGCAGCCGGCCCCGCCTTGCTCTCTGCCTCCCTCATCACCCCTTTTTGCCCCTCTGTCCTTGTCTGATGAGCTTCCGAGGTGCAATAAACCTGCCCCACGGTGACCCCTTACCGCTGACCTGACCTTGCCACTGTCCCAGGCCACGGCCCACAGGGGTTCTGCACACGAGAGCACAGTCACGACAGTGATCACAGCTGGCACATCTGGCTGGGTGTGGGGAACACAGCTGTGATCCCAGCACTCGGGAGGCTGAGGCAGGAGGGTGGCTGCAAGTCTGAGGCCAGCCTGGGCTACATAGTGAGACCTTGTCTCAAACTGCCCAACCACAAAAGTTGCTCCATCTTTCTGCCCCTGTGCGTGGCCCTACAGGCTTTTCTTCTGTGGTCTCTGGGTTGCAACACGCTGTAGGTCTATCGGCGGCACCTGTAGGGACCCCAGGTGGCCAGGGTGGCATGGTGGTGCGGCGTGGAGCGCTGGACATGGTGGGGGGGACACCTATGGCATGAGGGCTCTACAGAGGGTCCCCTGGGCGAGTGAGGATCACTTGCACTGTGCCTGTCAGTCTGCTCCGCAGTGGAAGAGCGAAGCGTGAGTCCTCCGTCCCCAGGACAGGAGGCCGGAGCTCCAGGCAGCGCAAGCTCACGGCTTTCTTTGCCTTTCAGTGTCCTCAGCGGGTTCCCCAGCTTGTTTTGGGAGGAGAACTGACATCCGGAAGCCAACGCCGAGCCCCAGGTCCGTCGTTCCCTGTGTGACGGCGGGGAGAGCTGGCCAGGCTTTGCACGCGTCCTCGGGAGCTCGGGGCCTCTCCGCTGCCTTGGAGCTGGGGAAACTGCCCTGGGCCTGGCCCTTTCAGGCATCCAGGCCCTGGCCTTTTCCACTTACGAAGCTGGTGACAGGGCTGCCAGTGCCACGTCCTGGGAGCTCAGGCCCAGGCCTCCCTGGAGGGCCCAGAAATGCGCCTTTCACTGCTGTGCAGGCTCCAGCTTGGCCTGACCTCGTTGGTTCTGAGTGTCGCATAAATGCAGGAGGGCAGCGGTGCCAATAGCCCAAAGCAATAAAATCCAAACGTCCTTTCCATTTCTCATGCTGTTGGAGCCACACTGCCAGGCCTGCCTCCCTGCCTTGCGGCCTTCCAGTCCCTCTGATGGGCTCTGGCTGCCTCCTTCCCACACCCTGCTCCGGCCCGCTCAGCCCTGCCTGCCAAGGCCTGGCCCCTGGATGGCAGCGGTGGTGACCGCCCCCTCATAGGGAGCTCGCTGCCCGCCTTGGCAGGCCCGGCGCACCTCAGCAGTTCTGGTTTGGCTGGGCAGCTTCGAGAGCCTCGGTGAATATCCCGTCATGCATTTATTTTCAAGCTTATGAGAACATTTACTCAAACTCGTCTGCAATCGGAATCTGGCAGAACCATGAGCCAGTTGGACCTAAGCTTATGTCCTCATTCGCCCCAGGCTGACAGGCAAACTGGGAAGAGACAGATGCGTCCTCAAACACAGCCCTGCCCGAGAGCCCAGCAGAGGCTCGGGACAAGCTCCTGGGACAGGCGGGCTGTCCTTTGGAATGGCGTCCCTGCCTATGGGCCGTGTGTCGCCATGGTGATGCCAGGCAGGGGGAGGCGTGCTCTGTGGCACGGTGACACTTCAGACATGGCCACCCTCTGGGGGGCTGAGCCTATCACGGAGAAAGGGGTGAGGTCATGGCTGAACCCCCTGGGGCAGCCATGTGCCCCTCTCCTTGAGCAAGACGACACTGATCTCCGGTACCTGAGTCCACTCCTGTGGTGGCTGTGGGGTCGGATGGAGCGAGTCCGCACGGCCCAGGGTCCACCCTTGGGAGCCAGACCTTGGGGTTTCAAAGCGTGGCTCTTCCTCTCGCGGGCTGTGAGGCCTCAAGCAAGTCAGGCAACCGCCCAGTGTCTCAGTTTCCCCTCCTTTGTCATGGGGATAATAAAAGTACCTGCCTCAGAGGGTTGTATCAGGAATTAGTGTCAAGCTCAGAGCAGACGACAGGGCAGCTGGGACTTCTAAACCAGCAGCCAGCAGAGCTGAGGTGCTTTGGGGCCCTCCCTGTGTACAACCTGACCTCAGCCCCACCTCCGCACGTGCGCTCTTCGCAGATGAGAATGAACTTGAGGCCCTTGCATGGTCTGGGCCTTTCCCTGGTACTGCCCGCTTTGCTGGCTTGTGCTTAGACCTTCGGGCTGGATCTTGTTCTGGTCAGCGGAGGGGGTCCTGTGATGGACCTGCAAAGTCCCCCCAAAGCCACGTGTATCCAGATGTGGGGCTTTTGGAAGGTGTTCGGATCATGGCGGCTCTGTGTTCACCAGTGGATTCATCTAAGTGTTCAGTTTGGGCCTGGACAGAGGCAGGTGCCTGGGGTGTGGGCTGGCAGGGTCTCTCTCCTTCCCTGGATCCTCCCCTCTCTGTGCTTCCTGCCCCGTGCTGTGAGCAGCTCCTCCTCCAGTCCCTTCCACCGTGCTCTTACTGCCTTGGAGCCCATCTACCATGGACTGCACCCTCTGCAAACGTGAGCCAAAACAAGCCTCTCCTTTGGCTGGTGGGTGTTGGGTGTTTTGTTTCAGCTGCGAGGAAGTGACTAAGACACTGAGTCACCCAAACCTTACAGTCGGTTGTCACCCCCGCCCACCCACAGGCAGGGCAGGCAGTCACCAGTCTCCACTTCCCTGACTCATTTGAAACACCGTCTCCTGTGAGGAGCCTCAAAGCAAGGCCAGTGCAGCCCTGGAGTCCCCTGGTGGCCTGGTCTGTCTGGCTCTGACCCTTGCCTCACCCTGCAGGCAGTGCCCAACCCAGGACGGTGTAACTTTCAGTTACTTCGTGATGTGGGAACACAATGTGCACTCAGTAAGAGCCATACTTTGACGGTTTCGATCTCTTCTAGGGTCAGCAGTGTAGGCACGCGCCCCTCCTGCGAGATGGACAGGGGCTGGCACGGCAGTGCTCATCAGCCCCGTGATGCCAGCATGGACAGCGAGATGCTGCGGGCACCGTGGAGCTGAGCCGTCACGTGGGGAGGTCAGTGGATTAAATGCATTTTGACTGCTGGAATCTCCAGCTTGCGGCAGCTTTAAGGGATGTGACCCACTTGCAAAGTGTACTGCATTTGGTGTTAGCAGAGCCCGGGGGCGGTGTCCCGGGTTCGACCATAAGGGGAAGCCGGGCAGAGTAAAGGCTGCGCAGTACCCTGTGCCCAAGGCTGCCCAGGAGTGCATCCCAGCCAAGTCTGGGCAATGTAGCGACCTGGCGAGACCCTGCCTCAAAATAAGTAAAGAGAAATTAAGTAAATAAATAGGCAAGGGATGTAGTTCAGTGCAAAGACCCTGGGTCCGGTTCCCAACACCACACACATGCACACAGACACACACAGACACACACACACACACACACACACACACACACACACACACAGACAAACTCCCAAATCAAAACAACAACAAAAACCCAACCAACAAAACCTGGATCCCTGGGCTGGGGCTGACCCTAGGGCTCCAAAGATTCTGACTCCTGGGGTTGAAGGGGCCTGGAAAGCCACAAACCGCAAAGGCTCAGGATTCTGGAGGAGCTGTTTGGCCCCAGTGTCCTCAGGGACACAGAGTGGTCTCAGTCTCGGCCATCAGCGCACCCCCGCAAACCCACAGGAGTGAATTCAGGGCCTGATACGCTGCCCTGGTGGGACTGGAGCTCGAGGTCCTCCTGCCTCAGGCTCCCCAGGGCACATCGCCTCGCCTGGCCACCGTGTTTCTGATGCGCTTACTTGGCTATCACTGTTGCGTCCCCACAGATCCGCGGGCAGCAGAGCAGGCCTGCAGTCACCAGCCTGAAGCCTTCCAGGCCATCTTTCCTCTGGCTCTGCCCAGCGAGCCCCTCTTCCTAACCCCGGCTCCCTGCTCCAGCCCCTACTCATCCGCACAGCACCCCCAGGGTCCCGGCCAGGATTGGTTTCCTGAGCAGCCCCTAGGCTTCTCCACACCCTCCCCAGCCTGGGCCTCCACGCAGAGTTCAAGGAGGCTTCCACCATCCTGTGTGTACCGGGGTCCCATGGCCACCGCGCTGGCCCCATGGCACAGGACCCAGTGCCACTTGGGAGGACTTTTGTCCGTTCCCAACTTCCCAAGCCTGGGCAGCCTGAGGGACATCGCATGGCAAGATGGGGACAGGAGCGGGAGGCTCTTGCCTTTGTACTGCGGAGGCTTGAAGCGCTGCAGGGCCGGCCGCAGGGGCTGCAGAAGAGCTGCTCCTGGGAGAGGAGGGGCTTGCACACCCTGTGCTCATCGTAGCGCATCATGCAGGAAGGGCTCCAGCCGCATGCCCAGCCGGGTGTCCTCTTTCCGCGCTGTCCTGTACCACCACGAGGCCTGGGGTCCTCCAGGGAGGGCGGGAGGCTGTGGCAGAAGCTCAGGCCCCATCCTGAGCCTGGGTCTCCGCGCTGCCCCTGGCCGGGCTTTCTGGAAAGCAGGGGGCGGTGCCGGGGCGGTGCCAGGACAGCGCTGGAAGGGCTGCACTGTGCAGACTTCCACGGTGCTCACTCCTGGGCTATGTTTCCTCCCTGGAGCAGGGGCGAGGGGGAGACCTGAAATATTTTGAATTTAAGGATTCAAACATTTAAAAGTGTCAAGCAGAGAAAAAAAAAATCCATGGCTGGGGATTTGGCTCAGCGGTTCTACTGCCTGCCTTGCAAGTGTAAGGGCCCAAGTTCGATTCCTGGTACAAAAAACAAACAAACAAACAAAGAAAAAATCAAGCAGCACACACAACTGTAAACTCCAGAACTGTGTCCTAACTTCTCTTGTCCTGCTGCCTGCCTTTGTTTGGGGCATCAATCTCAGGACCAAAGAGGGCCCCTGCTGTTGAGAAAGTCACCATTTGCAGGGGAGTTTTTTATTTTTGCACAACACAGTTATGCACCATCAACTTGCATCATGGCTCCATTATGTAATTGCTGTGTGACCTTGAGCAAGTTACTAAACCTCTCTGAGCCCAGTATCCCATCTGTAGAATGGTGTAAGGATACCTGCCTCTCTTGGAGTTGAGCACAGAATTGGAATAAGGGGCAGAGAAGGATTAGCCCAGTGCTCAGAGTCAAAAGCCCAGTAGCTGTGGTGTCATTCTGATTTCTGGTGTTACCGCTGCGGTGGTCACAGCCCCCAAGGCTCTGGGCTGCAAGAAAGGCAGCCTTCATTGGCACCACAAGGTGGTCTTATCTCCCCCCAAGTGGGGCCCGGCTGATCCAGCATAGGCTGGAACTGGGCTGGAAATGCAGCCCTGAAGTTGTCCTGACTTTGTCTCAGGAGTGTGCCAAGGAGACGCTGTGAGGAATGGCTGGTGCTGCGTTTGTCCTGTCCGAGAGGACGGCCCAGCGCAGGGTTGTCGCCGCTGAGTTATTAATGCCCTCGCCCGCTGCTGGGCGCCTGGCTGTGCGGCAAGCCGGCCAGCTGCACCGGGCACAATGGGCCTCCAGTGACCTTCTGTCCAGGCCTCGGCTCGGCCGCGGGCTCCATGCACGGTGGTGCCTGTGGGTTTGTTCAGAAGCTCCGGAAGCCGCCCGGGCCTCCAGCTAGGCGGGAGCCTCAGCCCCAGCCGTGGGAAGAGGCGGGGAGGGCGTGGGTTCTCCCTGGGCAGGGGCCTGCTGCGTGCTGGAGCGACAGGGACATTGGGGCTGCCGGGGTGAGGTGTGGGGAGGGGCTGGGCTTTTGGGTCTCTGTCCCGCGGCTGGACAGGGGCAGCCCCTGGCAGGAGGCGCATGGACGCGGAGGGCGGTGGGCCCACTGGTGAGCAGGTCCTGGGTTATGGGATGAGGTGGCGCAGGCCTGGTCCTGCGTGCAAATTTGGAGAGGGCAGGAAGGGAGAGAAGAGCTGAGGGGCATCGCCGCCC